>NC_087064.1:52564799-52644932 GCF_963678635.1 Symsagittifera roscoffensis
CGTTTTGTCGGTTAATTTAAATCGGCACTGTAATAGCTAAAATAAAAATGTAGCAGAAAAAACTAGCTTAGTAGTGTAAGGGAATAAATTTTATGCTCAGCCTATGATCAATCAAGTCTAACTTAGTCTGTGATTAAGTCGGCTAAACCACATTGTCGATTGATGGCTGGAGGCAATGGCGGATTTAGGGGGGGGGGGGGCGGGGGGGCGGACGCTCTTTCTACAGGGATTCGACCCCCTGCCGACCCAAAGGGTCCCCTCTTTGGTACTTTTTAAGAAATCCATTTTTTGCCGACCGACCCTAAAATTTTTCTAAAGGCGCTTTTGGCGCCAATATATACTAACTTTGAGGGGGAGCGCGCGCCAAAAAAAAAGCAATTTTTTTGTCAACATTTTTCAAAAAGTGCCTAAAAACGGTTTTTTTTAACCTGTTTTTTCAAAAACTTGCCTGCGGCGCAGAAAATTTGGCAAAAACAGGGACCTTTTAGTGCTTCAGAAGAGCTCGGAAAATCAATTTGGTCGACCTAAAAAAAATAGGTCGTCAAAATTTTCGAAAAATTTTTGAAAATCCGCCCCCCCCCCTCGAAAAAATCCTAGATCCGCCCCTGGCTGGAGGGGATCTTAAACGACACCTCTATTACTGATTCCCTGTGGCCTCTATTCAAAATGGAGTCAAAATTGTCTAGAAAAAAGCCCGAGAACTGGAAAAGGAAAAGAAATGTTTTATTAGACCAAATAATTAAGTAGAAACTTTTCAAATAACTTGTCAAAACACGCATTGTGTTGACCCATGAGATAACCCCTGACATGTAAATACCCGGAGTTCTATTTTATATCCAGGGACAACGACAATACCGCCGATCTGTGCAAAAGCGGTAAAAACCCATCTGGCGGGGTAAAAATGTGCTACTGGACTCAACCTCAACCCCTCCCGCCACCAATGAGTGGATATACAGTGGCAAACCCGAACCTAAGTCCAGCAGCTGCCAAAAATCCTCTCTGCAAGCCCGGTGATATAACTTACGATCCGACCAAAAACCAGCAGCACCCTTCGCCTCCGGATAGTAATTTGCAGTTACCATCGAATATTCCACCTGAGGACAGTCCGGTCCCGCCAGTTAGTAGCGGTGATGACGCCGTGATTCCAGTTAACGTTACCAGTGCAGCCAGCGGAATAGACTACTACCAGAGTTTGACTTACGAAAGCCAGGGTGAGAATCCAGTCCACCCTCCGTGTAACTGTCCAATGCGACAACATGCAACCAGGTTGCAATGTTACACTAGCATCAAGAAAACTGTCCTCACAATCGCGATTGCCGTATTTTGCATTAAAACTTTTGATTAACTTGTTATTTGTTGAGCAGAAGGATGCTGAGAACCCAGCTTCAACAAAAAGATAGAGATAAATGGAATGATTGCTACAAGTATGATAGATGGGTCCCTAAAATCTAGCTGGGTCTGTTGAGAAATTTTATGCCCTTCGAAATCTTCGGAAAAGATTTTGCGATAGTTTTCGTGAGCTTTTGAAAATTTCATTAGAGTGGCGGAACCCATATTTCATACTTGCTTTTTCTTGGGATCCAACTATCATATTTGTACCGAATAATTTTTGATGAAAACATCGGTTGATTCCAGACACAGTTGTTTGTAGATTTTTCTGGTTATCAATGTGTTAGTAACTATGATACTACCTAAAATATTCAACTTGCTGGAACGCATGTGTTACTTAAATTGAAAAACGCTATAATTTCCAAATGTAATTTAACTTTGAACTCAGTTTCGAAAGCAAATCTATTATTATTCAATCTGATTTTACTAGGTTTATTGCTTTCATTTAAATATCAAAACGCCTCATTTAAAAGGTTAAAGATTTGTTAAAAATTTAAGTCAGATGTGAAAAAGGGTAAACATGAAATGTGTAGGCAACAGGCATTCTGTCCTGTCTGCTTTGTGTCAATCTCTTGGCAGATGTTATCTCATGAACGGGATAAAATCTGTCCGGTCATTGAAACGAAGTAGACAGAGTATGGAGTAAAGGGTCTAATCCAACGCCCTAAATCTGCAATTGTTTCTAATTAAATCAGCATTAATATTTTTTGTTTGGGAAAACTAAATTCAGTTTTTTAAATGGAAGTGCACTTTTGGGTACTGTAGTTTTGTTGAGGAACATCAGGGGACAAGAAAATCCGCAGTTTAAATTTTTTTCTCTGAAACACTTTATTTCAAATACCTTTTTAAAGTCGACGTTTATTGTTAACAAGTTTAATAGAAGTTTTTCATTGACCGTGAGCTGATCTCAACTACCACCAATGTAATCTTGGAAAAAAAGAAATCCTGAAAAAATAAAGTTAAAAAAATGATTGTTTGCAATAAAAAACATTTTAAACAAAAAATGAATGGTTTATGACGCCATTAGAAAAACTTGTTGCAGGTGATAAAAAAACGGAATTTCAAGCCCGGAACGAATTTTTGAAAACTAAATTTTACCATTCTCATAGATATTAGCAGATCAGCTCCTAACGGTCTTTGCTAAAGTTTTGATCTAAATGGAGCCAAGAGACCCTTAGGCAAGAAAAAATATTCGCTGATTGCTGTGTAAATACCTCAGAATTTTCTGACCGCAAATATTATTTTCATATTCTTGAAAATTTTATTGAGTTCAGTGCGAGTAGAAAGCCTGAAAAACTCTTGGAGTTTTAGTTTTGGTCATTATTGAGTACAGCAGTTTCAATTTCCCAAAAAATGGATAACGTGAAACCACAAAATTATTAAACTTTTCGATTTTTAAGATTTTTTGAAATTTTGATATTTGCGTGCCACCATTTAAAAAAATTGATTCGCTTGCGTTTACTTTGGATAGCACCAATAACATAATAAAATGTTGTCTTGTTTCGACAATATTTTAGGCAGAGTGTGATACGTCAAATTTAACTACCTCCGGTATCATTTTCTTTCGGTTAGCAATCTTTTTCGTGATGTGAGAAATTGTGTCAAGTAGCTCTTGGCAAAAATCAATCTTCATTAAAGTTAGACTAAAAATTTAAAAATTCAGTCCTCATTTCTTCGGCATTTTTCATTGCTCAAATAAGGAAGATGTGGTTTTAAGAGGAATTATCACATATCTTGAACACAGTTTGTAAATTTATACTGATTTTGTGAAAAAAGCTATTTTGATACAAGTTCAAACTCCCGTGAAATAAAAGCAATATAGTCAAGACGGTATTTCCAAAAGAACTTTCTGATTAAATCTTAAGTTTAATTGTTTGCAGACTTCGTTTAATTGTTTGCAGACTTCAGTTGTTGGTTGTTTTCTCCGATTTTCTCAAGTGAAATTGAGAGTTTTCCTTGATATTTGGATTGAAAACTACTTTATTATGAAGTGAGGTTTCCCTGTTTATTATCTGATCCAAGTCGTTTATCATAGTTTCTGTCCTTCCCAAGTAATTGAATTTCAGCAAACAAACGGTCACGAATCTCGTTTCGTGGAGTGAAATGTTCATTCTTGTAGTTATTTGTGAACAAATTTCTTAAGTATTAAGTTTTAGTCCAATTTTCTTCACCCAGAAAATTTTCCTTGACAACCTTGTCGTACGTAATATGCAGATAATGCTCGCTGGAACGGATCACGCACGGACAAAAATCCAAACCAAACTTGAAGAGGAATTGTCGTGTAGAATTTTCGAGGGCTCCATTTTATGACGTTTCGATCAAGAACTGGATGTAAATCACCATATTCAGATTGGCTGTGAAAGTAAGGCCAACAGACTGCTCCGCGTGTAGATGTTCCTAAAAAGGGAGTTTTACAAGGTTATCAACAGTGATGTAGGGTGGAGTTTTCAAAAAGCAAGAGCTTTGCCTTTTATTACTTCCAACACACTAAATCTCAATTGCTAGAGAAAAGCTTAAAAAGGCTCAGTTTATTATACAATTTATCTTTAAAAATCGAATTTTTTCACCATAGCTTATTAATTATGAGATCAGTATTTAGCAAATGAATATTGAAACTTTTTGGAAGAACCAGTACAAAAACTTTTTAAAAAATTCTGAATAAGCGAAGTGGTATCTTTTCGCAAAACAGTTTCCGATATAAAGACATGAGGCGACAAATCGTAACAACCGACGATTCCTAACGTTTAATTGCTGATATGGGGGATTAGAAATTGCGCTATGTGGGGGACTAAATTTTTGATTCTCACTTGTTAATTACATCAAAATGCCCCGGTGGGAGACTAAAACTTAACTCTTGGTCAAACTTTGTTTTATCAATATTTTGAATTGATTCCAATTTGGTTATCATAAAAACAGTAGTTTGAAGTTATTAGCACTATAAGCATTGACATTTTCGCATTGATTGTGACCATTTTTCCTCAGTTCTTATTAAAACTCAATCGTCTAGCTATCAATTCGATCCATATAAATTCGTCCATCAACGCTTCTTGAATACACCATCAGCAAACGCGGCAAGCAACAACTTCACCTGGAGGGAGAAAAAATACAAAGCTCAGGACAGCAATGTTACTGACCAAACCACTTGGCAATGCTGTAAAAGTCCCTAAAAATTGTCCGTTATAAGTTTTGATGGCCAAAATACTAGTGACAAGAGTTAACGTGGCCACGAAAACATTCCACATGAGCTAAAACTCAACTAGTAAATTTTTGATTTCTGCACGTGCCTCTACCGGAGCGCAAATGAAAGAGCAATAACTGCGAGCTTTTGGAGAAATGAAACAGTTAAACCTCTGCCTGGAGCAGCAAAGTTTCTGCTCGGCTTCGAAAAAGCGTTGATCATTGCTTTTCATTCAGCCATCCCACGTGCCATTATCAAAGGATGCCTTTTTTTACTTTGCGCAAGCTAATTGGAGAAAAAATCAGGAGCTCGACTTGGCTCCCCTCTGTAGATCCGGCAAAACACTGCGACTTCTGATGAAATCATTCATTGCGCTGGCACATATCCCCCATTATAAGCTGGAACTGGAGATCAACTGCTGAACAATCAACTGTGCGAAAATTCTCCAATCTTTCCATATATAGAAGCTTTTGAAATATAATTGATTGGTCCAGTGTCTCGCACTAAACGTCAATTAGCTTCCTTCACCACCCAGATCTCGGGAATCAGACTGCGTGCGCGCGAGATCAGAATCAAAAGAAGAAAAATTCGGTTGAAGCTGGGCATCGCGCTTTCCAGATGGGAATGGGCTGAAGATCCCCAACTATCCACAAGTTTATTGAATTTATTCGGCGAGAACAAAGCTTAGCCCAGAAAAAGCTAATGAGATAAATATCCGGAGAGAGAGCATCAAAGACAGCGAAATACAAAAAAAATGCAGCTAAGATGGCCTGAGATATTGAAATACTATAATTGATTTAATAATCTACTACAGGGACAGTCTTTTAACTCTGATTTCTGATTTCTGACTATTTTTGTTAAATAATAATTAAGGTTCCGACTAAATTATTTGATTGTTAAACATCAAATAAAACATTGAAACGAATTGTCGCTTAACACGATTTGTCGCCTGTTACGAAAAGTCGCTTTTTACGAATTGTCGCCCAACCGTATAAAACAGTTTATGGCCGGATAGTTTTTGAAGCTGTTCTCAGTCAATGTGCAACTTTGAAACTAAGTCTGACTAAAATTGCCTTAAATTTTCTTACAGATCTCTGAAGGACTGACTGATTTATACTCGACTATATTCAATCAGATGGCAAGTCCGCCTGCTCGGAAAAGTTGCAAATCACAAAACATTACGAATTGAAACATATCTATATCAAATGGTTTTTTTCATCAGTTGGACTCCATTAAAATCCCTCGAGCCGTTAGGGAAGAGGTTTTTAACTTGGTTCTGAGCTCGAATTTTCAGCCAATCAGCATAGATCCTTTTACATGCGGTGCTAAGTAAGTTTAATTTAAATTGAACGTTGTGTGGTGGACCATCGCGATCTGTCTTGATCCAATCTTTATCAAGCTGACGTGATCAGAAATTTTTTTGAAACCTGCGTTGAAACAAGGACTGTTTCATTTTTGAGAGTAGATGAAATTTTTTTTTGCTGTTTCTATTGTTTTGTGGAAAAAATTTTGAATAGTGGCAATCGTAAGTTAAATTTATATTCAAAACTTGTTTTTTAGAAATTTTTAAAAAGTTAGCAGATAGTTCATTTTGGTCCAGAACAAGATTTTCAAAAGACAACTCTTATCAGAGAAAAACCCTGAATGATCTGGATGTCCCTAATTTTTCACCGGTTTTGTTTGTCAAATGAAGGACAACCAGATCATTCAGGGTTTTTCTCTGAACGAGTTGTCTTTTGAAACTCTTGTTCCGGACCAAAATGAACTATCTGCTAACTTTGTTAAGTTTTCTAAAAAACAGGTTTTGAAGATAAATTTAATTTACGATTGCCACTATTCAATATTTTTTCCACCAAACAACAGAAACAGCAAAAAAAACGTTCATTTATTCTCAAAAATGAAACACTCCTTGTTCAACGTTTTTTTTGAAAACCCACGAGAAAAATGCTTGAAAACGTTGAAACTTTGTCGAAACGACCAAAGAAAGAGAAAAAGATCAGTGAGGACAAAGAGAGCGTGCTTGTCGCGGAATCAGCTTGCAGTTCACGAAATACTCAGTTTGTCCTCGTCAACAGGCGCCAATCTGTATTCTTCAAATTATACCCAACGAACGTTAGAGGTGCAAAGTTTGAGAGATTGTCCATCAGAATATAGATGTGCAGAGCTTGAAGAAAAGCATTATTAATCTTGCATATTACTAAAACTTGTCCGTCGTAAGTAGTAGATGTTGGAGGTGATCAGGGCGCGCGGGGGGGGGGGGGGGTGCTTGGAGACCCCCAAGTTTTAAGATAGGGAATAGAGCATTCGGTCTCCCAGCTATGTATTAGCATTGGGTATAGAGAGTACAGTGTATTAGGATAAGGAATACCAAAGGTAAGGTTTTATGGTTTGTGTGATGGTAAGAGAATGGTAAGAAAATCAATTTGGATTTTGTGTGGAAATGTCTAGTTTTTTCGCAAAAGATTAGGCGCCCGTTATCTAATTGTTAACTATCAAAGGTTAATTACGTGTAGGTTGTGTAATGAAGGGAATGTAGTTAGTTTTTTGGTTTATGGTAAGTAAGTGGAAAGAGTTTTTCGGTGAAAACTTGAAACTTTTGGCACAAAATTTAAAAAACTTTCAAAAACATTCAAAACACGATAAGATTTGTTAGAATTTGACCTAATAACACTTTATAAGATACTCTTACTTTTCGTCTACTTAAAACAAAACTAAAACCTACTGAAACTTCAAAAAGGGTAATTTTATTGGGAAAAAAAACTAAATTACAAAGAAAGTTTATAAATCACTGCATCCTATCGTAAATTTACTGCCATAGCTTACACTTACAAACAAAAAAACTACACCTTTACATAAAGTTACATATAAAACTCAAAATATGCACATCATGAATATTATTCAAGTTTCGTTGGTAGAATTTAAAAAGAATAAATGCTGATTAAATTGTATAAAATCCACACAAATTATCAGTGTTTTGTAGTTTTCTGGGATCCATTCGCCAAAACTTTTTTGTTAGAAAGCAATAAGTTGTTCTTCTTAGACCCAAAGAAACAGCAAAGTAGTAACTTTTCTCCAATCGAGCTATCATGATCCAGTGTTCCCCTCTATCATTCCTTGGAGCTGAGTTGATTATTGCAAAAGACTATTTTGTTAGTTGAGGTACTTTATCAGAGGGGTAAGATGCCATGTACCTAAACCTGAGTTCAGGAATTCTTTCAATAACTTGCAGAAGTGAAAAGTTATCAATCTTTGCAATTGTTAGTTGATCTACATCTAAAAACAAAGAACAGATAGTTTGATGGTGTAATTTAGGTTTAAAAAAAATAAGGTTATTGACTTACGCGCATTTAGTTATTGAATCAATAAAGTCCCATACACAATACTTATGACTGGACAAACTTTATTGAAGACTGGTTTACAGGCTAGGTTGAAAAAATTTCTGGGGCTTTCAATTAAACAGCAGTCATTATCTGCTTTTGCTGGAGATTTAGGTCTGAAGAAAAACAAAATAGATAGTACCGAGACAATAACAATGAAAAGTCGCAAAAAAGTTACAATATTTTAATAGGAAAACTCAAAAAAATAGACATTTTCAGCAACTGTTTCGATTTTGTCTTATTGAACATTTGATATTCTTTCTCTCAAGACTACACTTCCGTTACTTGCTCCAAGGGAAATAGGAAAAAAATTTCTCCACTAAAAGGCTTTCTCCACTAAACTCTGGATAACGCAACTGTTCAGCTCCATCCTGTTGTGACGTTAGGTCAAAAACAAGAATATAGTGATTTTGAAAATCTTCCATAGAAAGAGCTGGGAAATTTTTGTTAAACAGCACTACTTCCATTGTTGTAAGAAAAGGACGACGATGAGAAGTTGTATCTAATGAAACAATTGCTCTTCCAACCCGAATATTTCTAAGCTCTCTCAAATGAAATTGTTGATAGTTGAAAGGGTTCTCATGAAAAGATCCTGCAACTGCTGAATTTGTATTCATTGCAACAGCTATTCTTCTTATTGGGGCGTTATTGGTTATATTTTCTTGTATGAATTGGTTTTGGAATGATAAAAGTTCTTGCTATAGTTTCCATGTAACTGTATTGAGCAGGTTCTCTTTCCAGTTTCCATTGCAAGTATTGAGGATTAAATTCAGCAACTAAAAGTCTTCTAGTAAACAGCGAATTTTCAACAATTTTCAGACTGACATTTGGATTATCAGATAGCATGTAAAAATAAGGTCTAGCTCGAGTTATTTTAATTCGAACTTTGGTATTTGGTAGCAACAATTTTTTGCAAGTAAACAAATCAATGGCAAGCCTCCCATAGAGTGAAAAATTTATCCCTGTTCCTAAGGATTTTGCTCTATCAGTAAACGGATGCATATCAAATGCATCAGGAAAATCTTCAAAACTGTATCCATGACAAGCATTTGTTCCTTTATTACTCACTGCTGACGAATTGAATTCGCTCAATATGTGTGCCGTATGAGGATATAATCCATTTGCGTTGAAAATCATTGTATTGTTAAAATAAACTTCACAATTGGAGCATAGTGAATGTAGTAGATTGTTTAGATAAATTAAGTTAAATTCTGGTTCCTCATCTGAATCAACCTCGGATTTTGCCTCATGTTCAGCTTTTTCTTTTTTAAAAGCATCCAACAATCTTACTTTGAATAATTGAAACTTTTAAACAAGATGGGTATCACGCATATCCAAACAGAGATTACGATGCGTTTCAAATTCAAACTGCTTTCATCCAGAGAAGTACTGGGGAATGACATTGAAGTTTTTGTGTAGATGACATAATTGTTTCCAAAACAGATTCTTTATCGAAAATCTCCAATGAAGAACTTGTAAAAGCGCCGTACATAAAATGACGTTTGGGAGCGACGTTTTTTTTCGATCTACTTTTTCGAGAATTGGATCTAGTTCCACCAGTTTTACGCTTAGATATCTTTTTTCCTTCTGCCAATTGTTTCCGATTTTTTTTTGTTCCCACATCTTTTGCAAAAGTTTTGAGTTTTTTACGTCCACTAACAACTTCCCCATTCTCTGGAGCAGCGATTTCAAAAACAACTGCTCCTATTCTTTTTGCACATATTTCGCACATATTCACCCATATTTTTAAGTTAAAGGGATTGTAGTTCTCCCAAGAGTTTGTGCAAGAGCTCCAAAACCTCTTCCACGTTGTCTTGCATGCTCTCAAAAAATAGGGAAATCAGCTGAATTTTGAGCAACCGCTTCAATTGAAGTTTAAATCAAAAAAATATTTATTCGGAATCTTGCGGAACAAGAGAACAACTCGAGTAATTCCTAGGGACATAGAAGGAATTTTTTTGCCGGTACTATCTCTTAGTTCTATCTTGAAACTATGGAAAGAAATTTTCGATGGTTTTTAAAGAAAGAACTTTTTCGATAGTCGTGTAGAAATACTATCTCCAGATTTTACTCTGGAGATGAATGGAATACAATGCAATACGTGAGTTTTTGTATCACCGACTATGTTATATTCTATAAAATCAAAATATATCTTCAAAGAATGTTTTTTTATTATGTCGTAAGAATACTGAGGATAATGTGGACTTTTTCGTTTCATTATAACCGCTGTTAGATTTTGTTCTAAGTCACAGCCAAAAATGTGACTCAAGTCAGAACTTTGAATAATAAACACCGATTGAGTCTCAGGTAAATGCACGGCAACCTTATGTGTAACTTTATGTACTGATTCATAGATTCCGTTATATTCAAAATTTTGAGCACCTAGACGTTCGCCAATTTTGCTGTTCATGGCTGCAATTATATAAACAATACTTGGATGCAATCCTGGTTCAATATGCATCGGTACAACCTTTCTTTTCTCCTCAGATTTTTTTCTACCATCTACGAATGTAAACTTTCGCTCTGTAACAACTTGGTACAAAGAAGGGTATGTTAATTCCGAAAGAGCAACCTCCCATTCTTCTTTCAAATGTATTTGTTTGGGTAGAAAGTTTGTAAAAGAGCAAAGAGCTAAGACTATTATTCAGATAACAATTTAAAAAAGCGTTGGAAACTAACTCAATAGTAAAAGAATCCATGACAACTGATCGATAGAATTTTAGTTTAAAGAAGGAGTTACCTTTAATCCGAACATTTTCTCAGCTCTTTTTCATAAAATTTTCCCAGAATTTTTTTTGTCGAGATCTTTGATGATGTATGAAGAAAGCTTTTTTGTAGATATTGCCGAAATTTAAAAAAATTTCATTTGTATTTTGTGGTTTGTATCCTTTTCGGAACGGAACATCCTTCTTTGAAATTTTCACTCTGTCTCCAAATTTGAACTTCAGTTTCATATACCTGCTTAGAGGTTTACTGTACAGAATTGAGAGGAAATCAGTATTCTTGACATCTCTGGGTGAATTTCCAATAGATCATTTGACGCGACAACTCATTGTAGACACAAATTGAGATAACTTAAGAATGAATGTTTCAACATGATCTTCTATGTAGCAATAAATTATGTGTTTTAATGATTGAATGGCTCTCTCTGCAAAATCACCTTTGTTTTACTCGTTGTCGAGTAAACTTCGAAGTTTTTCTCCTTGAAAATTATTTTTGAAAGTTAACCCATATTCTGTTGCTTTATCAACCCAAAGTTTTCCAGGAGTGTTTATTCGAGAAATCCTTCTTTTGAAAGCTTGCAAAGGGTTTTTGGCATAATTAGTTTTCATTGTTTGAACTCTGACAAATCGCGAAAAAACATCAACAGCAACCAATAAATATTTGACTCCATTGCTTAGACTCGCTAGTTTGATGCTAAATGCCAAGTCGAAATACCAAAATTTCATTGATATATTTTGAAAAAGCTTGAAGTCATCGGAAACTTCTGATTGGAGGACCAATTTTTGTATACAATGTCTTGCTTCGTAAAAACTGTTATACTTTCTTTTATGACAAACCGCTTGCTTTACTCAACTTTCGCACAGAACCATACGCAGCTCTACCCCTAGAATACAGTCTGTTCAGACTTATCTTTTCAGATTTTGAAAGGGTTTCAAGTGCCTCTGTCTTTCGCTTTGACAATCTTGTTGGTGCATTTTGAGTTGCTTCCAAGAAAGTGAAAGTAAATATCTGGAAAGTCGGTATTTTTTTGCTTTAGTGCACACACAAAGTCTACAAGTGATTCTTTTGTGTCTCGGTCATGTACTAAGATATTTTCTGAGTGACTTAGTCTAATTCTAGGAGAACTCAAAGTTAAATCAAAAAGATTTTTGTTGTTATGAGTTTTCAACCTTGCATTTAAAGCACAGTAAATAGAATCAAAATCTGTTGGTACAATCTCCTCTTTTTCTTGCTTTTGTTCCAATTTTGAATTTTTTGGAAGTGTACTTTGCAAATGATAAAATGAGTAAGTAATTAGAACAAACTGATCCATACTATGTCAATCGCTTAATCACAAAAAGAGTGATAAAAGCTATTAATTGTAAGCCTTTAGACGAGCTTAAAATAGTTCTCCTTTTACGCAGAGAAGTTCTTCTTCGTGTGAGTTCTGATATTTCTTTTCGATATTTTACTAGGTCTTCTTTTCGGAGATCCTTTAGCTCGACACGTAGCAAGTTTACTAGACATTCACTGAGGAATTGAATGTAACTTTTTGGACAATGGAGTATGAATTGTTTTTGAAGTTTTCGGGTGAATCTTTGAAATATTGGGAGTATAGAGACGTACTGTATGCTCATCGTCCAAAAACTTTGTTTCTTTTCCTGCTGGTAAAAATTTTTTGATGGAATTCAACCGCTGTTTGTGCAATATCTTAGCGAATCAACCATTTTTGGAGTTAAATTGACGAGTAAAGGACCATAAGGAGTAGATGTTGCATCTTGATACCACTCTTTCAATTATTATCCTAGACCTAGTAGTTGACTTAATGTATTGAATTGTAAAACATCTCTCGTTGACTTGAACAAGATTATATGTGTTTTTTGTAACTCAACACCACTTCCCAATTTGCTTTGATGAAACAAGTTATGCTTAATGTAAGTTTTATTCAGTCCACTGTGTCTTCCAGCAGTAGCAATTTTTACAAGCTGCTTAGAATTTGAATTTTTTTTCACCAGGTTCATCAAACAGTAACAGTTGTTTTGTTTCAATAG
This sequence comes from Symsagittifera roscoffensis, assembly GCF_963678635.1. Taxonomy (NCBI): domain Eukaryota; kingdom Metazoa; phylum Xenacoelomorpha; order Acoela; family Convolutidae; genus Symsagittifera; species Symsagittifera roscoffensis. The sequence continues at coordinate 52,577,498 of NC_087064.1, forward strand.
TAGGAAGGTTTTCAATTAGTTCAAAGTCATCTCCCTGGGTATATTTAACGTTTTTTCTTTGCATTTGTCCATAAAAAGGAAGATAGTATTGATGAAGTTAATAAATTTTGTCAAATGTTGGTTGAAAAGTTAAAATTTGTAACCAATCAAAAATAAGATGCAATTTTTCAGATCCACTTGGTCCAACCAGTGAAATCAAAAATTGTTTTGGTACAAAGTAATTTATTCATATCTTTGTAGAAAAAATGTATAACCAACTGTAGTTGATAAAATTAGACCCAAACTGTTGTTTCTTCACGTGTAGTGGATAACATCAATCGAACGAATGCACATGCTAGTATTAAAACTATGGCAAAAAATTGGCACATAAAAACTAAAAGAGATCTAATGGACGTACGTCTAAAAGTTTCCATGATTTTCGTTCATGAGTCTCCTCAGCAAAAACGAAAATTCCTAGTTTTAATTGCTTGTCACATTTATCACCCATCTCGCCTTTGGAATGAAAAAATTGATAATGAGTAACTTTTACCTTTCAAACACACAAGATAAAACAAAATTTTTTAGATAATTCACAATTTATTTTTAAAACATCGAGTCCATGTTCCGTATGCAAATGCTTTTCGTTCTGCACAGTGAAGAGTTTTTGCATGACGAAATGGGTAGTTGCTGAACCTCCAATCAGATTCTTCATCTTTGAAAACCAAATTTTGATGTTTTGGGCATGCGTTGTCATCCAAGTTTGTAACCTTGTTTTCAGATTTTCTGACAGAATTTTACATTTTTCATAACCTTTTACAAAAAAACTCTGTTTGTGGAGCTTTTAATTTTTTCAATATTTCTTTAATCTCAGTATATTTTTCATAAGCACTACTCCAATTGATTCCATGAAGATGCTTCAGACATCTAGCAGACTGAGATGTTGCTTTGAACTTTTTGGGAGGAAGAAAGGAATACCCCACAATTTGTCCATTTTTATAAACTCCTAACTCTTTCACTATTTTTTTGTTTTCAATACACTCATTATCCAAAAGAACGAGACTCATGATGTTAACTGTTCTCACTGAAATTTTTGGTTAAAATGACTAACAATCGAACAAAACATATACCGCTGTAGCAAAAACTTTAATATACAAACAGGCGATCAATCCAGTCACGTGACCAAAAAAACAAGAGCTAAGAAATCTCGGTAAAACACAACAATAGCCAGGTCCCTTATACGTAGTAGATTTCACAGATCCAGCTGCATCATGTAAAATTGCATGAAGTCTGAAACTTTTTGAAATAAAATAATGTATACAAGAATTTCCTCAACCAATTACACCTCCAAATGGGAATTTTTGGTCCATTTCTTTCAAATTTATGTTTGGGTTCAAAACAATACAGGTACAAAGGAAGTAATTTTTCTTTTTGTAATTGATGAAAAGTCATGCCTAATCAAATCAAAGTTTCTGAAAATTTCATTCAATTTCTGAGCGTTCTTTATCTACACTGCATTCGTCAATAATGATACACGTTTTTTTCGAATGTTTCTACTTAAGACAGCACTGAGGAGATAAAATCAACCAGTTTATCATACTGCTTTTTTTCCATCAGAAATTTCCGATTGTGGTTCCTTTTCTACGATATTCTATAAGATCTGTTTTTTTGATATCTGACCAATAATTTAGAAAAATTTTACCTCTTCCATTATGCAAAGTCCACTCAAATTGAGAAATTTGTGAATCTAAATCCAAATCTTGGAATTTTAATAAATTTTGGGATTCCAAAACTGTTAGTGAGAATTTTTGAGACTTTTCTTCTAAGACGATATGAAAAAGTTCAATTTCATTTAGAATCTATAAAACAAGATTTCGGGAAAAATGAATGTTCCAACTCGTACTGCTCAGCTCAAAGAAATTTTAAAAATGATTCAAAAAGATGAACATTTGAACTACATGACTATAATAACATCACTCAACAATTTATTGAACATTGCAGTTCTCAACAACTATAAAATCTCCCAAGACTTGAGCGTCTTCTTTGAATCCGTTCAATGAATTCGTTTCAATAAATTCGTTTAATTTGTTCGAGTTTTTTATATCGTTCCTATCAAATTTTACTTAGTAATAATCGGATCAACGCTCGATCAAATTTTGCAAAGTTTGGATAAATATCAACTCACTTACCAAATTTTTGACTGTTTTTATAATTTATACAAACACAGATTTAATTCCAATTTTATTTCACCATGAGGTGAAGTTTTCAATCAATTGAATCTTGCAGTCGAGCACAACTTGAAATGTAGAATACCGGAAAATTTACCCAGTGTTGCAAAGAAATGCTTGCTGCGAAAAAAAACTCAAAAGATATTTTCTCAGTTCTGTTTAGAAGCTCGCGTCCACTCAGACCCTTCGATCAGCTTTTTTGGAAAGAATTATTTTAGTTCAAAATGAGAATGCTTTGTTAATAATTGTTCTTTGTTTCATTGATGGTTATGGTTCTATAAATAGTGAGCGTGTCAAATTTTCTATTAGTAATTGAACATTTGCTTACAAAAATCTTGTCAAAAATTAATTATTTTATTTCAAATCAAAAGTTTTTTCAACGACTAAATTTTTAATTTTTAACACGTATGCAAAAATTAAATCAGAGATTTTTCGCAAAATGCAAATTTTGATTTGATTACTTCAACAAATTTGCAAAAAAATTAATCAAGTTTTTTAACAAGATACAAAAATTGTTTTGATTTTTATAACAAGTGTGCAAAAATTTTCATAAAAATTTTGTGTAAAATGCAATTTTTTTTGTGGTTTTTTAGAGAACAAATGCAAAAATCTAACTTTTTTTCTTATGCATATGCAAAAATTTAATGTAAAAAACTTGTTAAATAAATGCTGAAAAAAATTTCATTATTGATGACTTTGAGTGCTATTCCCTACCTCAATACATTCTTTTTCTGATGTATTCGATCAACATACAAGCATAATTTGAATTTTTCAATGATTAAATTTAGATCAAAGAAATTTTGTTTTTCAACAGTGCAAGAAAACCTTGTTACAAATTTTTTTATAATGCTTTATAAAAATTTTCTTAATTTGCAATATTTTCTTTGATTTTTTTAACAAGTGTTCCAGAAATACTATAAAAAATTTTTATGGTGCAAGAATTAAGGTGAATTTCTTAACATTTTTGCAAAAATTCTAAGGTTTTTTTTATCATGTGTGCAAAACATTTTAATTTTTTTTTAAATTTATCAATTGCATAATTTTCAACATAATTTTTTATAAAAACCTTTAAAAAAAAAGACTCTTACTCTATCTCTTGGATCCTATTACTTAATAGTATAAGTAATAGATGCAGGGAAAATAAATTAAAAAGCACAAGACAACAACCAAAATATTTACAAATCAAAGAGCTGTCGAAATGCTGAGTTCCCAGAACTTTGCAAGTTCTCAATGGAGCGCAAAGCTGGTCTTGCCACCATCACTGGTGGTTGTCTTGGTGGTTCGCTGACTGGATTTTGTGGCTAAAAGAACCCCTCATCTTCTTTGATGGCAATTGATTCGTCCACAGATCCCTCTTGCCAAGGAAAACGTCGAATGGTTGAGCCACATATCTAGAGTCCGGTGTTTCGGGTAGTTCAACCCCACATGCTCAGCCACTTCTTCTATGATTTGCATTTCTCCAAGTTAGTTCTCTGTCATGGGTACTTGCGTCATATGATGTTCAATGAAATCTCTTCACTTCACAGAGTCAGGTTTTTCGGCGCAGCTCATTTCCACATGCTCAGCCATTTCTTCCACCAGTTGCATTTCTGGTGCTGTTGAGTGCTGTTCCCTACGTTAATTCATTCTTTTTCTGATGTATTCGATCAACATACAAGCATAATTTGAATTTTTCAATGATTAAATTTAGATCAAAGAAATTTTGTTTTTCAACAGTGCAAGAAAACCTTGTTACAAATTTTTTTAAAATGCTTTATAAAATTTTTCTTAATTTGCAAGATTTTCTTTGATTTTCTTAACAAGTGTTCCAGAAATACTATAAAAAAAATTTTATGGTGCAAGAATTAAGGTGAATTTCTTAACATTTTTGCAAAAATTCTAAGGTATTTTTTATCATGTGTGCAAAACATTTTAATTTTTTTTTTAATTTATCAATTGCATAATTTTCAACATAATTTTTTATAAAAACCTTTAAAAAAAAAGACTCTTACTCTATCTCTTGGATCCTATTACTTAATAGTATAAGTAATAGATGCAGGGAAAATAAATTAAAAAGCACAAGACAACAACCAAAATATTTACAAATCAAAGAGCTGTCGAAATGCTGAGTTCCCAGAACTTTGCAAGTTCTCAATGGAGCGCAAAGCTGGTCTTGCCACCATCACTGGTGGTTGTCTTGGTGGTTCGCTGACTGGATTTTGTGGCTAAAAGAACCCCTCATCTTCTTTGATGGCAATTGATTCGTCCACAGATCCCTCTTGCCAAGGAAAACGTCGAATGGTTGAGCCACATATCTAGAGTCCGGTGTTTCGGGTAGTTCAACCCCACATGCTCAGCCACTTCTTCTATGATTTGCATTTCTCCAAGTTAGTTCTCTGTCATGGGTACTTGCGTCATATGATGTTCAATGAAATCTCTTCACTTCACAGAGTCAGGTTTTTCGGCGCAGCTCATTTCCACATGCTCAGCCATTTCTTCCACCAGTTGCATTTCTCCAAGTTGGTTCTCTGTCGTGGGTACTTGCGTCATATGATGTTCGTTGAAATTTCTTCGCATCACCTCCACCAGTCCAAGTCTGGCATCACCTCCCAGTCCAAGTCTGGCGCATCACCTCCTCCCAATTTTGGGTACTTTTACACATTGACGTTTCCAATCACAAAAATGTTCAGTTTTTGTTCTAATTGCCGTATGCAATAAGACAAAATTTTACCTTTTAAGGAACTAAATTTTCCAAATCAGGAAAAATATATACAAGAGCAATTGCAAAACAAATGACCAAAAGTTGTTTGCAGTAAAAATAGGAAACGTTTCCGATATAAGTATCAAAAGAAAGAAATTCAAAAAAAGTAGTATCTCTGCAAGTCTTCTCATCAAGTTAATTGAGTTTTTTGTGTAAAGATGATGAGAAACTGCTGATTTTTGAGTATATAGTCAAGGTCTTTGATTTTGATGTAGATTTGAGAGGACAACTCAAAGTTGATGAATTTTTTAAAGCAAATCATTAAAAATCTGATTCCAAACCTGATCAGGCAAGATTTTGAAATTTGAAAATCCTTAAAAAAATGGAGGAATAAAGAATTTTCTGGGAAGTTTTGACAATTTTGGGAATTGGGTAGGGAATAAAAATAGTCTTTGAAATATAATCGTCTGACTTTTTTATTAAGTTCAAAATTTTCAGAAAAAAATAAAAAAAATTTTCTGGTCAGGTGTAACACAGCAGTAAACTTATAGCTTTGATACGCAATATGTGGATTAAAAGTAAACTCTATGATTGAGTCAGTTTCCCTAAATTGACCTAAGTGACGACATAAACGTCCAAAAAATTGTAAAAAAAGTAAGAGTCTTTATCTATTTCATCAATAAAGAAATCACACGGAATTTTTTCTTCTTTTTTTGTAGAGTAACTGGAGGAACTTCGAATTCTTTTTTAATTGATATTTTTTAAAAATTAATTTTGATCCAAAGTTATGTCTAGAAACTGCTTAGTTCTGATTGGCTGAAAGTTTTTCTGGAAATTTCTACAATTTTCGAAGGAATGACGTAGGAGATGACGTCATTACCATAAATAGAAAACTGCGTGGGTGGTGACGTCACTCCTTTTTTTAGATTGACGTCATTAACATAAAAGAAAAAATGCGTAGGCGGTGACGTCACTTCTATTCAAAAAAAATTTCAGGACCATAAAAGGAGAATTGCTTAGGTGATGACGTCATTGTTAGTATAAATAAGCTTATTTTATGGAGTTTAAATCTTTAGTTTTGCTTGCCAATCAGAAACAGTTAACTAAATTTTACTTCAAGTTTTTACAATTTTACTTCGCGAAAAGAAAAATGTCCCAAATTTTTTTAGAAAATGCCCTCTCTTAACCGAAACGAGAAATTAAATTGTGGAGACTGTGAAATTATGTGGAATTCTGGTGGATAACAAGATGGAAATTTAGATAAATGAGATATTTAATTTCCAAATGTCTAAGTTCGACACTTAAATAATCAATGAAAAATTGAAGAAGTCTTCAACAAGCTCGATTCAGTCGCTAAAACAAACATTGCTCTGGGGCTCGTTCTTCGAAATATTGAGACTAGTGAATATCGATATTTCTACGCCCATGAAAACAATACTTTAGTTGAAAAATCCAATTTGCTCTGTACTAAACCAGACTTGAAAACAATCCAAGGAAAAGTGGAAAATTCGATATTGTGGAGTAATGGACCCGGGAACGTCAAAACACAAAGTGGCAATTCAAATTGATTACTAACGTCACAATTTTTGCTGCTTTGCTGAAAAACATCCCAAGGGGATGTCCGGACTCTGTCTTACCCGAACCTCTACTGAAAAACCATTCTGTTAACTGTTTTTTATCTAAAAAAGACAAGGAACCTTACAAAATCATTTGTGTCTTTTCCACGCATTGGTAATGTACATGAACGGACATAATGATCTCGACTCTCACACTTCTAGATACTTTACAAAATTTATATCATTATCTGGTTATGATCCTGAAAAACTTCGTGAATTTTCTCTAGAAGACTTACCTGTTGTCAAGGAAATTGTGCAAAGAAACATCTTAATACGCGATTTCGATATCCAAGAAGGAGAATATGTAGGAGAATTAGCTCGACGAAGAATTTGAAAGTTTGAAAAAACCGTGAACTTGTTAAGATTCAACAACCATATCTTCCATACGAATGATATTGATTCTTTCTTCAAGTGCTTATTATGATATTGATTCTTTCTTCAAGTCCTTTCTTCGGTGTTCTATTTGTTAACTTTCTTCAAAAGATCTGAGTTTCTCAACAAACATCTGCTGAGATTCAGGGATCGAGTGAAACATATTTACCCAAAAAACGTGTGTGAGCTTCTTTAAACTTTGTTTGAAAAGCTAGAGAGATTCAATTTTCCAGTTTCTGAAGACAACAAATTTTTCATGAAACTAGCAGTTTTTGATTTTGAGTCGATTTGTGTTCCTACAGTGGAACTAAAAGAAACTCTAACTACAACCTGGCTTGGAAAACATGTTCCAGTTTAAGTCTCTATATCATCAGATCTGATTGATGAACCCATTCTTTTGTACAACAAGGATCCACAGATCTTTATTATTGGTTTTCCAACGAACCTTGAGCTGTTGGCTGAGCAAAGTAAACTAGAGATGAGAAAAAAAAAATCCAAAGTGTTGAAGTAGCTGTCAATGAAAGAATGAAAAATATCTTTGATCAGCTGAACGAAGGAGATAAAATTATTCAAGTAACCAATTTGAGTACGAAGATGACTTCATCGAAAACTCGGAAGAAGCGAATTCTTGCAATTTCAGAAAGTCAACCCTGGAAGCAATGCAAGGAATGATTCAGTTTTATCCTAACAAGGGAATTGATGGGTTGAAACTTGGATGTACACTTCTAAGTCTAGCAAACATATGTCTATACAAATCTACAAATTACAAATTCCATTTTGCGAAAGTGACAAAGATTTGTGTGAAAAAATTCGAGAAGATATGACTGTTGGACCTTCAATTGTGTTCACTCGAAAAAATGCAGTTGATGAAACCTTCATCAGGATTTCGTCAGCTATACTCTTTCTCAATGTGTGTCTCGTTTGTGTTTCGATTATGTACTATGATATTTTCTGAGTGACTTAGTCTAATTCTAGGATAATTCAAAATTAAATCAAAAAGATTTTTATTGTTATTAGTTTTCAACCTCGCATTTACAGCACTGCAAAAAGAATCAAAATTTGTTGGTACAATCTCCTCTTTTTCCTGCTTTTGTTCCAATTTTGAATTTTTTGGAAGTGTACTTTGTAAATGATAAATTGAGTAAATAAATAGAAAATAATTATCCATACTATGTCAATGGTTTAATGACAAAAGTAGTGAAAAGAGATATTAATTGCAAGCCTTTAGGCAAGCTTAAAATAATTCTTCTTTTATGCAGAGAAGTTCTTCTTCGTGTGAGTTCTGATATTTTTTTCGTTATTTTACTAGGTCTACTTTTCGGAGATCCTTTAGCTCGACACGTAGCAAGTTGACTAGATTTTCACTGAGGAATTGAATGTAACTTTTTGGACAATGGAGGATGAATTAATTTTGAAGATTTTGGGTAAATGTTTAAAATTTTGGGAGTATAGAGACGTACTGTATGCTCATCGTCCAAAAACTTTGTTTCTGTTCCTGCTGGTTAAAAAATTCTGATGGAATTCTTTGGTTTGTACAATATCTTAGCGAATCAACCGTTTTTGCAGTTAAATCGACGAGTAAAGGACCATAGGGAGTAGATGTTGCATCTTGATACCACTCTCTCAATTATTATCCTAGATCTAGTAGTTGACTTAATGTTTTGAATTGTAAAACATCTCTCGGTGAATTGAACAAAATTATATGTGTTTTTTGTAACTCAACACCTCTTCCCAATTTGCTTTGATGAAACAAGTTATGCTTAATGTAAGTTTTATTCAGGTACTTGTGTCTTCCAGCAGTAGCAATTTTTACAATCAGTTCAAAGTCATCTCACTGGGTAGATTTAAGGATTTATCTTTGCAATTGTCCATAAAAAAGAAGATAATATTGATAAAATTAATAAATTCAAATGTTGGTTGAAATGTACCAATTTTTAACCAATCAAACTAAGATGCAATTTTTCAGAACCACTTGGTTCAACCAGCGAAATAAAATTGTTTTGGTAGAATTTGATTTATTAATTTATTTATATCTTTGGAGAAGAAAATGTATAATCAACTGTGTTTGATAAAATTGCTACCCAAACTGTTCTCAATGGAACGCAAAGCTGGTCTTGCCACGATCACTGGTGGTTGTCTTGGTGGTTCGCTGACTGGATTTTGTGGCTAAAAGAACCCCTCATCTTCTTTGATGGCAATTGATTCGTCCACAGATCCCTCTTGCCAAGGAAAACGTCGAATGGTTGAGCCACATATCTAGAGTCCGGTGTTTCGGGTAGTTCAACCCCACATGCTCAGCCACTTCTTCTATGATTTGCATTTCTCCAAGTTAGTTCTCTGTCATGGTTACTTGCGTCATATGATGTTCAATGAAATCTCTTCACTTCACCTTCACCATGTGTCGAATGTTTGAGTCACATATTTAGAGTCAGGTTTTTCGGCGCAGCTCATTTCCACATGCTCAGCCATTTCTTCCACCAGTTGCATTTCTCCAAGTTGGTTCTCTGTCGTGGGTACTTGCGTCATATGATGTTCGTTGAAATCTCTTCGCATCACCTCCTCCAGTCCAAGTCTGGCATCACCTCCCAGTCCAAGTCTGGCGCATCACCTCCTCCCAATTTTGGGTACTTTTACACATTGACGTTTCCAATCACAAAAATGTTCAGTTTTTGTTCTAATTGCCGTATGCAATAAGACAAAATTTTACCTTTTAAGGAACTAAATTTTCCAAATCAGGAAAAATATATACAAGAGCAATTGCAAAACAAATGACCAAAAGTTGTTTGCAGTAAAAATAGGAAACGTTTCCGATATAAGTATCAAAAGAAAGAAATTCAAAAAAAGTAGTATCTCTGCAAGTCTTCTCATCAAGTTAATTGAGTTTTTTGTGTAAAGATGATGAGAAACTGCTGATTTTTGAGTATATAGTCAAAGTCTTTGAATTTGATGTAGATTTGAGAGGACAACTCAAAGTTGATGAATTTTTTAAAGCAAATCATTAAAAATCTGATTCCAAACCTGATCAGGCAAGATTTTGAAATTTGAAAATCCTTAAAAAAATGGAGGAATAAAGAATTTTCTGGGAAGTTTTGACAATTTTGGGAATTGGGTAGGGAATAAAAATAGTCTTTGAAATATAATCGTCTGACTTTTTTATTAAGTTCAAAATTTTCAAAAAAAAATGAAAAAAATTTTCTGGTCAGGTGTAACACAGCAGTAAACTTATAGCTTTGATACGCAATATGTGGATTAAAAGTAAACTCTATGATTGAGTCAGTTTCCCTAAATTGACCTAAGTGACGACATAAACGTCCAAAAAATTGTAAAATAAGTAAGAGTCTTTATCTATTTCATCAATAAAGAAATCACACGGAATTTTTTCTTCTTTTTTTGTAGAGTAACTGGAGGAACTTCGAATTCTTTTTTAATTGATATTTTTTAAAAATTAATTTTGATCCAAAGTTATGTCTAGAAACTGCTTAGTTCTGATTGGCTGAAAGTTTTTCTGGAAATTTCTACAATTTTCGAAGGAATGACGTAGGAGATGACGTCATTACCATAAATAGAAAACTGCGTGGGTGGTGACGTCACTCCTTTTTTTAGATTGACGTCATTAACATAAAAGAAAAAATGCGTAGGCGGTGACGTCACTTCTATTCAAAAAAAATTTCAGGACCATAAAAGGAGAATTGCTTAGGTGATGACGTCATTGTTAGTATAAATAAGCTTATTTTATGGAGTTTAAATCTTTAGTTTTGCTTGCCAATCAGAAACAGTTAACTAAATTTTACTTCAAGTTTTTACAATTTTACTTCGCGAAAAGAAAAAAGTCCCAAATTTTTTTAGAAAATGCCCTCTCTTAACCGAAACGAGAAATTAAATTGTGGAGACTGTGAAATTATGTGGAATTCTGGTGGATAACAAGATGGAAATTTAGATAAATGAGATATTTAATTTCCAAATGTCTAAGTTCGACACTTAAATAATCAATGAAAAATTGAAGAAGTCTTCAACAAGCTCGATTCAGCCGCTGAAACAAACATTGCTCTGGGGCTCGTTCTTCGAAATATTGAGACTAGTGAATATCGATATTTCTACGCCCATGAAAACAATACTTTAGTTGAAAAATCCAATTTGCTCTGTACTAAACCAGACTTGAAAACAATCCAAGGAAAAGTGGAAAATTCGATATTGTGGAGTAATGGACCCGGGAACGTCAAAACACAAAGTGGCAATTCAAATTGATTACTAACGTCACAATTTTTGCTGCTTTGCTGAAAAACATCCCAAGGGGATGTCCGGACTCTGTCTTACCCGAACCTCTACTGAAAAACCATTCTGTTAACTGTTTTTTATCTAAAAAAGACAAGGAACCTTACAAAATCATTTGTGTCTTTTCCACGCATTGGCAATGTACATGAACGGACATAATGATCTCGACTCTCACACTTCTAGATACTTTACAAAATTTATATCATTATCTGATTATGATCCTGAAAAACTTCGTGAATTTTCTCTAGAAGACTTACCTGTTGTCAAGGAAATTGTGCAAAGAAACATCTTAATACGCGATTTCGATATCCAAGAAGGAGAATATGTAGGAGAATTAGCTCGACGAAGAATTTGAAAGTTTGAAAAAACCGTGAACTTGTTAAGATTCAACAACCATATCTTCCATACGAATGATATTGATTCTTTCTTCAAGTGCTTATTATGATATTGATTCTTTCTTCAAGTCCTTTCTTCGGTGTTCTATTTGTTAACTTTCTTCAAAAGATCTGAGTTTCTCAACAAACATCTGCTGAGATTCAGGGATCGAGTGAAACATATTTACCCAAAAAACGTGTGTGAGCTTCTTTAAACTTTGTTTGAAAAGCTAGAGAGATTCAATCTTCCAGTTTCTGAAGACAACAAATTTTTCATGAAACTAGCAGTTTTTGATTTTGAGTCGATTTGTGTTCCTACAGTGGAACTAAAAGAAACTCCTACTACAACCTGGCTTGGAAAACATGTTCCAGTTTAAGTCTCTATATCATCAGATCTGATTGATGAACCCATTCTTTTGTACAACAAGGATCCACAGATCTTGATTATTGGTTTTCCAACGAACCTTGAGCTGTTGGCTGAGCAAAGTAAACTAGAGATGAGAAAAAAAAATCCAAAGTGTTGAAGTAGCTGTCAATGAAAGAATGAAAAATATCTTTGATCAGCTGAACGAAGGAGATAAAATTATTCAAGTAACCAATTTGAGTACGAATATGACTTCATCGAAAACTCGGAAGAAGCGAATTCTTGCAATTTCAGAAAGTCAACCCTGGAAGCAATGCAAGGAATGATTCAGTTTTATCCTAACAAGGGAATTGATGGGTTGAAACTTGGATGTACACTTCTAAGTCTAGCAAACATATGTCTATACAAATCTACAAATTACAAATTCCATTTTGCGAAAGTGACAAAAATTTGTGTGAAAAAATTCGAGAAGATATGACTGTTGGACCTTCAATTGTGTTCACTCGAAAAAATGTAGTTGATGAAACCTTCATCAGGATTTCGTCAGCTATACTCTTTCTCAATGTGTGTCTCGTTTGTGTTTCGATTATGTACTATGATATTTTCTGAGTGACTTAGTCTAATTCTAGGATAATTCAAAATTAAATCAAAAAGATTTTTATTGTTATTAGTTTTCAACCTCGCATTTACAGCACTGCAAAAAGAATCAAAATTTGTTGGTACAATCTCCTCTTTTTCCTGCTTTTGTTCCAATTTTGAATTTTTTGGAAGTGTACTTTGTAAATGATAAATTGAGTAAATAAATAGAAAATAATGATCCATACTATGTCAATGGTTTAATGACAAAAGTAGTGAAAAGAGATATTAATTGCAAGCCTTTAGGCAAGCTTAAAATAATTCTTCTTTTATGCAGAGAAGTTCTTCTTCGTGTGAGTTCTGATATTTTTTTCGTTATTTTACTAGGTCTACTTTTCGGAGATCCTTTAGCTCGACACGTAGCAAGTTGACTAGATATTCACTGAGGAATTGAATGTAACTTTTTGGACAATGGAGGATGAATTAATTTTGAAGATTTTGGGTAAATGTTTGAAATTTTGGGAGTATAGAGACGTACTGTATGCTCATCGTCCAAAAACTTTGTTTCTGTTCCTGCTGGTTAAAAAATTCTGATGGAATTCACTGGTTTGTACAATATCTTAGCGAATCAACCGTTTTTGCAGTTAAATCGACGAGTAAAGGACCATAGGGAGTAGATGTTGCATCTTGATACCACTCTCTCAATTATTATCCTAGATCTAGTAGTTGACTTAATGTTTTGAATTGTAAAACATCTCTCGGTGAATTGAACAAAATTATATGTGTTTTTTGTAACTCAACACCTCTTCCCAATTTGCTTTGATGAAACAAGTTATGCTTAATGTAAGTTTTATTCAGGTACTTGTGTCTTCCAGCAGTAGCAATTTTTACAATCAGTTCAAAGTCATCTCACTGGGTAGATTTAAGGATTTATCTTTGCAATTGTCCATAAAAAAGAAGATAATATTGATAAAATTAATAAATTCAAATGTTGGCTGAAATGTACCAATTTTTAACCAATCAAACTAAGATGCAATTTTTCAGAACCACTTGGTTCAACCAGCGAAATAAAACTGTTTTGGTAGAATTTGATTTATTAATTTATTTATATCTTTGGAGAAGAAAATGTATAATCAACTGTATTTGATAAAATTGCTACCCAAACTGTTGTTTCTTCATGTGTAGTGGATATTATCATTCGAACGATTGCACATGCTAGTATTAAGACTATGACAAATAATTGGCACATGAAAACTAAATGAGATCTAATGGACGTACGTCCAAAAAATTTCCATGGTTTTCGTTCATGAGTCTCGTCAGCAAAAACAGAAAATCCTATATTTAATTACTTGTCACATTTATCACCCATCTCAACTTTGGAATGAAAAAATTGATAATGAGTAACATTTAACTTTCAAAAACACAAGAAAATAGAAATTTTTTTTAGATAAATCACAATTAATTTTAAAAAACATCGAGTCCATGTTCCGTATTCAAATGCTTTTCTTTCTGCCTAGTGAAGAGTTTTTGGATTACGAAATGGGTAAATGCTAGACCTCCAATCAGATTCTTCATCTTTGAAAATCAAATTCTGAACTTTTAGACATGCGTTGTCATCCAAGTTTGTAACCTTTGTTTTCAGATTTTCTGACAGATTTCACTTTTTTCATAACCTTTTACAAAAAAAAACTCCGTTTCTGGAGCTTTTATTTTTTTTTCAAAAATTCTTTAATCTCAGTATATTTCATAACCACTATTCCAATTGATTCCATGAAGATGCTTCAGACACCAAGCAGACTGAGATAATGCTTTTTACATTTTTTTGGAGGAAGAAAGGAATACCCCACATTTTGTTCATTTCTATAAACTCCCAACTCTTTCATTAATTTGGTTTTCAATACACTCAATATCCAAAAGAACGAGACTCAAGATGTTAACTGTTCTCACTGAAATTTTTGGTTAACACGACTAACAATCGAACAAAACATATACTGTTGAAGCAAAAACTTTAATATATAGATAGAAGAGCAATCCAGTCACGTGACCAAGAAAACAAGAACTAGGAAATCTCGGTAAACCACAACAATAACCAGGTCCCTTATGCGTAGTAGGTTTCACAGATCCAGCTGCATCATGTAAAATTGCATGAAGTCTGAAAATTTTTGAATTAAAATAACCTATACAAGAATTTCCTCAACCAAATACTCCTCCAAATGCAAAATTTTTGTCCATTTCTTTCAAGTTTGAGTGCAAAACAATACAGTTACAAAGGAAGTAATTTTTCTTTTTGTAATTGATGAAAAGTCATGCCTAATCAAATCAAAATTTCTGAGAAATACATTCAATTTCTGAGCATTCTTTTTCTACAGTGCATTCGTCAATAATGATACACGTTTTTTTGAATGTTTCTACTTAAGACAGCACTGGGGAGATAAAATCAACCAGTTTATCATATTGCTTTTTTTCCAATTGAAAATTCCGATTGCGTTTCCTTTTCTACGATATTCTATAAAATCTATTTTTTTAATATCTGACCGATAACTTAGAAATTTTACCTCTTCCATTAAGCAAAGTCCACTCAAATTGAGAAACTTGTGAATCTAAATCCAAATCTTGCAATTTTAATAAATTTTTGGATTCCAAAACTGTTAGTGAGAATTTTTGAGGCTTTTCTTCTAAGACGATATGAAAAAGTCCCAATTCATTTTGAAAATTTAAAACAAGATTTCGCGAAAAACGAATGTTCCAATTCATACTGCTCAGCTCAAAAAATTTTTTAAATGATTCAAGAAGATGAATATTTGAACTACATGACTATAATAACATCACTCAATAATTTATTGAACATTACAGTTCTCAACAACTATAAAATCTCCCAAGACTTGAACGAGTTCTCTGAATCCGTTCAATGAATTCGTTTCAATGAATTCGTTCAATTCGTTCGAGTTCTTTATATCGTTCCTTGCAAATTTCACTTAGTATTAATCGGATCAACGCTCGAACTAATATAGCAAAGATTAGATAAATATCAACTCACTTACCAAACTTTTGACAGTATTTATAATTTATACAACTACAGACTTAATTCCCAGAAAAATTTCCCAGTGTTGCAAAAAAACACTTGCTGCGAAAAAAACTCAAAAGATATTCTCTCAGTTCTGTTTAGAAGCTCGCATCCACTCAGACCATTGTTTTGATTTTTATAACAAGTGTGCAAAAGTTTTCATAAACTTTTTGTGTAAGTTGCAAGTTTTTACGTGATTTTTTAGAAAACAAATGCAAAATTCTAACTTTTTTTCTTATGCATATGCGAAAAATGCAAAAATTTAATGAAAAAAACTTGTCAATTAATTGCTGAAAAAATTCATTATTGATGACTTTGAGTGCTGTTCCCTACGTTAATTCATTGTTTTTGTGATGTTTTCGATCAATATACAAGCAAAATTTGAATGTTTTAATTATTAAAATTAGATCAAAGAAATTATGTTTTTCAACAGTGCAAGAAAATTTTGTTACAAATTTTTTCAAATTTTCAAATATTTTTTAAAAATTAAATTTGATCCAAAGTTATGTCTAGAAACTTATTAGTTCTAATTGGCTGAAAGTTTTTCTGGAAATATTTACAATTTTCGAAGGAATGGCGTATTTTTCAACAAGTGTGCCAGAAATACTATGAAAATTTTGCATGGTGCAACAATTAGTGTGAACTTCCTCAACATTTTTGCAAAAATTGTAATGTTTTTTTTATCATGTTTGCAAAAAATTTTAAATTTTTTTCAAAATTATTTTTTGCATAATTAGTTTGATTTTCAACATTACTTTTTATAAAAAAAATTTTAAAAATGACCTTTTATTTTATTTCTTTGTTCCTATCTCCTAATAATAAAATTTATAGGTGCAGGGAAATTAAGTTAAAAAGCACAAGACAACAACCAATATATTTACAAATCAAAGAGCTGTCGAATAGCTGAGTTCCCAAAACTTTGCAAGTTCTTAATGGAGCGGGAAGCTGGTAATGCCTTCATCACTGGTGATTGTCTTGGTGGTTCGCTGAGTGGATTTCGTGGCTAAGAGAAACCCTCATCTTCTTCGATGGCAAGGAAAACGTCGAATGGTTGAGCCACATATATGAGTCCGGTGTTTCGGGTAGTTCAATCCCACATGCCCAGCCACTTCTTCTATCATTTGCATTTCTCCAAGTTAGTTCTCTGTCTTGGGTACTTGCGTCATATGATGTTCAATGAAATCTCTCTGCATCACCTTCACCATGTGTCGAATGGTTGAGTCACATATCTAGAGTCAGGTTTTTCGGCGTAGCTCATTCCCACGTGCTCAGCCATTTCTTCCATCATTTGCATTTCTCCAAGTTGGTTCTTTGTCAGGGGTACTGGCGTCATATGATGTTCGTTGAAATTTCTCTGCATCACCTTCACCATGTGTCGAATGGTTGAGCCACATATCTAGAGTCAGGTTTTTCGGCGTAGCTCATTCCCACATGCTCATCACCTTCTTCCACCATTTGCATTTCTCCAAGTTGGTTCTTTGTCAGGGGTACTTGCGTCATATGATGTTCGCTGAAATCTCTTTGCATCACCTCCATCTGTCCAAGTCTGGCATCGCCTCCCAATCCAAGTCTGGTGCATCACCTCCTCCCAATTTTGGGTACTTTTACACATTGACGTTTCAAATCACAAAAATGTTCAGTTTTTGTTCTAATTGTTGTATCCAATCAGACAAAAATTTACCGTTTAAGGAACTAAATTTTCCAATTAAGTAAAAATATATACAAGAGCAATTGCAAAACAAATGACCAAAAGTTGTTTGCAGTTAAAAACAAGAAATTTTGCCGATATAAAAAAAAAGAAGGAAATTCAATAAAAGTAGTACCTCTGCAAGTCTTCTCATCAAATTAATTGAGTTTTTTTGTGTAAAGTCGATGAGAAGTTGCTGATTTTTGAGTATATAGTCAAGGTCTTTGAATTTGATGTAGATTTGAGAGAACAACTCAAAGTTGATGAATTTTTCAAAGCAAATCATTGGAAATCTGATTCCAAACCTGATCATGCAAGATTTTTAACTTGAGAAATGGAGGAATAAAGAATTTGCTGGGAAGGTTTGACAAATTTGGGAATTGGGTAGGGAATAAAAATAGTCTTTGAAATATTATCGTCCGACTTTTTCATTAAGTTCAAAATTTCTAAAATAAATAAAATTTCTTTTTGGTCAGGTGTAACACAGCAGTAAATATATAGCTTTGATACGCTACATGTGGATTAAAAGTAAACTCTATGATTGAGTAAGTTTCCCTAAAATGACCTAAGTGACAACATAAACGTCCAAAAAATTGTGAAAAAAGTAAGAGTCTGAATCTATTCACCAATAAAGAAATCACACGGAATTTTTTCTTCTTTTTTTGTAGAGTAACTGGAGGAACTTCGAATGTTTTTTAATTGATATTTTTTAAAAATTAAATTTGATCCAAAGTTATGTCTAGAAACTTATTAGTTCTAATTGGCTGAAAGTTTTTCTGGAAATATTTACAATTTTCGAAGGAATGGCGTAGGAGTTGACGTCATTACCATGAAAGGAAAACTGCGTGGGTGGTGACGTCACTTCTTTTTATAGATTGACGTCATTAACATAAAAGGAAAATTGCGTAGGCGGTGACGTCACTTCTATTCAAAAAAAATACCAGGACCATAAAAGGAGAACTGCTTAGATGGTGACGTCATTGTTAAAAAAAATAAGCTTATTTTATGGAGTTTAAATCTTTAGTTTTGCTTGCTAATCAGAAACAGTTAATTGAATTTTACTTCAAACTTTTGCATTTTTACTTCGCGAAAAGAAAAAAGTTCGGGTGGATAACGAAATGGAAAATTAGAGAATTAAGATATTTAACTTCCAAATGTCCAAGTTCGACACTTAAATAATCAACTAAAAACTGAAGAAGTCTTCAACAATCTCGATTCAGCCACTTAAATCAACATTGCTCTGGGGCTCGTTCTTCGAAATATTGAGATTGGTGAATATCGATATTTTTACGCCCATGAAAACAATACTTTAGTTGAAAAATCCAATTTGCTCCGTACTAAACCAGACTTGAAAACAATCCAAGGAAAAGTGGAAAATTCGATATTGTGGAGCAATGGACCCGAGAACGTCAAAACACAAAGTGGCAATTCAAGTTGATTACTAACATCACAATTTTTGCTGCTTTGCTGAAAAACATCCCAATGGGATGTCCGTACTCTGTCTTACCGTTCTGAAAAACCATTCTGTTAACTGTTTTTTATCTAAAAAAGACAAGGAACCTCACAAAAATCAGTTGTGTCTTTTCCGCGCATTGGCAATGTACATGAACCGACATAATGATCTCGACTCTCACACTTCTAGATACTTTACAGAGTTTATATCATTATCTGGTTATGATCCTAAAAACTTCGTGAATTTTTTCTCGAAGAATTACCTGTTGTGAAGGAAATTGTGCAAAGAATTATCTTATTATGCGTTTTCGATATGCAATATGGAGAATATGTAGAAGAACTAGCTCGACAAAGTATTGGAAAGTTTGAAAAAACCGTGAAATTGTAAGATTCAACAACCATATCAGCCATACGAATGATATTGATTCTTTCTTCAAGTCCTTTCTTCGGTGTTCTATTTGTTACACTTTCTTCAAAAGATCTGAAGATCTGACTTTCTCAACAAACATCTTCTGAGATGCAGGGTACGAGTGAAACATATTTATCCAAGAAAAGTCTGTGAGCTTCGTTGAACCTTGTTTGAAAAGGTAGAGCGATTCAATCTTCCAGTTTCTGAAGATAACAATTTTTTCAAGAACCTAGCAGTTTTCGATTTTGAGTCGATTTGTGTCCCAACAGTGGAACTAAAAGAAACTCTAACTACAACCTGGCTTGGAAAACATGTTCCAGTTTAAGTCTCTATATCATCAGATCTGATTGATGAACCCATCTTTTTGTACAAAAAGGATCCACAGATCTTGATTATTGGTTTTTCAACCAACCCTGAGCTGTTGGCTGAGCAAAGTAAACTAGAGATGAGAAAAAAATTCCAAAGTGTTGAAGTAGCTGTCAATGAAAGAATGAAAAATTTCTTTGATCAGCTGAACTAAGGAGGTAAAATTCTTCAAGTAACCAATTTGAGTACGAATATGACTTCATCGAAGACTCGGAACAAGCGAATTCTTGCGAATTCAGAAAAATCAACTCATTGATTTGAAACAACATCTGGAGAGATATGTAAATATTTTGCCTGTTTTTGGATTTAACAGCGGTAGATATGATTTGAATTTGATTCAGTCCTGCTTAATTCCTTATTTGATTTGCGATAAAGAACCTGAAACATCAGTCATGAAAAAGGCAAACAATTTCATTTCTTTAGAGTTTGGAGATATAAAATTTCTCGACATAATGAAATTTCTGGGTGGGGCAACTACTCGGGACTCCTTTCTCAAAGCTTATGAAGCTTACCAAACGAAAAGATTCTTTCCCTATGAGTGGTTTGATAACCCAGACAAACTTGATTTTCCCAAATTGCCGCGGTATGAAGCCTTTTTCAGTAAACTTAGAAACAAAAAATCCTCTAGACAAAGACTTCATTGATTATAGCAAACTGATAAAAAGCGGGCTTTAAGAACAACAAGCACTGAAAAAGCTTCAAGTTAAGACGGTGCCTCCATTTGATTTGGATAATTACATTTTCCTGCAAGAGACTTGGAAGAAAAACGGAATGACAGTGTTCAAAGACGACTTCTTGAAGTGGTACAACAACAAGGATGTAGTTCCAACCCTGGAAGCAATGCAAGGAATGATTCAGTTTTATGCTAACAAGGGAATTGATGGATTGAAACTTGGATGTACACTTCTAAATCTAGCAAACATATGTCTACACAAATCTACAAATTACAAATTTTATCCATTTTGCGAAAGTGATAAAGATTTGTGTGAAAAAATTCAAGAAGATATGACTGGTGGACCTTCCATTGTGTTCAGTCGAAAAGCTGTAGTTGATGAAACGTTCATCAGGATTTCGTCAGCTTTACACTTTCTCAATGTGTGTCTCGTTTGTGTCTCGATTATGTACTAAAATATTTTCTGAGTGACTTAGTCTAATTCAAGGAGAATTCAAAACTAAATCAAAAAGATTTTTATTGTTATTAAATTTCAACCTCGCATTTACAATACTGTAATTAGAATCAAAATCTTTTGGTACAATCTCCTCTTTTTCTTGCTTTTGTTCCAATTTTGAATTTTTTGGAAGTGTACTTTGTAATTGATAAATTGAGTAAATGATAAGAACAAACTGATCCATACTATGTCAATCGTTTAATGACAAAAATAGTGATAAGAGATATTAATTGTAAGCCTTTAGGCGAACTTAAAACAATTCTCCTTTTATGCAGAGAAGTTCTTCTTCGTGTGAGTTCTGATATTTTTTTCGAAATTTTACTAGGTCTACTTTTTGGAGATCTTTTAGTTCGACACGTAGCAAGTTTACTAGACAATCACTGAGTAATTCAATGGAACTTTTTGGACAATGGGGCATGAATTGTTTTTGAAGTTTTTGGGTAAATGTTTGAAGTATTGGGAGTATAGAGACGTAATGTATGCTCATCGTCCAAAAACTTTGTTTCTGTTCCTGCTGGTAAAAAAATTCTGATGGAATTCACCGGTTTGTGCAATATCTTAGCGAATCAACCGTTTTTGGAGTTAAATCGACGAGTAAAGGACCATACGGAGTAGATGTTGCATCTTGATACCACTCTTTCAATTATTATCCTAGACCTAGTAGTTGACTTAATGTATTGAATTGTAAAACATCTCTGGGTGACTTGAACAAGATTAGATGTGTTTTTTGTAACTCAACACCACTTCCCAATTTGCTTTGATGAAACAAGTTATGCTTAATTTAAGTTTTATTCAGGCCCCTGTGTCTTCCAGCAGTAGCAATTTTTACGAGCTGCCTAGAATTTGAATTGTTTTCACCAGACTCATCAAACAGTAACAGATGTTTTTTTTCATTATTAGGAAGGTTTTCAATCAGTTCAAAGTCATCTCCCTGTGTAAATTTAAGGTTTTTTCTTTGCAATTGTCCATAAAAAGGAAGATAATTTTGATAAAATTAATAAATTTTGTCAAATGTTGGTTGAAATGCACCAGTTTTTTAAACCAATCAAAAATAAGATGCAATTTTTCAGATCCACTTGGTCCAACCAGCGAAATAAAAACTGTGTTGGTAGAAATTAATTTATTCATATCTATGGAGAAGAAAATGTTTAACCAACTGTACTTGATAAAATTGCTACCTAAACTGTTGTTGCTTCACGTGTAGTGGATAACATCATTCCAACGATAGCACATGCTACTATAAAAACTATGACAAAAAACTGGCACATGAAAACTAAAGGAGATCTAATGGACGTACGTCCAAAAAATTTCCTTGATTTTTGTTCATGAGTCTCCTCAGCAAAAACAAAAATTCCTAATTTTAATTGCTTATCACATTTATCACCCATCTCAACTTTGGAAAGAAAAAATTGATAATGAGTAACATTTAACTTTCAAAAACACAAGATAATATAAAATTTTTTAGATAATTCACAATTTATTTTAAAAAACATCGAGTCCATGTTCCGTATGCAAATGCTTTTCTTTCTGCCTAGTGAAAAAATTTTGCATTACGAAATGGGTAGTTGCTAGACCTCCAATCAGATTCTTCATCTTTGAAAATCAAATTCTGATTTCTTGGACATGCGTTGTCATCCAAGTTTGTAACCTTTGTTTTCAGATTTTCTGACAGAATTTTACATTTTTCATAACCTTTTACAAAAAAACTCCGTTTCTGGAGCTTTTAATTTTTTCAAATTTTCTTTAATCTCAGTATATTTTTCATAAACACTACTCCAATTGATTCCATGAAGATGCTTCAGACACCTAGCAGACTGAGATGTTGCTTTGAACTTTTTGGGAGGAAGAAAGGAATACCCCACAATTTGTCCATTTTTATAAACTCCTAACTCTTTCACTATTTTGGTTTTCAATACACTCCTTATCTTAAAGAACGAGACTCATGATGTTAAATGTTCTCACTGAAATTTTTGGTTGAAACGACTAACAATCGAACACAAACATATACTGTTGAAGCAAAAACTTTAATATATAAACAGAAGAGCAATCCAGTAACGTGACCAAGAAAACAAGAGCTAGGAAATCTCGGTAAACCAAAACAATAACCAGGTCCCTTATGAGTAGTAGATTTCACAGATCCAGCTGCATCATGTAAAATTGCATGAAGTCTAAAAATTTTTGAATTAAAATAACCTATACAAGAATTTCCTCAACCAATTACACCTCCAAATGGGAATTTTTGGTCCATTTCTTTCAAATTTATGTTTGAGTGCAAAACAATACAGTTACATAGGAAGTAATTTTTCTTTTTGTAATTGAATAAAAGTAATGCCTAATCAAATCAAAATTTCTGAGAATTACATTCAATTTCTGAGCATTCTTTTTCTACAGTGCATTCGTCAATAATGATACACGTTTTTTGAATGTTTCTACTTAAGACAGCACTGAGGAGATAAAATCAACCAGTTTATCATACGGCTTTTTTTCCAACTGAAAACTCCGATTGTGTTTCCTTTTCTACGATCTAGTATTTTAATATCTGACGGATAACATCGAAAAATTTTACCTATTCCATTATGCAAGGTCCACTCAAATTGAGAAATTTGTGAATCGAAATCCAAATCTTGCAATTTTAATAACTTTTGGATTCCAAAACTGTTAGTGAGAATTTTTGAGACTTTTCTTCTAAGACGATATGAAAAAGTCCCAATTCATTTTGAAGCTTTAAAATAAGATTTCGGGAAAAACGAATGTTCCAACTCATACTGCTCAGCTCAAAGAAACTTTTAAAACGATTCAAGAAGATGAATATTTGAACTACATGACTATAATAACATCACTCAACAGTTTATTGAACATTACAGTTCTCAACAACTATAAAATCTCCCAAGTTTTGAACGAGTTCTTTGAATCCGTTCAATGAATTTGTTTCAATGAATTTGTTCAATTCGTTCGAGTTCTTTATATCGTTCCTTGCAAATTTCACTTAGTATTAATCGGATCAACGGTCGAGCAAATTTAGCAAAGATTAGATAAATATCAACTCACTTACCAAATTTTTGACTGTATTTATAAATTATACAAATACAGATTTAATTCCAATATTATTTCACCATGAGTTGAAATTTTCAATCAATTGAATCTTGCAGTCGAACACAACTTGAATTGTAGAATACCGGAAAAATTTGCCAGTGTTGCAAAGAAACGCTTGCTGCGAAAAAAACTCAAAAGATATTTTCTCAGTTCTGTTTAGAAGCTCGCGTCCACTCAGACCCTTCGATCAGCTTTTTTGGAAAGAATTGGATTAGTTCAAAATGAGAATGCTTTGTTAAAAATTGTTCTTTGTTTCATTGATAGTTATGGTTCTATAAATAGTGAGCGTGTCAAATTTTCTATTAGTAATTGAATATTTGCTTACAAAAATCTTGTCAAAAATTAATTATTTTATTTCAAATCAAAAGTTTCTTCAACGAATAAATTTGTAATTTTTAAGACGTATGCAAAAATTAAATCAGAGATTTTTCGCAAAATGCAAATTTTGATTTGATTACTTCAACCAAATTGCAAAAAAATTAATTAAGTTTTTTAACAAGATACAAAAATTGTTTTGATTTTTATAACAAGTTTGCAAAAGTTTTCATAAAAGTTTTGTGTAAAATGCAATTTTTTTTTGTGGTTTTTTAGAGAACAAATGCAAAAATCTAACTTTTTTTTCTTATGCATATGCAAAAATTTAATGTAAAAAACTTGTTAAGTAAATGCTGAAAAAAATTTCATTATTGATGACTTTGAGTGCTATTCCCTACCTTAAAACATTCTTTTTCTGATGTATTCGATCAACATACAAGCATAATTTGAATTTTTCAATGATTAAATTTAGATCAAAGAAATTTTGTTTTTCAACAGTGCAAGAAAACCTTGTTACAAATTTTTTTATAATGCTTTATAAAAATTTTCTTAATTTGCAATATTTTCTTTGATTTTTTTAACAAGTGTTCCATAAATACTATAAAACTTTTGCATGGTGATACAATTAATGTGAATTTCCTCAACATTTATGCAAAAATTGTAATGTTTTTTTCATCATGTGCGCAAAAAGTTTTAAATTCTTTTTTATTTATTAATTGCATAATTAGTTTGATTTTCAATATAATTTTATAAAAAAATTTTAAAAATTGACCTTTTACTTTATCTCTTTGTTCCTATCTCTTAAAAATATTTACAAATCAAAGAGCTGTCGAATAGCTGAGTTCCCAAAACTTTGCAAGTTCTCAGTGGAGCGCAAAGCTGGTCTTGCCACCATCACTGGTGGTTGTCTTGGTGGTTCGCTGACTGGATTTCTTGGCTAAGAGAAACCCTCATCTTCTTCGATGGCAATTGGCTTGTCCACAGATCCCTCTTGCCAAGGAAAACGTCGAATGGTTGAGCCACATATATGAGTCCGGTGTTTCGGGTGGTTCAATCCCACATGCCCAGCCACTTCTTCTATCATTTGCATTTCTCCAAGTTAGTTCTCTGTCTTGGGTACTTGCGTCATACGATGTTCAATGAAATCTCTTTGCATCACCTTCACCTGTCCAAGTCTGGCGCATCACCTCCTCCCAATTTTGGGTACTTTTACACATTGATGTATCCAATCACAAAAAAGTTCAGTTTTTGTTCTAATTATCGTATGCAATCAGACAAAATTTTACCGTTTAAGAAACTAAATTTTCCAAATAAGTAAAAGTATTTACAAGAGCAATTGCAAATCAAATGACCAAAAGTTGTTTGCAGTAAAAACAAGAAATTTTGCCGATATAAGTATCAAAAGAAAGAAATTCAAAAAAAGTAGTATCTCTGCAAATCTTCTCATCAAGTTAATTGTGTTTTTTGTGTAAAGTCGATGAAAAACTGCTGATTTTTGAGTATATAGTCAAGGTCTTTGATTTTGATCTAGATTTGAGAGGACAACTCAAAGTTAATGAATTTTTTAAAGCAAATCATTGAAAATCTGATTCCAAACCTGATCAGGCAAGATTTTGAAATTTGAAAATCCTTAAAAAAATGGAGGAATAAAGAATTTGCTGGGAAGTTTTGACAAATTTGGGAATTGGGTAGGGAATAAAAATAGTCTTTGAAATATAATCGTCCGACTTTTTTATTAAGTTCAAAATTTCTAAAATAAATAAAAAAAAGTTTTCTGGTCATGTGTAACACAGCAGCAAACTTATAGCTTTGATACGCTATATGTGGATTAAAAAAACTATATGATTGAGTAAGTTTCCCTAAAACTACCTAAGTGACGACATAAACTTCCAAAAAATTGTGAAAAAATCAAGAGTCTACATCTATTCTACAAAGAGTCTTAGTCTACAAAGAAAACTTATCAGTTCATATTTTTCTCAAAAAAATCAAAGCAAAATACGTTGCAAGAGAAAAAAACTGGCAGTAAAAATTAATTTCCTTCGATAAATTCATAATTATTGAAATTAACTCGAATTACAAATGCAAATACGAAAAGAACAAAAATCAGGTGCGAAAATTATCCAGTTCGCCTTTCGTCCGTGTGATGTTTATAAGTCGATGAGCTAAAAAGGATTCTTCAAAATGATGTCTCTATGTTTTGTTTTATCTACAAAAAAGCAATTTTCTTTCAGTTAAAACTACGGACAGAACTCGTATGAGCTGATGTATAACAAGATGAGGCCCCTAGAATGATGCAGATTGGGAGAATCAAATGACTGACATGGACACACAATCGTGTATTTGTTATTGCGTCACCAATTCGATTCTAATCAGTCGCCATCTACGTTTTCAGTTTTTACTATCTGACCGGTGACATAGTAGTGGCTGCACTGGGTGTAGCCAGCACATCCCCGGGGGCACTATCTGGCGTTCCAGCAGTTGATGTGTTATTTTGCTGATAACACTCTTTCAATTATCATCCTAGACCTAGTAGTTGACTTAATGTATTGAATTGTAAAACAACTCTCGGTGACTTGAACAAGATTATATGTGTTTTTTGTAACTCAACACCACTTCCCAATGTGCTTTGATGAAACAAGTTATGCTTAAAAAAAGTTTTATTCAGTCCGCTGTGTCTTCCAGCAGGAGCAATTTTTACAAGCTGCCTAGAATTTGAATTGTTTTTACCAGATTCATCAAACAGTAACAGGTGTTTTGTTTCAATATTAGGAAGGTTTTCAATCAGTTCAAAATAATCTCCTTGGGTAAATTTAAGCTTATTCTTTGCATTTGTCCGTAAAAAAGAAGATAATATTGATAAAATTAATAAAATCAAATGCTGGTTGAAATGTACCAATTTTTAACCAATCAAATATAAGATGCAATTTTTCAGATCCACTTGGTCCAACCAGCGAAATAAAAACTGTTTTGATAGAAATTAATTTATTCATATCTTTGGAGAAGAAAATTTATAACCAACTGTACTTGATAAAATTGCTACCCAAACTGTTGTTTCTTCACGTGTAGTGGATAACATCATTCGAACAATTGCACATGCTAGTATTAAAACTATGACAAACAATTGGCACATGAAAACTAAAGGAGATCTAATGGACGTACGTCCAAAAAAGTTTCATGATTTTTGTTCATGAGTCTCCTCAGCAAAAACAAAAATTCCTAATTTTAATCGCTTGTCACATTTATTATCCATCTCAACTTTGGAATGAAAAAATTGATAATGAGTAACATTTAACTTTCAAAAACTCAAGATAATATAAAAATTTTTAGATAATTCACAATTTATTTAAAAAAACATCGAGTCCATGTTCCGTATGCAAATGCTTTTCTTTCTGCCTAGTGAAGAAGTTTTGCATTACGAAATGGGTAGTTGCTAGACCTCCAATCAGATTCTTCATCTTTGAAGTTCAAATTCTGAACTTTTAGGCATGCGTTGTCATCCAAGTTTGTAACCTTTGTTTTCAGATTTTCTGACAAATTTCACTTTTTTTCATAACCGTTTACAAAAAAAACTCCGTTTCTGGAGCTTTTAATTTTTTCAATATTTCTTGAATCTCAGTATATTTTTCATAACCACTATTCCAATTGATTCCATGAAGATGCTTCAGACACAAAGCAGACTGAGATGTTGCTTTGAACTTTTTGGGAGGAAGAAAGGAATACCTCACAATTTGTTCATTTTTATAAACTCCCAACTCTTTCACTATTTTGGTTTTCAAACACTCAATATCCGAAAGAACGAGACTCAGGATGTTAACTATTCTCACTAAAATTTTTGGTTAAAATGACTAACAATCGAACAAAACATATACTGTTGAAGCAAAAACGTTAATATATAAACAGGAGAGCAATCCAATCATGTGACCAAGAAAACAAGAGCTAGGAAATCTCGGTAAAATACAACAATAACCAGGTCCCTTATGCGTAGTAGATTTCACAGATCCAGTTGCATCATGTAAAATTGCATGAAGTCTGAAAATTTTGGAATTAAAACAACGTATACAAGAATTTCCTCTACCAATTACACCTCCAAATGGGAAATTTTGGTCCATTCCTTTCCAATTTATGTTTGGGTGCAAAACAATACAGGTACAATGGAAGTAATTTTTCTTATTGTAATTGATGAAAAGTCATGCCTAATCAAATCAAAACTTTTGAGATTTACATTCAGTTTCTGAGCATTCTTTTTCTACAGTGCATTCGTCAATAATGATACACACTTTTTTTGAATGTTTCTACTCAAGACAGCACTGAGGAGATAAAATCAATCAGTTTATCATACTGCTTTTTTTCCAACTGAAAATTCCGATTGTGTTTCCTTTTCTACGATATTCTATAAAATCTATTTTTTAAATTTCTGACCGATAACTTAGAACAATTTTACCTCTTCATTTAAGCAAGGTCCACTCACATTGAAAAATTTGTGAATCTAAGTCCAAATGTTGCAATTTTAATTAATTTTTGGATTCCAAAATTGTTAGTGAGAATTTTTGAGACTTTTCTTTTAAGACAATATGAAAAAGTCCCAATTCATTTTGAAGCTTTAAAACAAAATTTCGGAAAAAACGAAAGTTCCAACTCATACTGCTCAGCTCAAAGAAACTTTTCAAATGATTCAAGAAGATGAATATTTGAACTACATGACTATAATAACATCACTCAATAATTTATTGAACATTACAGTTCTCAACAACTATAAAATCTCCCAAGACTTGAACGAGTTCTCTGAATCCGTTCAATGAATTCGTTTCAATGAATTCGTTCAATTCGTTCGAGTTCTTTATATCGTTCCTTGCAAATTTCACTTAGTATTAATCGGATCAACGCTCGAACTAATATAGCAAAGATTAGATAAATATCAACTCACTTACCAAACTTTTGACAGTATTTATAATTTATACAACTACAGACTTAATTCCAATATTATTTCACCATGAGGTGAAGTTTTCAATCAATTGAATCTTGCAGTCGAACACAACTTGAAATGTAGAATACCAGAAAAATTTCCCAGTGTTGCAAAAAAACACTTGCTGCGAAAAAAAACTCAAAAGATATTTTCTCAGTTCTGTTTAGAAGCTCGCGTCCACTCAGACCCTTGGGTCAGTTTTTTTGGAAAGAATTTGAAATGTTCAAAATGAGAATGATTTGTTAAAAATTGTTCTTTGTTTCATTGATGGTTATGAATCTATAAATAGTGAGCGTGTCAAATTTTCTATTAATAATTGAATATTTGTTTACAATAATCTTGTCAAAGTTTATTTTATTTCAAATCAAAAGTTTTTTCAACGACTAAATTTGTAATTTTTAACACGTATGCAAAATTTAAATCAGAGATTTTTCGCAAAATGCAAACTTTGATTTTATTAATTCAACAAATTTGCAAAAAATTATTTAAGTTTTTTTTACAAGATGCAAAAATTGTTTTGATTTTTATATTTTCTGTAAGATGCAATTTTTTTTGTGGTTTTTTAGAAAACAAATAAAAAAATTTAACTTTTTTCTTATGCACATGCAAAAAACGCAAAAATTTAATGAAAAAAACTTGTCAATTAATTGCTGAAAAAACTTCATTATTGATGACTTTGAGTGCTATTCCCTACCTTAATACATTATTTTTTTGATGTTTTCGATCAAAATAGAAGCAAACTTTGATTTTTTTAATGATTAAAATTAGATCAAAGAAATTTTGTTTTTCAACAGTGCAAGAAAACTTCGTTACAAATTTTTTTTTAAATGCTTTATGAAATTTTTCTTAATTTGCGAGATTTTCTTTAATTTTTTTAACAAGTGTGCCAGAAATACCATAAAAATTTTGCATGATGCAACAATTAATGTGAATTACCTCAACATTTTGCAAAAATTGTAAGGTTTTTTTTATCATGTGCGCAAAAAAAAATTTAAATTTTTTTTTATTTATTAATTGCATAATTAGTTTGATTTTCAATATAATTTTATAAAAACTTTTTAAAAATTGACCTTTTACTTTATCTCTTTGTTCCTATTTCTTAATAATATAATTTATAGATGCAGGGAAATTAAATTAAAAAGCACAAGACAACAACCAAAATATTTACAAATCAAAGAGCTGTCGAATAGCTGAGTTCCCAAAATTTTGCAAGTTCTTAATGGAGCGCGAAGCTGGTATTGCCTTCATCACTGGTGGTTGTCTTGGTGGTTCGCTGACTGGATTTTGTGGCTAAGAGAAATCCTCATCTTCTTCGATGGCAATTGGCTTGTCCACAAGGAAAACGTCAAGGAAAACGTCGAATGGTTGAGCCACATATATGTGTCCGGTGTTTCGGGTAGTTCAATCCCACATGCCCAGCCACTTCTTCTATCATTTGCATTTCTCCAAGTTAGTTCTCTGTCCTGGGTACTTGCGTCATATGATGTTCAATGAAATCTCTCTGCATCACCTTCACCATGTGTCGAATGGTGGAGCCACATATCTAGAGTCAGGTTTTTCGGCGTAGCTCATTCCCACATGCTCAGCCATTTCTTCCATCATTTGCATTTCTCCAAGCTGGTTCTTTGTCAGGGGTACTTGCGTCATATGATGTTCGCTGAAATCTCTTTGCATCACCTCCACCTGTCCAAGTCTGACATCGCCTCCCCATCCAAGTCTGGCGCATCACCTCCTCCCAATTTTGGGTGTTTTTTTTACATTGACGTTTCCAATCACAAAAATGTTCAGTTTTTGTTCTAATTGTTGTATCCAATCAGACAAAATTTTACCGTTTAAGGAACTAAATTTTCCAAATAAGTAAAAATATATACAAGAGCAATTGCAAAACAAATGACCAAAAGTTGTTTGCAGTTAAAAACAAGACAATTTGCCAATATAAGTATCAAAAGAAGGAAATTCAATAAATGCAGTACCTCGGCAAGTCTTCTCATCAAATTAATTGAGTTTTTGTGTAAAGTCGATGAGAATTTGCTGATTTTTGAGTATATAGTCAAGGACTTTGAATTTGATGTAGATTTTAGAGAACAACTCAAAGTTGATGAATTTTTCAAAGCAAATCATTGGAAATCTAATTCCAGACCTGATCATGCAAGATTTTTAACTTTGAGAAATGGAGGAATAAAGAGTTTGCTGGGAAGTTTTGATAAATTTGGGAATTGGGTGGGAATAAAAATAGTCTTTGAAATATTATCGTCCGACTTTTTCAATAAGTTCAAAATTTCTAAAATAAATAAAAAATTTTTTTGGTCAGGTGTAACACAGAAGTAAATTTATAGCTTTGATACGCTATATGTGGATTAAAAGTAAACTCTATGATTGAGTAAGTTTCCCTAAAATGACCTAAGTGACAACATAAACGTCCAAAAAATTGTGAAAAAAGTAAGAGTCTGAATCTATTTCACCAATAAAGAAATCACACGGAATATTTTCTTCTTTTTTTGTAGAGTAACTGGAGGAACTTCGAATGTTTTTTAATTGATATTTAAAAAAAAATTTTTTTGATCCATAATTATGTCTAAAAACTGATTAGTTCTAATTGGCTGAAAGTTTTTCTGGAAAATTCTACAATTTTCGAAGGAATGACGTAGGAGATGACTTCATTACCATGAAAGGAAAAGAGCGTGGGTGGCGACGTCACTTCTTTTTACTGATTCATGTCATTAACATAAAAGGAAAAGTGCGTAGGCGGTGACGTCATTGTTAATATAAATAAGCTTATTTTATGGAGTTTAAATCTTTAGTTTTGCTTGCTAATCAGAAACACTTAATTGAATTTTACTTCAAGTTTTTAGATTTTACTTCGCGAAAAGAAAAAACTCACAATTTTTTTAGATAATGCCCTTTCTTAACCGAAACGAGAAATTAAATTGTTGAGACTGTGGAATTATAAGGAATTCTGGTGGATAACCAGATGGAAAATTAGAGAATTAAGATATTTAACTTCCAAATGTCCAAGTTCGACACTTAAATAATCAACGAAAAACTTAAAGAAGTCTTCAACAAGCTCGAGTCAGCCGCTAAAATCAACATTGCTCTGGGGCTCGTTCTTCGAAATATTGAGACTGGTGAATATCGATATTTTTACGCCCATGAAAACAATACTTTAGTTAAAAAATTCCATTTGCTCTGTATTAAAGCAGACTTGAAAACAATCCAAGGAAAAGTGGAAAATTCGACATTGTGGAGCAATGTATCACACAAAGTGGCAATTCAAGTTGATTACTAACGTCACAACTTTTGCTGCTTTGCTGAAAAACATCCCAAGGGGATGTCCGGACTCTGTCTTACCCGAACCTCTACTGAAAAACCATTCTGTTAACTGTTTTTTATCTAACAAAGGCAAGGAACCTTACAAAATCATTTGTGTCTTTTCCACGCATTGGCAATGTACATAAACGGACATAATGATCTCGACTCTCACACTTCTAGAGACTTTACAGAGTTTATATCATTATCTGGCTATGATCCTATAAAACTTCGTGAATTTTCTCTAGAAGACTTACCTGTTGTCAAGGAAATTATGCAAAGAATTATTTTATTATGTGTTTTCGATATCCAAGAAAGGAGAATATGTAGAAGAACTAGCTCGACGAAGTATTGGAAAGTTTGAAAAAAAAACGTGAAATTGTTAAGATTCAACAACCATCTCATCCATACGAATGATATTGATTCTTTCTTCAAGTGCTTATTATGATATTGATTCTTTCTTCAAGTCCTTTCTTCGGTGTTCTATTTGTTACATTTTCTTCAAACGATCTGAGTTTCTCAACAAACATCTTCTGAGATGCAGGGATCGAGTGAAACATATTTATCCAAGAAAAGTCTGTGAGCTTCGTTAAACCTTGTTTGAAAAGCTAGAGAGATTCAATCTTCCAGTTTCTGAAGATAACAAATTTTTCAAGAAGCTAGCAGTTTTCGATTTTGATTCGATTTGTGTTCCTACAGTGGAACTAAAAGAAACACTAACTACATCCTGGCTTGGAAAACATGTTCCATTTTCAGTCTCTATATCATCAGATCTGATTGATGAATCCACAGATCTTGATTATTGGTTTTTCAACCAACCTTGAGCTGTTGGCTGAGCAAAGTAAACTAGAGATGAGAAAAAAATTCCAAAGTGTTGAAGTAGGTGTCAATGAAAGAATGAAAAATATTTTTGATCAGCTGAACTAAGGAGGTAAAATTATTCAAGTAACCAATTTGAGTACGAATATGACTTCATCGAAGACTCGGAACAAGCGAATTCTTGCGAATTCAGAAAAATCAACTCATTGATTTGAAACAACATCTGGAGAGATATGTAAATATTTTGCCTGTTTTTGGATTTATTAGCGGTAGAAATGGTTTGAATTTGAATCAGTCCTGCTTAATTCCTTATTTGATTTGCGATAAAGAACATGAAACATCAGTCATGAAAAAGGCAAACAATTTCATTTCTTTAAAGTTTGGAGATATAAAATTTCTCGACATAATGAAATTTCTGGGTGGGGCAACTACTCTGGACTCCTTTCTCAAAGCTTATGAAGCTTACCAAACGAAAAGATTCTTTCCCTATGAGTGGTTTGATAACCCAGACAAACTTGATTTTCCCAAATTGCCGCGGTATGAAGCCTTTTTCAGTAAACTTAGAAACAAAAAATCCTCTAGACAAAGACTTCATTGATTATAGCAAACTGATAAAAAGCGGGCTTGAAGAACAACAAGCACTGAAAAAGCTTCAAGTTAAGACGGTGCCTCCATTTGATTTGGATAATTACATTTTCCTGCAAGAGACTTGGAAGAAAAACGGAATGACAGTGTTCAAAGACGACTTCTTGAAGTGGTACAACAACAAGGATGTAGTTCCAACCCTGGAAGCAATGCAAGGAATGATTCAGTTTTATGCTAACAAGGGAATTGATGGGTTGAAACTTGGATGTACACTTCTAAATCTAGCAAACATATGTCTACACAAATCTACAAATTACAAATTTTATTCATTTTGCGAAAGTGATAAAGATTTGTGTGAAAAAATTAAAGAAGATATGACTGGTGGACCTTCCATTGTCTTCACTCGATAAGCTGCAGTTGATGAAACGTTCATCAGGAATTCGTCAAATATTTGTAAATCAATCGTTGGAATTGATGCAAGCCAGCTTTACCCTTTCTCAATGTGTAAAGATATGCCAACAGTACTTTCCACGAGATGGGAATTTGACACCGATATGCAGAGGTTTAAAACTAGACATAGCCGGTCTCAAAATTTTGAGAAAATGCTCATGTCTTTCTATCAGGAAACAAGACCAGAATGCAAAATTGAGAGCTTTTTCTCATCTGGAAAACAGAAGGAAACTGACTGTTTTAATGTGGACAGTTATTGTGATCACCGTGAGACAGTGTTCGAAGCAAAGGGATGTTACTACCACTTGTGTTCCGGTCAAGAAGCTCGTCCTTCATTAACAGATCACGATTTTGAACGAGGAAATAAGAAGAGGGAGATGGATGATATGAGCTGAGAATACATAAAAAAGGGAACAAAAATGAAGAAATGTGCGAATGTGAGTGTTGGGAAAGTTTTCAAAACCAATGGCAGGATCAAAAATCATGCCAGAGTCCATTTTCCCTAAAAAAGACTTCTTTCTACAGACTCCTTTCTAGCAAAAAAAAAGACGAATCTTGTTTTGGCTATGTTTAATGCGATTTAGTTGTTCCAGATGAGCTGAAATCAAAATTTGCCAGATGAAAAAAAATCAAAAGCATCCTCAGCGAATGCTGATAACTAGATTCAAGCTAGAAACTGGAACGGTTATAACTCCTCTGTTCAACTTTTATTTGGAACTTGGCTTGCAGCGCACCAAAAACTACCGTTCTGTTCAATATACTGTTCTGTTATACAAAATTACCGTTCTGTTCATGAAAATTATGGGTAATTCCTCTCATGGATATCAGATCATGAATAGATCGAGACACACAATCACAAAATATCTGAACGATGAAAAAACTTATAAGGCAGTCAATGAACCACTGTTTCAAAGACTGAACACAGTTGAAAAAGAATTGTATGAGGTGGAGTTGTCGAAATCAACCATTGAACACAGAGAACCCATCCTTGTAGGCTTTTCCATACTGCAGTATACGAAACTGAGAATGTTGAGCTTTATTCTAACTTCTTTGACAAATTCTGTGAAGTAAATAAATTTGAAGAGTTGGAGATGGATTCAGACTCACTTTACTTGGCACTTGCTGAAGAAAATATATACGACTGTATCCAACCAGAAAAAAAGACATTTGGGAATAATAGGGAAAACTACTTCAGAGACTCTTTCAAGGTGGATGCAAAAACGAATTTTTCCCTCGAGCGTGTTGCAGTACGATTAAAAAGCAAGATAAGCGGGAGCTTGGATTTTTCAAAGAAGATTTTAGGTGCACAGAAATGCTATGTTTGTCTAGCAAAACTTATTGCTGCTATGACAACAAGTCAGACAAGTTCAAATTCAGCAGCAAAGTTTGAACAAACTAGTTCTGGAAGATTCTCGCGATGGTCACATGGCAAAGCACAGGATAGTGCTCGATGAAGAAGTTAACCTCACATCTACTAACAGAGGATTCAGAACTATAAATATTATGGTTGCTTTATGAACAGACAATGAAAGGACTAAGCTATTTTCATCCAAAAAGACATGTTCAAGATGATGGAATTCATACAAAACCATTGCAACTTATAAGAACTCATGCAATGTAATAAAGTTATGACAAGTGATGCAAACTTTTAAGCTTTTGTACGAAGCAGTATTTTGTTGGTGTAATATTGTAAAGTTGCCGTATAATTCAAATACGATGTAGTGATTTAAATACTTTCTTTATAATTTAATTTTTTTCTCTCAAAAAGTTCACTTTTTTTGAAGTTTCAGTAGGTTGCAGCATTGTTTCAAGTATATAAAAAAAACGAGTATTTTATAAATTGTTTGGAATTATAACAAATCTTATCGTGTTTTGGAATTTTTTTGAAAAACTTTCAATTTTTGTGACAAAGTTTCCAAGTATTTGCCCAAAATTCTCACCACTAACTTACCTTAAACCAAAAAAAAAACTATTTACAAAAACTTCATTTCACAACCTAAAGGTAATAAACTTTTGATATTTATCAATTAAAGAGCAGGCGCCGAAATTTTTGCGAAAAAACTAGTCATTTCCACACAAAATCCAAAAAAAAAATCGTTTTTTTTACCAATCTTTTACCATCAAACAAACCTTACCATTGGTATGCCCTATCCTTAAACATTGTACTCTCTATACCCAATGATAATACATAGCTTGGAGACCGGATGCTTTGTTCCCTATCTTAAAACATAAGGGTCTCGAATCACCACACCCCCCACCCCTGATCACCTCCCACAACTACTAATGTCGTATGATTTTTTCTAAAGATTGGTTTCTGTCTCTGTTAAGAGCTCGAACGTCTTACAGTTTTCTGTTCCAATAATGAAACAAAAACTGTTTTCAGAACGGTGTC
This sequence comes from Symsagittifera roscoffensis, assembly GCF_963678635.1. Lineage (NCBI taxonomy): Eukaryota > Metazoa > Xenacoelomorpha > Acoela > Convolutidae > Symsagittifera > Symsagittifera roscoffensis. The sequence continues at coordinate 52,614,026 of NC_087064.1, forward strand.
AAATTGTGTATTTCGTGAACTGTAAGCGGATTCCGCATCCAGTATGCTCTTTTCGCTCTTTCGTTATCTGTGAACGTTCCGACGAAATTTTAACAAGTTGAAAAACTTGTCTCCAGATTCAAGTGAAACACGAACCTAACTTGTGCGAATCGATTTTTCTCGCTTTTCTGTTTAGGCTGGTTTTTGGATTATGTTAATAGTTATACTGAAAACTCAACTCCTTTGAATTAAGTGATTTATCCAATTGCATGTCTGGACATTTGTTTCCCGACATTTAATACCCCAAAGAAATTATCCAAAATGCAAAAGCTGTCTGAGAAAATTGATTTCTGGAAAAAATATCCAATAAAAACCAAAAATGAAATAAGCCAATGCCACCTTACTTAACGACCGGATTAAACTGATAAGCTCTCATTATGAGAAATTAATTTGATCAGGCCACGCAACTGCGCAATCAGATCAGATCTCTTCTAGTGAGGATATCAGAGGCGGAACTAAAACAGGTCTCAAATCATTTACATTTTCCTGCATAGTTGATGCCTGGTTGATAATTTTGCCAGAAATAGGCAAGAATGACATTTTTACTGCTCCTGAATTTGTTTCTACAAGGTATAACTCTTATGGCAATAAAAGAAAAGCAGGGCTAGTTCTTGATGCATATGCACACTTCAAACATCGAAACTCAACAGGCACCTCAAATTCGTAGCGAAATATTTTTTTTGAAATGTAATGAAACTGTGCGCAGGTTCCCAGTGAAAAACAGTTTTAAAAAAATCATATTCATTTTCCTGATTCAGCCACTTTTGACAAACGGTAAACCAACTCTGAAAAATCAACGCGTCAGACTATTCTAACCGTCCAAAAGGAGATCAACAGAAAAACTGCAGCAGTAACTCTGATCTGTTTGGCCAACAAGAGGACCGTTATCAGAGTGAAACAGGAAAGACAGCACAGAAAGCAGGAATCTTAATACTTAACTGATTTCGAACTGCCAGAGTTGCTGGAAGTAACACACAGTGGAGAGAGCCTCGTTCTTTTTGACTCTGCATCTAAGAATTCTAAGCAAAAAATGGCTTTCCATGCTCTTGGTGCTGGTGATTGTTTCTGCGATGGCACCTTTTCTGCGACCCCAAGTGTTTTTCCAAATATAAACCATACACACATTTCCCGAGGAAAATTTTATCTCAAATGTGTATGCATTGCCTTTGGACTAATCTATATTCTTTTTTTAAAACTATTTTATCGTATTTTTTCCCAAACTCGAGCAATCATTGAAAAATCGGTGAAAAAAGTCCTTTTTTGGAATTTAAAAATGTACAAACTTGTTGCTACTTTTTGTTTAAGCGAAAGATTCTAGCCTCAATTCAGTCTATTTGGAATACAAACAACTATGAGCTAGATCCAAAAATCTGCGAGTATGTCCGAAGTCTACTAAATACCCCTTCTTGCCAGTAAAAAACTTATCTGCTTATTTTGAAACTCTTCAGAAAACTCTTCTCTTGAGACAGCCCGCCCAAACTTCAAACTTTTGAGGAAACTGGCATTATCGACTCTCGTCGATGGAGCACGTCATTTTACCAGATTCAAAAATGACATAGAGTTTTCATCCATTTGTTATAACCGGGCATCCGAGAACAAACAATACTGTTGAAAATTTGAAAAGCAACTCCTGAACGCTAAGCTGCCATCGATCCGAATATCTTCGAAAAACTTTTGGGTTAATTTCTTTCCTAGATGTATGATTAAAAAGCAAAGCAGCATAATCATATATCTTGTAAAATATTTTTCGTTTTGCAAAAAAATTTAGTTTTGCCTTATAATAATATATATTGCAAAGCTGTAAATTTCAACAAATTTTTAGAATTTATATTTTTTTTCAGTATCAATGACGATTGACGCAAACTTTCCCCTTCACTTTTTTTTGGCAAAACCGAATCGAGTTTGCCCTAACATACTCAACGTTTTTTCAATTTCAAGTTTTAACTAAACTACAGAAATTAATCGGACCCAAGATTTGAACTAAGTGACTGCACCGCTCAACCAAACACTCTTTAAAATTTTTATTGTTTTTTTTTTGAAAAACTCGTCTCGTTTTCACTGTTCTGTTGTTAGTTGACGTGTTAAGACTAAAATTTTTTATTATTGTGCGACTTTAGGATTAAGTGCGGAAAAATTATGGTTAGGTGAGTTTTGAAACTCAGTCAACTTTCGACTTTTTAACTACGTGTTTTAGAATTTTGATACCGTCTGAAAGATATTGCTAAATGGAGCTAAAACTTGAACAGATATCCAATCTGTGATTTTTTGTTGGAGAGTTACTTGTTTTTGAAATTGGCTAAGTTGGTCGTCTTGGGATAACTATCGCGCCTTATATTTTAATCTTCTAACACGTTAAGTGGCGGGTTATTGCGCTCCAACTTGAATTCAGTCCGCAAATTAGTGTTAATAGATCGATACAATACATTGAGCACTTCTTTTGTTTTGTACATAGCGTGTGGGTTGGGGGATTAATTGGAGAAAAAAATCCTATTTTGTCAATTATTAAACCAAATAACTTTTTAATTGGCCTTTAAGTGTAGTCGGAACATTCAGGGCTTCGACCTGATATACAAACAGTCTTGTTTTGTATCATGTGAAAGATCTTTGTCTGAAGCTTTGTGTTGAAAAGATAATTCACCTGTGATCAGTTTTTGTAAAGTTGTGGGCAATTTTGGGCTGAAAATTCCGTGAAGTTATACGCTTTTTAGCACACCTAAGGGGCGAATTATTGCGTTCTAAATTGAATTGAGGCAAGTCAGTTAAATCAAGATGAGGGGATAAACTAGATAAATGAATGGTAACGAAAATTTTTCCCAATTTACTCGTCAATTTTCTGTCTAAATTTTTTCTAAATTGCATTAAAAAACAGTCGGAACGTTCAGGACTTGCCCCGATATAGGTAGTCATGTTGTTTTTCTAAATCTTCTTTGTCCGAAACTTCTGGTCTACGCTCAATCAGAAATTTTCAAGAACAAGTTTTGAAAATAAAAGACAAAAAGCAAGGAATAGTTATTAATATAGCGCCAATTTCAAGTTGATAATTTTGAGAGTATTGAGTGAGGATTGTATCCAAAGGCAAGATAGTCCAGCCGATATTTCCACACGAATCTTTTAATCAAATCACCATCTAAACTTTTATACACTAAATCCGTCGAATTGTAGTTGGTTTTCTTAAGTTTTGTTGATAAAAGTTGAGTGTCGTTTGGGTTGAAGTTGATTTTATGGTGCAAAGTTGTTTCCTTGTTGATAATCATGTCCAAATCTGACATCATAGATTCAGTTCTAGCGAGGTAGCTAATTCCCAGAAAACAAGGGTCACACACTTCCAGCTGCGGCCTGAAATGGTTATCCTTTAGGTCGTGTTCCACCAAGTAGTTGAAATATGTTGAAATAGTCCAGTTTTCACCTCCGAGTCTGTTTGTTGCGAGAACTTTGTTGTAGTAAGCGGACAGAGCACGTTCGAATGGGTCTCTAACAAACATAAAGCCGTATGAAAAATTGTCTGAAAACTTCGCTTTTAGTTTTTGTGGGCTTGTCTTGCGGACTTTCCTGTCGTAAACTGGATGCACGTCTCTCCATTTTTCATCTGCACCGTGGAAAAAAGGCCAGAAAATGGCACCGCGACTTGAGCTGCCTAAAAAAGAGTTTGAAACCATTACCTGTCAACGGAAGAAAACATTCAATCTGAAATCCAAATTTCTGATTTTCCGGAAACACTTTGTGGAGTGGGGCGTGTTTCAACATATAGCCAAAAAGCAAAAAAAATGTTGATGAAAAAAGTAAACATTGGCGGGGGCGGACGCTTTTTTTCAGGGATTCAAACCTCTGCCGATCCAAAGGGTCGCAAAGTTTTGGCATCGGCGCTTCCTTCGCCGCTCATATTTAATAATTTTGAGTGGGAAGCGCGCGCCGAAAAAACGCATTTTTTTGTTAAAAAAATTCTATTAAGTGTCCAAAAACGCCAGTGTCCAAAACAGTGTTTTTTAGTGCTTTGGAAGAGCTCGGAAAATCAATTTGATCAAGCCTACAGTGCTGATTTAAATTATCCGGACTAAAGGTGTGAAAATAAAACTGAACAAGACGTTAATATTTTTTTTAAAAAACTATCATTATTCAAACGAACAGTTTTTACAGATTCCTGCTACAATCAACAATAAACAAAATATTGAAAAAACTAAACAAAAACCTTGCTACTTTTTATGGGCTTATTTTCGCTTCGGAAAAAACTCCAAGTCTTGGAATTTTCACTTAAAAATTTCAGTTTACATAGAATATCGAAAAAAACTAAAGTTCCTAAATCTACCGCGTGGGATTTTTTAGAGAAATGCCGTAAGTTGGAAAATGGACATTATTGTAATGCCAAAAAGGTCGATCGGCCGAAAAAAAACTGCCGAAAGAGACGAAAATTGTATTTATTTGATAGCAATAAAATATCCTTTTTTGAAAATTCCACCTCGAGAAAATCCTAGATCCTCTCCTGATCGTAAATATTTCAGCAACTGAGCTGAAAAACTTACTCGAGCTGTGTGGGCCCAGTTAGAGTTATTAAGTACGTTGATAGCGTAGTAATAATCAATTTGTTTCAAGTTGTTTCAAATTTCAGTTTTGCAAAATTTCAAAAAAATAAAGAATAAAAAATGAAAAATAGGACTGAAAGAACACCAACTTGAGAGAGCGCAGAAAGTGACTCAGCCTGTTAAAGCGCCACTGAGAATTTTCTTTATTTTTGAAATTATAATTGGCTGAGTTGCAATTTGTATTTTCAACATTTTTTTTCATTTTTTCGTTTTCCTGATTATTTTGATCGAATTGTTTTCTTCAAACGTTTTCTTGATTTGATCAATTTAAGAAATTTTGACAGTTGACCTGTTTTTGGCACTCTGCATTCGAAGCTTTTATGTCTAGTGAACAGAGTGATTGCCTTAGATTCCTGAAATGGTTTTTCGTACTTCCAATTTTTACAAAAAGAATTCACGTGAGCCATTCTGACACGCTTGATGTCTTCGAAGTTTGACAGTTTACATTCTTCGTCATATAGATATTTGTTATACTTTCCGAAAAACTTGTCAAAATCTGTGAAGACTAATTCGCTGTTTGATTTTGGTAATATCTTCAATTGAGATTCCACTGGCCTAAACGATAAAACGCTAGTTGTTTCGATCTTCATTTGGTCATAACTGAGATACGCGATGAAGAAAATTGCTAGAAATAATGAAATAATTGACAAAAAGTGTTTCGAGGAAGTAAACATGTTTTTAAAAACAGTTCTATTTTGGACATCAACGAATTTTCAAAAGAAGCGGCCAGGTGTTTTGTGGAAAAAGGCTAAAACTATTAATTTTTCATAAAACTATGAATTCGAAAACAATGCTTTTGACAATAAAAGTAAAACATAAACGAAAAAAGGAAAAAAAAATCAAAATTGTCTAAAAAAAGTTCATTCAGACATGAATGATTTTCAATAGATACAGAGTGATACGAAATACAACTTTGTTATAGAAAAAACAACGGCACGGATGAAGCTTTGTTTCTGATCGTTGACTTTGGTGGTCCACAACCAAACACCAGGCTGAAGCTTAAGCATGCGTGAAAGATCATATTGCAGTTCTGGTATGCAATATATACAAAATTTAAAACATGTTTTCCTAGTAGTTTTAATCAGTATTTTGTTACTTTTTCAAACATAAAAAAGCAGTCCTTTGAACTCAATTTTTAAATGGTGCGTGTAGTTTATAGGAGCAATAAGTTACGTTATGGTGAAAAACAATGTCAAAGTCTTGCAGCGATTGCACTGGACTTCTTGGAGCAGAATTTTTGTTTGTTAAATTTTCAAATTTACGAATGCCTTTGAACATGCCCGAAAACAAAACAAACCAGAGGATATTCTGATATAGAAAACCGAGAGGTTGCTAGAAAGAATATAGCAACAAAATTGCATTTAAAAATACTATTGAAAACAAAGTTTGAAACGTTCACAGATTTATGATAACAAAACATAATTTTTTATAAGTAGCTAGATGTCTTCTACCTTAAAAAAGTGTTTGAAAAACTCTCAAAAGCTTTTCTCTAACTTTTAGGCTTATCATATTATTTAAAAACAACAAAAAAGTAAATATGGCCCCACACAAAATTTTCATTTGATTTTTGGTTCTTTTGTGTAAAAAATTGACCCTGGAATACCTGATACGCTAAAAAAATTTCAGAAAAGGTTTTTGAGACTAAAAGTGAATTTGCGGCGAATATAAGAATAACTAATATTTTTGTTTAAAAAAACACTGATTTCCTGAATTTCCTTGAAGGGTACCTAGCAGGTGTCCAGGCCTGGTTTTCAAGGATTTTTCCTAGACTTCTTGGCAGAGTTCCTGGATGGGCTTGACTACTTAACTTCCTGACAGGAAGTCCAAGATTTTCCCCAGGCTACGTAAACCGGCTACGCATTCTTGGTGTTTTGCTGGGGTCACTGCTTTTCGTAAAAAATTTGTGTACTCGGTGGGTTTCTTAGGCAAAATCGACATTTGACAAACTTTTTCTGACAGGCCTTCTATACCTTCTGCTAAATGATGATTCGCTGAATCTAAATTAGGATGCAAAAGCAATTCCAACCAATTTGGTGATATCGGCCAGAATTTTTTTTGTACATCCGATTTAAGGTAATTAACCGAGCGCCGTTTGTGTCTTGCAAACACGGAAAATTTTTACCATCTTAATATTTCAAAACTATATCCAACACTTAATCTTGGATTTAATTTTCTGCAGATTTTTTTCAATAGTACTAGCAATAAGAGGTGTTGAAATTTGTGGTTTTCATTTTTACGACATCAGATCAGTTACTCTTGGAGTTTTTGACGCCACTTTCTTGTTGTTTCAAGGAAAATTGATTGACAACTAATAAAGTTTCCATGAAAACTGCATAGTCTTTTTAGAAATGAATATGGCATCTTATCATTGAAACAAAAGTTTTTGTCAAAATATCGGCATGGTAATACAATGAACCTTAGAACTTCCTTTGAAATAAAAAACCAATAAAGAACCTTTGTTTTGATTTCTTCATCTTCACTTTTCTTGTCGAAGCAGTTTTTAAATCTGATGACAAAGCCAATCGCTGAAATCAAAGATTCAATTTCTTGAAACACCTTCATCATTTGAAAGTTTTATTGTTCTGATATGAATTTTTCCAGGATTTCTCAAGAACTGATCAATACTTCAGATTGTTCGGAATAATTTGTTGAAAAAAGACCTTTCGTATCCGGGCTAAGTCTTTAATGTTCAGAATGATCTTTAAGGACTATGGATTAGTGTTCACTTTTTGTAAAATGAGATGTGTTTCCTTTTTTATATCGTTTCTTGCCAGTCTTCAAAAAAGTAGAAAACATTTGAATATTATCAACTTTTTTGTGGACACTATCTCTACTACTTTTAAAAAAGTCAAATTAAAATAGGGTGGTTTAATTTGAGTTTGGGCATAAAATTTTTTTTAAGTATTTAACAAATTTGACGATTTTTAGAATTCCAGCAAGTCATATGATCAGTACATTACGTTTTTGCAAAAAAAAATTGAAAAAGATAATCAATGAATAAGCAAAAAATTGATGCAAATTTTACTCAATCTGAAAAAAAAAACGAAAATATAATCTAAATTTTGCAATTGGTTTATAGTCAAATTGAAACAATAAATTTACATTTCTCACTCGACTTAGATCAGGTTTGCACAACAAGACTGAGCACAATACGTTATTTCAATCTTACAGTTGTGTGATTTCTAAAAATCAACCCCCACCCGCTGTGTAAAGTGCAAAGTGATGTATTTATCATATAGCAAAATTTAAGCAGAACAAATAGAATGCCTCAATTCAATTTGGAACATTTTTTTCGACGCTATCTGTTATCAACATCACAATATTTAAACCCCAAAACTTTTCGAAATTAAATCACACAAGAATTTTTTGAGGTGAATTCAAGAAAACAATAATTTTTGGCTGATAAACGCGGTTAGTATACTGGCTAGTATAATGGCTAGTCAAACGATAGAAAATTGGCTAGAGACAAGACAAAAACCGCCCCGGCCAAAAAAATTTGCAAAAACTGGAACAAAAACATGATCTGAAACAATTGTTTGTTCTTTTGTTTTGACATCTACAATGGCTTGGTCAATACTAAGTTGGAAATGGAATAACTTGTGATCAGTAATTTGTTACAGCTTACACTCCACATGGTGTCATCTTTATTCAGTCATTTTATAATTTTTAAGTAGGCTTTTTTGACTGATTTTTTGTATCATCTGAACTGTTTTGTTGTTTGAAGCTCAAGTTTGAATTTTGATCTTTGCTCAGCAGTTTATAAATGTTCCATATTGGGACTACTTTCCAGACTATAGGTCAACTTGATATAATTAACGCGCAATATCTTTCGTGCTATTAAACCGTAGGCGGCAAATTTAATCCTTCCAAACTAAACTGAGGCAAGCAATTGCCCTAATCAATTTAATAAAATTAGTTCGCAAAACGTATCACTTGATGCTTTTCAATTTTTTGGGGAGATATAGTTAAGAAAAAAAGTATATCAAATGATTATTTTGTCATCTCACGGGCCTTATATTTTTGACGCCCTTTATTACTTGCGTTTTATTGTTTCGACTTTCGCTACGAAAATAACGGAATATTTGTGCTCGGGGCGGTTTTTTTTTTTCTTCAGACAAATTTCGACTTTTTAACTAGCCATTTTTGACGGAATTTTTTGACGGAAAATTTATATCATTCGAAAGCTATTGTTGTCTTGAGCTCAAATTTGAAAAGATATTTTACCTGTGATCATTTTTCGTAAAGTTATGGGGGTTTAAAGATTGCCATTTTGGCCAATTCGGGACAATTAACGCGCGATAAATTTCGCGCTATTAACGCGTAAGCGAGATTTAATCCGTCTTAGAAATTGTTCCAAATTGGTTCAAGGAAGCTTATATGCCATAATTGATTTGTTAATAGGCGCAAAATTTATCAATTTGTACTTAATATGACGTGTGGGGGATGTTTTTACATAAAACCTCAAATTTTTTCAAAAAATTTTTTTTTTTTATTACTTTGAAATTTTCATCTTATTAATGCTCCATAGACCTTAAAAAGCAGTCGGAATTTTCAAGGCTTCGCCCTGATACGAGCAGTCTTGTTTATTTTACTGTCCATATCGAACCTTCAAAAGACAATTTTTAACCAAATTTTTCATGATCATTTTTACGACTCCGTAAGCTTTTCAAAACTCATCATTCAGATCAAACTGAACGTAGCAAAATTTTTAACAACAATTTTAATTCATTTTTTTAACCTTCTAAGCTAAATTTCTGTTTAACTTTATTTGGAAATACTTAATACTTTGGTTAACAATTCAATCTCAATTGATTTCAGGCAATCCTATTTTTATTTTTTTCTTGTTGTTGCCCAAATTTTCAGCGAAAAAAATGCACAGTGAAATTTTCAGTGAAACTTTCAAATTTGTAATTTAGTAGACTGTACAAAAGATGAGTGGAAAAAACTTTGAATTTCATGTTTTGAAAAAACTATATTCCCAAAAAAAGTTGTGGCAAGCACAGCATTATTAAAATTTTTCCTTGATACGACAAAATTAGCTTAATTTACTTTTATTCAAACTAACCTATTTCGAATTTAATTCAGTCGGTTCATAGATATCGTATTTTCGATTTGTCTCAAAAACATTCCATACTTTTTGCTTTCAATTATTTGGACTAAAGGTGCTTAGGTGTTTAGAATAGCTTTTTTACTAATCCTAATTGCTGAACAAAAAAAAGTAATTTATGCACAATAACAATTTCTTCGCAATACAATAACAATAACCAACTTTGATAACTTGGATCAAATAAATATAGCTAAACTTTTTTTCGAAAGCATGAAATCAATGCATTGTTTTCCTGTATCCCTAGATTTTTTAGAGAGTTTCAAATAAACTGTCGTTCTTTTGTATTTTTTTTCTCCATTAACTTTTAAGGCCGCTTAGAACCAGTTTTTTATGCTCATTACGGATTTGACAAAGACAAACTTGTAATTCAAGTTGTTAATTCAAGTTGCTGTGGAATCAATTTGACCTTGCTTCATTAATGAGCTATCACATCAAAACACATCGGTTATTAGTTGACAGATTTTTAACAAGTAAAAGTGACAGTTGAATCAAGAAGAATTTGCTCTCTCAAAGCATAAGTACAGGAGCTAAAACAATTTGAATGTCTTCTTAGGTCATGGGGACTTTTTACTCTTGGAGGACTTATATATTGGAGTGCTGGGAAATGAGAAGTCCAAAACTTAATAGAGGAGGAAAACTACCGAAGCAAAAGAGAAAGTTCTTTTACGCTTTAAAAAGAGACAGCTATTTGAAAATTGGCGACAACATTTGAGTTTTAAAAAATGATATGAGCAAAGTGAGCTCTTCCTTTTGATACTTCTAATAGTTAACGCCCCGCAAAAATCTCACTCAAAGAGTTCAAGCCAAAAAGTTTTTTTTTATGAAAAGCATTTCGTACGTTTTTATAATGATTTCTCAAGTATCAAGAAACCTAGAAAGCGCTACTGCACTTTTAATATCCATAATTATATTTTAAAAGTTTCTTTAGAATTGAAAGTCCCTATGACTTTCTCAGAATTAAAAATGAAAATTCCCTATAACTTTCTCAGAATGAAAAATGAAACGAAGAAAGGATTAAAGTAGCAATACCAGAAATCTAAAGGAACAAGGAAAATCAAAACGGCTGTTAAAAAACTAAAATTCGAACTTTGTGTTCATTGTTAAATTAGTTCTTCTTCTTTTTTCTAAACTGAAAAAGGTATTAAATAGATTTCTTGAATGGCTTACTTTAAAATTTAGGTTTTTTGGTTTGTCTGTCTTTTTCAGAGTCTTGTTTGTCTGTCTTTTTCATCGTCAGATATCTTGAACATCTCCATAACACGGTCATTCATATTTTATTTACAGATAAATTTTGAACTAAATTTTTGCCAATATTCTTTTAAGCTCTTCAGAAAACAGCAGTAATTATTTGCCTACACTTTTTCTGAAATCCTGAAACCCAAGTTGCTGTTAACAGAATGTAAGACCTAATATAGCAAAAATAAAGCTTTCAAAATTGAAATGGATTTAAATAAGCAAAAATTAGAAAAGAAAAAATATCTATAGAGAAACTTTTATATTAATTTTTTAAAATATATTTGAAACCACTAATCGTGGACAAAAAGGTGATTTTGAATAATCAATTTAAAAAAAACATCTTTATAGATTTTTTTTGCAAAATATTTATCACGATACTTTGAATCAAAAAGATCAAATTATTTATAAAGTTTTCTTTTTGAGCACTGTTTTTACAATTTTGAGTAGATTATTTTGACTTAGTTTGAGTATTTTTGTTCAACTTCTGATCTTTGTATCTAAAAAATTACAAACCGATATGTTGTTAATCTACTAGAAATAATACATCCTAGCACAGAAACTTCAGGATACAGTTTTAGATTAACGACCATTCTGCATACATTTCAGGCTTTAGAAAAAAAATTTGGCTCTGCACTAAATTTGAGTTTGACAAGCAAAAGTTGCAGACCTGTTTTTAACAGCACTGAAAGATTTATTTGATTTTTTTAAAAGGATCCGATGCAGACTGAAAAGGTTTCAATATGATAACACATCTGAACACCAAACCACCCCACCATCCTACTTCCGCCTTAACTCGAGACTACAGTCCGAGTTTTGGACGATGTACATAAAATCTCCTGGAACGAAACCAGCTAAATGAGCCATAGTTCATCCCCGATCTTGCAAAAACGTTCGAAGCAAAACAAAACTAGAATCATACTCTTGTCGAACTATGTCTATTTTTAAGTCTATTTAATCATCTAGAACCAACCCGCATCCAAATTTAGGCATAAGTAATCAATTAAAACGGAAAATTTTGTTAATTTTTGACCATTAAATATAACAAGACTGCTCGTATCAGGGCGAAGCCCCGAATGTTCAGACTGCCTTTTAAGGTTTATGGAGCAGCAGTAATAACATTAAAAAAAACTAAATGAAATAAAAAAAATGAAACTTTTGTTTCTAAAATTTGAAATTTTTAATGAAAATCATCACCCCACACGCCATATAAAAAATAAAAAGAATAATTTCGTTTCTTGTAACAAATCAATTATGGCAAATAAGCAACCAATTTGGAACGACTTTTAGGACGTACTAAATCTCGCTTACGCGTTAATAGCGCAAATTGTATCGCGCGTTAATTGTCCCAAATTGGTCAAAATGGCCAAAATGGCGATCTTTAAACCCTCATGACTTTACAAAAAGTGATCACAGGTGAAATATCTTTTCCAATTTAAGCTCAGGACAACAATACTTTTTGACTGATATAAAAAAATTCCGTCAAAAATGGCTAGTTAAAAAGTCGAAATTTGTCTAAAGAAAAAAAAACCCACCCGAGCACAAATATTCCGTTATTCAGTTATTTTTCAGTATTTTCGGCCGGGGAAGCACAAAAAATGTTTTGACACTTTGTTTGATAGAATGATTCATGGTCAGGATTCATGGGTCCTGGATGAATATTTCAATCTGAATTTGTACAATTCACACTTTGTTTGTGACTGTTTTGACGCATCTGCCCATTAAGCGCGTATTCGGGTGTGATTTTTTCAATGGGTACACAATTAATTGTGTGGAGAAAAACGGTAGTCTGACCAAAGAAATTTTTGTAATTGTTATTCGAATAAGCTTTCTATTCTTCTGCTGAAGAAATACCCAGGCCATTGATTTGATTTTATGGTCTGATTACTGGGACCAAAATTTAAAATTTCCTTACTGTTTCAACTTAGTTGGGTTTTTCAGACGGTCGCGACTAAAAATAATAAACGCGACCGGGCGGCTGTGGAAAAAATTTACTTCATTCTTTTAAAAATAAAGTTTCGTTTTGCAATATAAACAAGACTGCTCGTATCAGGGCGAAGCCCTGAAAGTTCCGACTGCCTTTTAACGATTATGGAGCAGTAATAACATAAACAACATGAACTAATTAAATGAAGTAAAATAAAATGTATAACTTTTTTTCTTCTAAAACTTGAAAAAATTTTTTGAAAATCATCCCCCCACAAGCCATATAAAGTACCAAACAATAAATTTAGCTCTTTGTAACAAATCAATTATGGCAAGTAAGCTTCTTTCAACTAATTTGGAACGATTTCTAAGACGGATTAAATCTCCGCTTTCGCGTTCATAGCCCGAATTATATCGCGCGTTAATTGCCTTAAATTAGTCAAAATGGCCGAAATGGCGATCTTTATACCCACATAACCTCACGAAAAAAGGTAACAGGTGAAATATCTTTTCAAATTTAAGCTCAGGACAGCAATATTTTCAATACCTTTCAAAATATATTTTAAAAAATTCCGTCAAAATGGCTAGTTAAAAAGTCGAAATTTGTCTGAAGAAAAAAAACCCTGCCCGAGCACAAATATTCCGTTACTTTCTTATCGAAAGTCGCAACAATTACCACACTAAGTGTTTAAAAGGTTAAAAATCAATTAAAATCGAGATATTTTTTAAGAGATTTTAATCTCTTATAATCGATTATAGTCGATTAAAAATCAGACAAAACAGACCTCGTTTAATCAATTATTACTCAAAACTCCTATTACAATTACTTTACAATTATGTGAAACTAAAAGCTTTGCACTGATTTTTTGATTTTTGCTAGTAAAAAAACTAAAATGTGCACCATGAAGCAACACTAATGGAGAAGAATTGATAAAATAATTACGTTATAAATTGAATTGAATTGAAAAATTTTAACACATGTTTCTCATAAACCAACTTCTTCAAAATTATAGAATATAAACATTTCAGATGCAAGGTCGAAGACAAAAAGTGAAAGCAAAAAAGATTTCAATCGACTCGGTTATATATATATATATATATATATATATATATATATATATATATATATATATATATATATATTTGCAAAACATGACTCAGAGTTTGATATAAAAATAACCGATTATAATTGATTAATTGTATTGAAAAATAGTTGGATTAATAATGGATTATAATTGATTAAAATTTATTACAATTAATTATAATTTGATTTCAAAAAAAAAATTATGATCGATTTTTAATTCAGGAAAATTGATTTTCCTCAACTTTAGTAGGACTAGCCTTAAATTCATAGTAGAATTGATTATCAACGCTTAAAACTGGATGCGCAAAATAACTCAGTGGTACAAAAAAGCGCAATTTCTTTAGTAATTTGGTTATCGTTGCCTGTTTAGCAAATCCGGTGGTTTGTGTGATTCAATTGTTGTTCAGGTAAGAACACTTGCGCTGTGTTCATCAATTGGCTTTATCCGTAAATAAAAAGATCAGTCAAAATTAGTTAAGAACAAAAATTTAAACTTGATTTTTGAGAAATAAGCGTTTTTCAATTCATGCACATATAACGCTTCCAATATTTCAGTGCAACAAAACGTACCTAAAGCTGCACAATTGAGATTTAAACAAAGCTGCTGTTCACTTTCTCTCAAATTTAGGGGCGCGCATATTTTTACAGCATTTATACTTTTACAATTAACACAACAGTCTGTGAGCACGTTTAACCCAGGATTAAGAACGACTGCCAGATCTAGTTTATAGGAATGATTGTTTGGAAACACTGTCGGAACACAAACGACAACATTTTTTGGACACAAAATTTTTGGACAAAAAATGGCTGCGTTCCGACAGTGTTTCCAACCATTTAACATCGTTAAATGCCAATCAAATATGATAAATTGATTCGAAAACTACCCAAAAAAATATTAAAGACTGAAGAACCGAAAATCAGGACACCAGTGATTTTATAAAAACTGCCAATTGCGTTAGGTCTAAGCCACTACCTAAGCTACCGTAGTCAGTTGGGGGCCTTCACTTCATAGGCGATTGGGCAAGCGCAAACAAGGGTCAACATTTTTGTCCCAATGGAAGACGAGAAACAGTGACTCATTGGACGAAAAATTAGGTTTTCTCACTGAGAATTTACTGTGATAGCTGTTTCTCACTGAGAATTTACTGTTCTTTGTATTATGTTCTGTAGAACGTAACCGAACCGACAAAAATGGATTAGGATCGATTTTAGTATGAAAAAAGTACGCTGATTAAATTTAGATCGATTTTAGTATGAAAAAAGTACGTTGATTAAATTTAGATCGATTTTAGAATGAAAAAAGTACGAAGATTAAATAAAAAAGATGAAGATTGATTTGGATCGATTTAAAATCGAAATAAATTGATCTTAAATCCCAGCTAAAAAAAATTGATCGAAATCGATTTAAAATCAATTTAAATGCATTTTTTTCAATCTGAACTTGTTTTTTATTTTTAAGGGGATTAAAACGGATTAATATCAATTTTTTTATTCGAGATTTATCATTTTCGAATTTTTATTGCATTTATTCCTTGCCTATCATTTTCCTTTTTACATCCATAGCGTATTCTAGCATAAAAAATTCCAAACGAAAAGACCAAAATATCGAAAAAAAATTCTATAATTTTCTTGCACATTTTGAGGTAAAAAATTGATCTACAATGATCCTTTTCTTGATTCGTTTTGTCCAAAATTTTGCCCGAAATTTGATTAATCTGCAAAATTTTTTATGATTTAATTGCATTTTAATGAGATCAAATTTTAATTTTTTCTGACCCTTTTCTTGTTTCTTACATAGGATTTACAATAATTTTCTATAATTACATTGCCTGTTTTCGAGCATAAAATTTGATTTATGTGGATAATTTTATGGAATTTTATAACATATGGCACCAGTGTTTATATTTAAAAAATCGAGAACAAAATAATCCAACAATTTTTTAAAGGGTGTTTTTTTTCGCCTTCGAGCAAAAAAAAATGATTTTATTGGGTCTGAAAATCCATCCAAAACGATTTAAATCGATTTTTTAGACACTTAAATTGATTTTAAAAATTTCAAAAAGATCGATTTAAATCAAGTTAAAATGGATTTAAGTGAGTTTTGTATGGATTTTAGTGAGCCGGAAAATCCATCCAAATCGATTTAAATCGATTTTTTAGAAATTTAAATCGATTTAAAATTTTCAGAAAAAAATTGATTTAAAGTGATTTAAAATCCATTTAAGTTCGTAAAATGTACATAGTTAGTTGATTTGGATTGATTTAAAACCGATTTAAAATCAATATAAATCGACCCGAAACCTTTTTTGACAGTGCAGGAAAGTTTTACACGACTTTTGTCATACAACTACGCGTAGGAAACCATTCATCTTGCCTATGGTTTGCGTTTGTCTAGCAAGATTCCTGCAAGCAGATTATACATTCCATTAGCATGAAATAAACAAAACTTTAATTTTCTGAATATTCACTTTTCTTATTTCAAATACAATTTTTTTTATTTTTGGTAATCTCATTTTGGTGATTTTTTTTTCTCTACACAAAAAGTATATAAAAGTGTATGCAAAAAAAATCGAAATAAGTGGAGCAAAGTTTGAAAAAATCTTTATGTGAGTAGGAAGTTGTTTTCACCGCTAATTGCTATGCTTAATTTGATTAATGGTGACAAAAAACCAAAGATGCAAACACGGAATAAGATGAAGAAAATGTCTTAGACATCTTCAGTAAATTTCCTCCATTTTCAATGGAATGCAAAAACTTGCGATAGCTTTGAAAAAATTTGTTTGAGAGCAAAGATTGCAACATATTAGTTCTGCTGAAACGCTAAGCAAATTTTGTCTTCATCTTTTTGCTTAAAATCGACCCAGTTTGAGAAAAACGCGTTTTAAATTTTAGTTCAATGTATTTTGTCCTGATGATTTAAATCAGCACACTACAAAGTTGTTTAAGTTGCATCAATTAGATTGAACTGCTAGCCTCAAAACAATTTGGAATGAATTCATTTGTCTTATACGAAATAGATTGCACATGATTTATGCTTTTGGACTCAAGTTCTCAAATTTTAGCACTTACTATTTGGGATCTCCTTAAATATATCCCCCTCGGGTACCTCGTAACGGGTATCTTCCCTATTGAGAAATAAATTAACTGTAAAGCATATCAGAATTTTATAACTAGCAACGAATATCCCCTCTTTGCAAAAGGGATGATATAATTAAAGAGATTCAATATTTGATATTGGCAGTCCAAAAACTATAGTTTATCAAAGTTTGATTTCAAAAAACATCTTGAAACAATTAAAGGCGCAGTCCCAGCAATCAGCGCTTTGTTATGATATTCGACCACTCTTGTGGCGAAAACAGTCCTATAATTAGTCCCCGATAATTTAAAACAAATAGTCGAATAAGAAACTACTTCATAGTTTTGAGCTTTTGACATCAAAACCCGGGTTGAACATCCTACAAAAATTTCCCCTCTTTTAGATTTTGTTATAAGACTTATAAGAAATTTCTGTGAACATACAACTTTTTTACAAAAAATTTCTAATATAGCAACTTTTTCCCAAAACTCAAAAACTAGCCAAAAACTATTTCAATGTGTTTTTGTACCGTAATAACAGATAAAAATTAGTTTTGAGAATTTTTGGTCAACCCGCGTTTCTTTTTAGTGATTTAATATTTCGTTAAAAATGGCTAGTTAAAAAAGATTTTCTGGAGAAAAAAGAGTCGAGATGAAAAGCCAGAGATTAAAAGTCATTGAAATGGTTAATGTTCCGACTTTTGAGAGAATGGAAAATTTTAGCTTGAGATGGACTTTTCAGTCAATTTTCGGCAATAGAATTAATAGTTTTCGAAAAAAAATTTATATCCCATTGAAATTATCAAATCCCAAAACCAAATTTAAAAAACTACCTCTGATCTTTTTTTTGCAGAGTTCTGGGAGTTTGAAAGAATTTGCCAATTCGACCATGCTCTGGACTAATTTATGCGCGCGTTGAAGGTTTTGTTCATACTGCTGAAAGCATAATGAAAATTTCGTATACGTGGCGATTTATCTCGCACAACCAAGACGTTCCAAATTAAGATTATGCAAGATCAAATTTATTATGATTATTATCAAACTTACTATTAATTGATCTTTGATATTTAGATAATTTATCGTTTTTCAATTCGATATAGATTTAAAAACAGCTTAGCGTATGTCATACTTCTTGTGGACTTGAAAAAATTCAATTTTCCGTTTACTGAACTTTTTTTCTTCAAAAAAACGGTTGAATGATCAGACAATTTCATCGTTTTGCTTATTGGCCTGTTCTGCCCGTTCTTTTACTGATACATCGATTCACTGGCATACACAAAAATTTTTAATTAAACGTTGTACAAAACTTCCCCTATCTTAGAACTTCCTATAAGATTTGTAGGAATTTTCCGCTATCTTACAACTTTCCTATAAGCCAAAACATTAAAAAATGCCAGCATTTTGAACGTGTTTTTATACCGTAATAACAAAAAAGATCATTTTTAGATTTTTTTTAAATTTAATAATGCTTGTGAGAATTTTTAGATAGTGGTTTATAATGTATGCATCTCGTACAAGAAATTCGGAGACAAAAAAATGATTTTTTTTTTCAAAAAATCTTCTTGTTATAAGTAACTAGCGGCTCAAAATATTTTTGGAGACAAAAAAATTCAACTCTGACGATCAAGTCATATAGCTTCGGACGTGTTGTATCTGTTTTTTAGCTATTTATCGACAACTTAAAATCAGCACAACTTGCTCTGTAATACTCTTGTTTCTTTGTAAGCTCATATAGCAACTCGAGTTTTTTCGCAAACGGTTTTCCGTCGTAGTACTCTGTGACAGTGGCGAAGTTTAAATTCATTATGAGAGAAATTTAAAAAATGAAAATGAAAAATTTTGAAAATTTTTCCTAGGAAAGAAAAGTCCCTATCTCACAACTTTCTTAAAAGAAAAATTCTCTATCTTGTAACCTTCTCAGAACCTATTTTTGTAAGAAGTTGTAAGGTATTTATAAAAGAAGATCTAAGATAGCGACTTTTGGCCAAACTGGGTTCACTTAAGAAGTAAGAATTCAGGTAGAAATTGCAAAATTTTCTGTTTAACAAAAATTAAATGTGTTATTTTCAAGAATGAGGAAAAAGACAGGAACACGAATGAACATATCGGAGGTAGAGAACAAAGTTTCATCGTGGGGTGTTGTCGTGGTGCTCTGGATATTGTGCTCTTCAACTGCTCTTCAAGTGAGAGGAGTCAAAGTCGTTGATAGAACTGATGATTCAACTTGTCCAGACGACTTGCATAGCACACCCATTGAAAACGAGCAAACTTACATGGGTCAGTTGATTTCAATATAGTTCCGAATGCTGTTTTTAAAAAGTAGCTGATCAGCAGTGCGCGGGTAAATGTTCTGGAGCTAAATTGCTAAAACTTTTTGAAGCTTCTCTTATGTACAGATTCGAACACCTGTTTTAATCAAAATAAACAACAATCAAAACCCAAGTAGTAAAAAGGACAGCTGGTTACTGTGAAAAAAGCACAGAATGTTCCGACCATGGTGTAAAAAAGTTTAAATTTTTTTTCTTCAATTTATTGTCAGTTTCTTGCGTTGTTGTGATAAAAAAATATCTGAACAAAAACTGGAAATTAGAAATATACGACAGTCATATTAAATAGGCAAAAAACGTAGAAAAATTACTAAGAAAACACAAACACATCAAAAATGGCGCTAAAAAACTCTGAAAAACTATGCTTTTGTATGCCTGCTCGCTCGCATTATTCGTTTGAATTTAGACTAAAAATCAGAAATTTTCAACTTTTTTCTGGATACTGGGACAAACTTGTAGAAGTTTTTCTAATGTCGGTCGAGTCACGACTAGAAATGCTTTTGTATGATGTATCACCCAACACTTTCTCATAACTAAATGTGGTACCTGATTTTGCGTGGAAAATATAAAAAGGCAGACATTACGAGCCAAACTGTGCAAAAAGCCAAACTGTGCATTCTGTGCATTGTATGCGGATTCCACATCATTGCTACTTTTCTTTGATCTTTGTTGCTGTTATGGATTCCACATACAAAAACTTAAAACACTGTTCTGTTCAAAATCGCTACAAACATAGACGAATTTGCGGAATCCGCAACCATATTTGCGGAATCCAAAACAGTTTGTGGAGTCCATATGCAAACAAAAAGACATGTGTCTAGTAAAAATGAGCTGTTGCGGAATCCGCAAATTGTAATTGGAATCCGCAAGTTTTAGGTCGAATCTGCATTTTGTATGCGGATTCCGTTTACATATATGTATATATGTAATAGCGTTTAAAATTATATCTTTTAATTACATGATTTAATTTCACTAGAATAAGAATTTACTAGATCAGTTTTTGGGAATAATGGAATCACATTCACTGACCAGTATTTGGGATCGATTAAATCGCAAATACTCAACTAATTGGACGATTTGCTATGCGTTGGGTTTCTAATCACTCTCAGCCTAATGACTACAAATAATGAATTAATTCGATATTTTTTCCAATTTTTTCCAGTTTTTGGGATTCCATCAATCCCAAATATTGACCTCATTTGGCGATATGCTGTGTGTTTTGTTTCCATAAACTCTCAACCCATTGACTACAATTACTGAATTTAATAAGCGTCATGCTTCCAAAATCAGTATTTGGGATTGACGCAATCCCAAATAATGACCTAATTTGGTGATATGCTGTGTGTTTTATTTCCATACACTCTCAACTCAATGACTCCAAATATTGAAATTATTCGGTGTTGTGTTTCCAAAATACTAAAAAATGACATCCGCCGGTTTAGGTAACCAGTGTTATAAGAATTGTTCGCGGATTCCGCTGACAATGGTTAAGTCCTTGCTTTTAAATTCCGCACTGCTGGAGATAAGAATTCCAGCTCTAGCTTTTTATTGTTTATATGCAAGTTCAGTTTTGAACAAAGTTCGGAATTCACTTACAGCTTGCGGAATCCGCTCACATTTGCGGATTTCGCTTACATTTTGAGGAATCCAAAACAATTAGCTGTATTCGCTTGTTGCGGATTCCGCGACACTAAAAATGTGCCGACAAAAATTACGTTACACTCATATGTACGCGGAATCCACGGATGTTTTGTAAGTGGAATCCACTTACATTTTGGAACATATGTAAAGATACGTTTTTGGAATCCAGGAAACATACAGACACAAAACTGTGCGAATATCCAGGGCACAGTTTGGCTTCGTAATGGAAGAAGAGAAAAAACTAAAATATACCCGAATACACAGTTCGTCCTCATTTTTGAAATGGTCGGACCAAAAAGAGGGTAACATAACGTTTTGTTAATTCATTTTTTATTAAGAGTTCATTTCGATACTAAAATACACCAACTTGAATGCATATTAACAAAACTGTTTGCATGGAGGTGATCAGCGTAGAAGTTTTTGATTTTTGCAGAAAAGTATGAGGAGTTATTGGAGAAAAAGGAATTTAAGCCAGCGGAAAATTGCTCGGATAAAGTGCTGAGTGGCTGTGCAGTGGCAGATATTGACCTCAACAACGCAAACGCATGTATCAACTGCCCCATCGTTCACACAGGTACAATAAGTTTATGAGAGAGGAAGAACGGGAGGCAATAATTTTTTTTTACTTACTTGAAGTTTAACAGTGCGTTTTTGATCGATATTGCATGAAATTATCAAAAAAAACTACTTCGCATCCTTCTTTTTTCATCTGCTATAACACCTACAAGCATTTCTTAAAATGGTGACTTAGAAAAACTATTTCAAAATTTCAAAGAACTAAATGACACCCGAATGAAAAGTTCCTCGCCATTTTCAACGGTCGGAACGAAAATCATAATGTTAATAATCATAAAATCATGATAACAATAATCATAATAACCATAATAAAAATCATAATAAAAACTATAATAATCATAATAGTTGTAATATTCTTAATAAAAATAGATTGTAGATGTAAGACAGATGAAAGAACAATCAATTTTAATTTATCCGCCGGTTCAAAACAAAGGGAAAAAAAAGATTCTGCTGGTTTTTTACACACAATTTTGTTTTTGTTTTTTACATTTTTATAAAAAATTTTAATAGTTTTTTCTTACTAGAAAGACACGTGTAAAATCAACAGCACGTCAATATTTGTGTGATTTTGCAGAGTGTTTCAGCTTCTGATTATAACCCTCCTCTTATTGTTGCGGTTTTACTAGAAAGATAGTTTGAATTGCTTTCTATTCTTCTGGGTTCTTCCACTCAAATTAGTAAAAAACAGGGCTAATGAAAAACTGAAAAAAAATCTTTTTTGAATGGTTGGATTTAAAACGGATATTAGTTATTTTCTGTGACTGGTTGGCCAATTGAGACAAGAAAACAGAAAAATGAAATGATTTTTTATAAAAAGTAAGTTTTAATAAAGTACAGTAATCCCACAAAAAATAAAATGCAATTTCACAACTAACTGAAGTTATCGAATGCAAATTTTAGTTTAAATTGCGCAAATTGTTTATATTCCGCTTTTGATATTTGACAGTTTTTTCAAGTATTTGATATTGATGGGAAAAACTTTGATGACCTCGGCTCAAAACACTTGTTATCAGAGCAAAACTGTAGATATGTATTTTACCGTTTGATAAATCTGAGAAGACTTTTGGTGAAAAAGACAACTTTCGAAAAAAGATGTTTGAAAAATTTTCAGATGGAAGTTTTGATCATGTAAAATCTACGCAATATCCATGGAAGTTTTGATCACGTAAAATCTACGCAATATCTATGGAAGTTTTGATCATGCAAATAAACTACAATTCAATTTGAAGTAATATCTGAGACGGATTAAATATCAATATTTTTCCTGCGTTATTAAAAAATTCCAAAAAAAACTTTTTTGAAAACTTATTTAAAAAATATTTAACCCATGGTTTTTTTGAGTATGGAGCAAAAGTATATCTTATTGCTCAGAAAAAAAAACAAAGTTTTTTGAAATTTTGCTGGTTGGATACTTTAAATAAGTTAAAGCGAGCACAAACTCTAGTTTCGTTTTTGAGATTTTATTGTGTGTGGCGAATTTTTGTTTCGATTTTCGAAGGAACGAAGTATTTATGCTTAGTGTGATTTTTTATTCAGTCAACAATCAATAGTTTTTATTGAGAAATTTTTATCATATATTGAAGATATCGACTCCTTGAAATCAAATTTGAAAATATATTCCACCTCCAATCAATTTTTTGCAAAGTTTTGAGAGTTTGAAAATTGTCAGTTTGGCCGCTACCTGGACTAACTTATGCGCTTTTTGAACATTTTATTCATAATCCTGAGAGCGTAAGTAATTTATGCGCAGCGAATTATCCCGCACAAAAAAAGGTTCCAAATTGAATTGAGGCGAACTAGTTGTTCGTAATAACATTGTACGATTCAATCTTTTACATTTGAATTTTTGATGTTGTCCAAAGTTTTTAGTTTTTCAATATGAGTTAAATTGCGGTAGGGCGACAATTCGTAACAGGCGACAATTGATAACAGTCGACAATTCGTAAGAAGTGGTATTTCGTAACAAGGAACTGGCAAGTAGAATACGCTAGCTCCTCTTCGCACCCATGCGCTTACATGAGGCAAGAGAGAAATGTTGCGCGTGAATCAGTGTTGCCCTCTTAATCTACTGTTACGAATTGTTGCTTGTTACGAGTTGTCGCCTGTTACGAATTGTCGCCTGTTACGAATTAAGGCCTCGCGTTAAGGGGCAGTTCGAACATTCAGAGTTTTGCTCTGATATATGAACAGTCTTGTTTTGACTTTAGTTATGTTCAACTCGAGTTTCAGTCAGTTTTGTTTTGGCAAGCTAATTGGGTCAAGTGTAGCAAAACTCTAGGCAAGAGGATATCTCTTTGCTTTTGACGCTGGATGTGAGAATTAAGCAGGTTTTCAAAATAGATGTTTTAACAAATTAAGAAAAAAGAGAGTTTGGGGGCATAGAGAGCGTTTGAAAATGATGCTCCAAATATCATTTAATTCTTCGAAGTCTTTTTTGTAATGTTTTTCAAAGAAAATTAAATTTAAGAATTTTTTAAAAATATCCCAATAACTTGAGATAGCCTAAAAAGTGCCCACTCTTAGAAAAAACCTTGATTGGATTGGCCAAAACGCTTTTTGATATTTTACAATTGTTTGACTTGTTTTCACATATCATTTATCATAATACTCTCGATGTTGCATATGCAGCAGGGGCGGATTTAGGGGACGGATGATAACTATTTCTCTCAACAATTTGACCCGTCGTCACCCAAATGGTATTTTCCTTTGTTAACAGCTTACTTTATGGCTGACCGAGCACAGAGGTAGTGCATGCCAAAAAAATGCAAGTTTTTGGTCAAAACTTTTCAAAGAAAGGCCAAAAATCATTTTTTGGATTTTTTCAAAAAGAAACGCAGAAATTTTCTTTAAAATTAGAGTCTTTATGACGCTCTGAAAGCGCTCAGAAATTCAATTTTGCCTATTTAAAAAACAGGCAAAAACGGCTTGACAGGCCATAATCATTACCAAAAAAAGAAAAAATTACTCTGTGATTTTTTGTCAAAATGCAAAACACATGATCCGATACTTTAAATGGCAGACAGACTTTTCATTTTTTTGAACTGATAGGATAAGTTTAAAAAAAAGGCTTGTAGGAGTTTTTTTGTATTTTTTCTCAAGTAATTGATTTTATTCCATGCCCGCACTGACAAAAATGGTTTCGGATTGATTTAAATTGATTTTAAATTGATTTTAAATCAATCCAAATTGATTAACAAGGTACATTTTACGAACCTAAATGGATTTTTAATTGATTTAAATCGATCAATTTTGCAAATTTTAAATCACTTTAAGTGTCTAAAAAATCGATTTAATTCGATTTGGATGGATTTTTCGACTCACTCAAAACCATCTGAAACTCACTTAAATCCATTTTAAATTGATTTGAATCGATCTCATTTGAAAAACTTTGTATCGATTTGATCTCATTAAAATGCAATTAAGTCATAAAAAATTTTGAAGATAAATCAGATTTTGGGCAAAACTTATAAAACGAATAAAAAAAAGGTCAATATAGATCAGTTTTTGAACTCAAAATATGCAAGAAAATTATATAGTTTTATCGATTATTTGGTCTTTTTATTGGGTCTATTTTATGCTATAATACGCTATGGATGCCAATTGAAAATGATAAGCAATAAATAAATGCAATAAAAATTCGAAACTGATAAATCTCGAATGAAAAAAATTGATTTAAATCCATTTAAATCCGATTTAATCCCCTTAAAAAAACAAATTGAGACTGGAAAAAATGCATTTAAATTGATTTAAAACCAATTTGGATAATTTTTTTTAGCTGGAATTTAAGATCATTTTAAAAATCCGATCCAAATCAATCTTCATCTTTTTCATTTAATCTTTGTTTTTTTTTCATACTAAAATCGATCCAAACTTAATCAACATACTTTTTCATACTAAAATCGATCTAAATTTTTTAACGTACTTTTTTCATACTAAAATTGATCTTAATTCATTTTTGCCAGTGCGTGAGATAATCAGTTTTTGAACACTCCTGAAAAAAACTAACGTTTTGTGTAAATTAACCGGGTTGATCCACATAATATCCAGTTTCTCTTTGTAAAATTAGATGCAATTACTTTCACCAAAAATTTGAACGATAATTGATTGATATTAAAGTCCAAGCAATTGATTGCTTAATGCAACAAATAAATGATTGTTCTGTCATCAAACTACGATGCCTTCGATTATTGACACTGAGCACGCACGCTTACGGGACGGTATCCACTTAATACTTTGTAACGAGCTGTGCGTTTCGGCTATTGTTGAAATGGGTTAGCTGATTTTCGGCTTTAATGCCCTTCGGCAACTTGGCTTGCTGCCCCAGTTTTGATTATAATTCTAGTGTGTGCCTGTAAGAAATGTACTGTTGTGGGGTCAAATTGCAAAGTATACACAGGAGTGTGTAAGCCGCAGATAAAAAAACACAAAATTGTATTGCGATGTAGAGATAACTGTAAGAATGGACACGTAGGCTCTTTTTCATTTTCCCTCCACGCTAAAAACTTCAAATTTGTATGAATATATTCGAATCGGCGCAGAGACAATTCAGCCACAGACAATTCAGCCGATTTAAAGTAAAGACAATGCAGCCAAAAAATTTCAGACAATTCAGCCAAAGACAATTCGGCCTATTTAGATTAAAGAGACTAGATAAAAGGAAAATTTAAAACTTTTCTAACTTGATTAGAGTCAGAAGGCTTTCAACACTATAACAAAGAAATGTGAAACATCAAATAATAAATTTCAAAGATCAAAGAAACTTGCTATGCATAAATTTTTAAGATAAATGTACATTGAAAGTACAAAGATTTAAGTACTTCTGTATATGGTCTCGATTGTAATTTTTTGCGTTTTGAACGAGTTTCTCATTGGCGAGTGAACACTTGGGCCTCAATTTTCTAATAACATCAGTCTCTCTACATTTATTTCGGCATTTTTTGCTCATCTTTGAAACGTGCGATCAGCTTGGGGAGGGCGGGGTGCTTTGTCGACACGAATTTTTTGAAGCTGCCATTCCATTTCTCCAATGCATTGTTCGTACGAGATTCACCGCTGAGCACCCGATTGAAAACATTCCAATCGGCAATGTCAAATTTTGGTTTGACGCGTCTATTACCTCGGCAGGCACCAATATAGGTGTCTTCAAAATAATCCGGTAGACTCTGAAATTCCTCTGAGGGATGCTCTTTTCGGAGAGCCTCAAAAGCGAAAACAACGTCGTCAACGGGAACAAATGCCAAGCAAGAAACAGAATTGAACTTCTGTATCAGGCTGCATTTTCCTTATGGCGTTGCAAACAGCGGCTTCAAAATCAATGAGTACTTTTTGCCAAAATGCTCTAAGCAGCCAAAAATTTTTTCATGTGTATCTTGAGTCTTGTTGGGCAGCAGAGCATACACCAAGGGTATAACTGCGTTTTCGATTATACCATGAATAGTATAAACTTGGTAAAAGACATCTGGTGCCACTGAAAACGTTTCATCGCAATGACAGATTTCCGACTGAGAAAGCTGTCAAGCGCTGGTAATGTTGCAAAAACTAAAAATCGACTGTCCGACTTACCAGAATCAAAATACAGGAACGTATCACCGCTGTTTGTGAGTTTGAGAGGTTCAGGAATTTCGTCGACCCTCTCATGGTTTTTTTTGGTTTTGGCATTGTTTCTAAGGCTTGCTGCCTTATTCGGTTTATACTCCGAAGAGATGTTGAGTAACTCGGTATTGTAGGCGCTGCATCAAGAGGCAGGTCAATTTGGGCATTGAAGACAATCTGTCGGGAAGCGTTACCAGTGTTTGCGGCTTTTTTTCGAACTTCGTTAGCAAAATTCTTAGCTTGAATTTTTGAGGGGCTCAGTAAAATAGCATGCTCGTTCTTCAAAGTGAATTCTTGCTGTTTGTCCAAATAACCCACTGCTCTGCATTTTCCAAATGTACATTTAATGAGACCTTTCTTAAGTTGATTTTTTTCACGGTATCTATAACCATCAAGAAAAAGATGTTACGAATTCTATTTTACGACATTTTTTGCAAAAAGTGAAAGATTTAGAATTATTCAGATACTAATCAGTCAGTTGTTCAAGCTAGTTACTAATGAAGATTAATCATTGTTAATTGTGTAAATGGACAATCTAACTGCAAAAAAAAGTAGGCGTTATACGCGGTACTGGTTTCTGGCTGGACAATCGAAATTAGTTTATCTTTTAAAGAAGTTTAAGTTTCTAATTAGTTTCAACCAACTACCCAAATTATCTAATAGGTGGTTTCACTCTCCCCCGCCTAAGGCATGATGAGAATATCAGCGTAACTGTGTGGCCAGTACGTGGTAGGGGTGGTCAACCCTTTAACTGATATCCTTTTTGACCGCCTGTAAAACTCCCAATCTCGGTTCTACTTTCGCGTAAATTGGTTAACTTTTAAGTATTGGGCAAATTTTTGTTGAGTCCGATTTTTGCTCAGGTACTTATCTAAAATCGGAAACATAATGAGTTGCATAAAGTTTTATTACGTTTGAGTACTCTTGTTTCCGTTAATTACATTTGTTTTATGTGCATTTGAAAGGACTTAATTATAAATCGTCTAATGAAAGCTTTGATGTTTTGCCGCATGTGAAAAAATTTTGCGCGCACGTTTTAAAACTTCAAAACTTTCTGAAATGTCTTTGGCCGAATTGACTCACTCATTTTGACTGAATTATCTGAAATTGAAATTGGCTGAATTTTCTGTGACCTAATTGTCTGAACACTTTCAAATCAAATTGGAACCAGACCAAACATTTTTTGTTCCGACTTTCGATACGAAAGTAACGGAATATTTGTGCTCGGGGTGGTTTTTTTTCTTCAGACAAATTTCGACTTTTTAACTAGCCATTTTGGACCAAGTTAACATACTACCCCCTAAACACGTTTAAGAGGCAGGATGTTAACATGGTTCTAAATTGGGAATTTTTTGCCAATCAGAATCGAGCATTTTACATGCAGCGTTTAACAAATTTATTCTAAATTCAGCGTTGGGGTGGAGGATCTTAACTTGGTCTGTTTGACGCAAAAGAAAGAAGCATATTTGCCATAATTTGTTTTGTTACAAGGAGCTAAATCTATCTTTTTGTACTTTAAATGGCGTGTGGAGGGATGATTTTCATAAAAAATTTCAAATTTCAGAAAAAAAGTTCAATTTTTTCATGTTAATACTGCTCCATAAAACTTAAAAGGCAGTCGGAACATTCAGGGCTTCGCCCTGATACGAGCAGTCTTGTTTATATGTAGCTTCCAATTTTTACATATTCACGTTTTTGCATATTTTGCTTTGCAGAAGAATTAAAACCGACCAATTTATGATCCATTGTTGAAAAAACCTACTAAGCCTTTTGTTAAATGATAAAGTTTGCATGCAGACAAAATTCACCTTCTGATTTAAAGTTCGCTCTCAAAAATAACCCAGCAAAGGCAGAATATTTTGTCTAGGGTTCTAGTAAGACTAAGGAAAAAGCACGAATAAGACTATACATGCAATGAATCAGAATTATAAGATTCAAACCTATCGAGCCAAAACAGATAGCGCTACGTACAAACCATGTATTCTATCAGAAACTACTCGGTGAGAGACTAGATTATTGGAACTCTCATAAAACGCGACCTACAATGCTCTAAAAGACCCTAACTCGAGATTAGAATTAGTTTCAGATCTGTTACAATTTTTTTTATGTTTATTCAAGATCGGCAGTGGATTTAACTAACTCGCAACAACCCCCACCCCCATTTATAATTCCATCTGCCGTGACACCAAAACGTGTAAGAGTAAGTACTCCAGCTAAAATTTTTTTAAAAAATTGAAAAGATCATATGACTATCACTCCTGATGATTTAATCATTCGGTATACATCCTAACTCAGGCCCTTTTTTGTGACTAAAACCAACTGCCTAAAATACGACACAATTTTTGAAGGGTTTATTAAGAGAAACTTCCAATAATACACAGCGAAACGACAATAGTTAAAATCGACTCAAATTGGATCGATTGCCAGGCAATCCGCAAAGTGCAGCCCTGGGACCACTCTTTGTTGATTTTACATACAAGATATGAACCATCAATGGCCAAAGTTAGGACTTTTGTTCAGTACCTTGAAATGACATTTTTTTGTTGAAAATTAAATTACAAACAAAAGCTGTTAATCAACTTGAACATAATTGGGGAGTTCCGTCAAGATGCTCCAAACGTTTATCAGGTAAAATAAAAGCCGAAAAAGGGAAATTTTTTATTTCATTCATATTTTCACAAATGTGAATGCCAAAAAAATCAAACTTTTGTTATCAACATGTACATAGTTGAGGCGTTCCGACAAAATATCAAAACATTTTTCAGTACAATGAAAAAAAAATTTGAACATTGTTAAAAGAATAAGTTGAAGAAAAATATTTTGCCAATAATTGATACCATTTTTGTCAACAACAAAAAATTGCTCACTAGGAAAAAGGGCATTCGGTTTGAAAACATTATATCTCATCAAAAACAGGTACCAAACTGCTGCTTATTTTTGCCCTTGTCTTGGGCTATTTACAAAAACCGATAACTTTACTCAACAGAATCACAAATAAATCAGTATGTTCACCAACAAAAATAATTGTGCAGTAACAAGTTGCTGTAACCGTCTTAGATACAATTCTTTTTCAGTTTTAAAAGTAAAGTAAAGATTATTATGTAATTTCTATTATGACTGTTAGATTTTTTCGTAATGTTTATTTGCTTTGTTTTAGCAAGTGTAAATAAACTTTTTTTAATTTTTCATTTCTAATGAGTAGAGTGTTTTTTATCTATGATTTGTTATAGGTAGGAGGGCGCTGATTTTCAATAACTTTTCGAACTCTCTGAAAACCTTTCGAACAGTCCCCGAACTCTTTTAGAAGATCATAAAGAATCTTTTTTGACACAAAAAGCAGGAAAAAACTGACAAAAATTTTGTTTGAAAAAAATAGGACGAAAAGCTTCTTTTGTGAGCTTTTTGGAAAGTTTTGACCAAAAAATTGCGTTTTTCGGCGCGCGCTACCGCTCAGATTTTGTACATATTGGCGCCACGGGGTCCGTCGACCAAAATTGATGGCGTAAAAAGTACAAAAGGGACGGATTCATTTGGGTGGTTAAATTGTCGAATACATGAGGTAGAGGGCGTTCAACTCCAAGGTTTTTGCTCTAAATTTAATTAATTCTTAAATCAATTATCCTTAAGTTTTTGTCTAAACAACCAATTGATGATTATTCATATTTTCAACCCTAAACTTAACAACGGCTTCATCGCTGTCAATTCATTTGACAATCCACTTTAAAGCAAG
>NC_087064.1:53362332-53638102 GCF_963678635.1 Symsagittifera roscoffensis
TTTGAACAGATTTTAGCCGCCCCGATGTGAGCAGTTTTTTTTTATTTTGTTCTCGTTCTGTCAACTAAATGTATTTTAATCATATTGATCAAATTGTTTGTTAGTAATGTTCTCTGTTCTCTTTTTTCATTTTCAGTCATTTGCATTGATTTTTTTTTCACTGATAGTAACTTCTTTTACCAATGATGGTAATGACAAGACCAATGCGGTGATTATCAACAAATGAGCTTTGTTTATAATTGACAGGAAAAATAACAATGTACATTGGTCCTTTGGCGACGAATGTCTTTTTCTAGACTATTTTTGTATATGATTCTGAATATAAAACAGTTCCATGAGCAAAATTAGCTAATTATTTTTTTGGTAATAATCCGCTCCTTTCTTCTGTAACCTCAAGCTTTTACCCAATATTTCATACATAAAATGTATTTTGACGCTCTCTGATGCTTTTTAATTGCTTGCAGGCCGTCTGGGGCCGTCTGGGCCAGTTAAAGTGATTAAGGGTGTTTTGTTGCGTGAATGTCAGCAACATTAACCCAAGCCGGAAAAAAGCGAAAAACATGGCATGCAGTTGTTAACATGGCATGCAATTCTTAATTCCAAATGAGTTAAAGACTTAATTCGCAACGTGAAACTTAAAATTTGGGTTTTTATTAACCTTTGAAATATAATATTTGAAAATTATGAGTCTGAAATCTGTATTCAATTAAGACAATGCTAAACTCCCACCTACCTAACCCCCTCCATGAGTCCCTCAGTTGTATGTTGTTCTGTGTTTTAGTGGAGGGTCGCCAGCTGGCCCTGGACATCCCACACACCCTACTGATCAGCATTGTCATCTACATATCCGTATTCGATGTCATCATCAGCATGATCCTAACCACAGTCTTCGAGGTAGGCTTCATACATAAACACGCTATACTTCCATCTGCGTATCAATTACTCGTTAATCTCTAAAAGCCGTTTTTTCTTGTTTTTAAAAAGATTTTTATCAGACTAACAAATTTGTTCAGCTTAGTATCTTAAGAGATGAGTTGCGTTTTGCAGCTTAAAAAATTGTAAACAATAATCGCCCAAGGCGAGGTTTTAGACTTGTGCTGCGAGAGAAAGGATCAAAAGTGTGGTGCGAGAGGGGGAAAAATTGTTCGAAACAGATGAGCTATCTTATCATAGGGGTCGGTTTTTTGGTCATTTCTTGGGGGTCGGTTTTTCGAAAAATTTTGCGGATCTTTTTTTAGGTTGACCAATTTGATTTTCCAAGCTATCCGAAAATACTATAAGGAACTTATTTTGCCAAAAAAACTTCTGCACCGCTGGCAAACTATTCAAAAGATAGGCCAAAAAATTTGGCAAACTGAATAAAGGGGAGGGGGCGGTCGGTGATTGAGAAAAAGACAGATAATTTAAAATAGTTGTCTTTTCCAAAATCAGCAAAGTGGAGAAATAATTGAATGTGTCTCTACCAGGAAATGTGCGGGTTATTTTCTGGTTACTTGACAGGGCTACATGACATGGCGCAACCAGCAGATCACAAAAAAAAACGTTAAAAAAACGACGGTTTTGGCAGAAAGCAACTCAAAAACTACCGTTCGAATGAACAAAATTGACTACAATAAAACAAATGGCACTGTTTGCCAAGAGGACGGTAAGCCCCACCGATTTGTTGCAATATATATATAAAAAAAGTAACACCATCAAGCGAAGAGGACAGTAAATCTCACAAATTTGCCTCACCGCTTGTTCTTTGCAAATTAACACAGAGAAAATAACTTCAAATTTAATTTTTTTTTCAACGAATATCATTTTCACAATTCCAATCATCAATTTATTGCCGAAAACAAATTTCGAGAACTATCTTTTGAAATACTTTGAAAAACACCCAACAGAAAACTCGAAAAGTATTTAGAAAAAAACTATCGCATAAACCAAAAACACTGATTTTTTGCCCCCTGAATACCAGAAAGAGAAAAGCTGTTTATCTCGCGAGAGAAAAACATTGTCTGCTACCAGTGCCGCACGCAAAAATTTTTGGACGTTACGAGCGATGGATCCTGGGCTTTATCTCAGCATAACGAAAAACTTTGATGGATTGCCACGCCGACTTGGGTGTAGCATTTCTGCAACGATAAAAAGCTTTAGAAAATTTGTTGAAATTGGAACAGTTATTTGCGATTGTGAAAATGACAGATAATTTACAATAGTTGTTTTTTCCAAAATCAGCGAAGTGGAGAAATAATTGAATGTGTCTCTACCAGGAAATGTGCGGGTTACTTTCTGGTTACTTAGGGGCTACATGACATGGCGCAACCAGCAGATCACAAGAAAAATGTTTAAAAAAACGACGGTTTTGGCAGAAAGCGACTCAAAAACTATCGTTCGAATGAACAAAATTGACTACTAAAAAACAAATGGCACTGTTTGCCAAGAAGATTGTAAGCCCCACCGGTTTGTTGCCCTATATAAAAAAGCAACACCATCATGCGAAGAGGACAATAAATCTCACAAATTTGCCTCACCGCTTGTTTTTTGCAAATTAACACAGAGAAAACAACTTCAAATGGAATATAGAACATAATAGTGCTTTCAAAAAGGTAATAAACTTAGTGGCGGAAGTCATCGAAAACAAACACTTTGATCAAAGCTTAGAAACAAGAGTAGTTTGCGACGCTTCAACGTTTGATTTGGGGGCGGCATTAGAACAACTCTTGTCAGAGGGTTGGTTTCCCATCTTACGAAGAAAAATATTCAATTTATACGTTGAAAATATTACGGGTAGTTTGGGCCGTAAAGCATTTTAAGCAAAAATCATATGGTAAAATGTTCACAATCATGATGGATCACCTAGCCCTGCTAAGCGCACTGATTGTATCAGGTAAATCAAAAACGGGTCAATCACGACTTGCTCAGTTAAAACACCGCTTAATGCCTTACAGTTTCAAAATAAAACATTTGGTGGGACAAGCAATGGGACTAATTGATTACATTTTACACAACCTAGTCAGCCCGGCGCTACCAGCAAGCAATAATGATGAAGTATTTACAGTTGCAAAATTAAATATATTCATTTGAAAGCTTGAGAATTTTAGATTGCTTAATGGTGATTAACTAGCCAATAGGAGAGGAGCATGGATAGACTGCCTTGAGATCTGA
This sequence comes from Symsagittifera roscoffensis, assembly GCF_963678635.1. NCBI lineage: Eukaryota > Metazoa > Xenacoelomorpha > Acoela > Convolutidae > Symsagittifera > Symsagittifera roscoffensis. The sequence goes on from NC_087064.1 coordinate 53,365,483, forward strand.
TCTAAACAACAGAGAACATGGACATCCCAGAAAAAGCTAAAGTGATACCTGAGTGCTCCAGAAGGGGAATCATACCACAAGAATTAGCTAGAAACATCGAGGCGAGACTAGAAAAACAAGAGCAGAAAAGGAAAGTGAGAGAGATAAGAACAATGGAATCCCTTATACGCAAAGGACGGAATGCGCGAAACTAAAAATCAGCCAATCCGATTTCAGTATTCAAAATTGGGAAGAAAGCGTGAAACTCTCAAACAAACTAAACATTTCCAAAGAAATCATAATATTGACGGAATAAAAAACGGCAGAAAAATGGAAAATTTGCCTATTGTCCCTAGTCGCCGACAATTTGGAACATCTCTGACACTTAAAATGTTTTGTTATACAAGAAAAAAATATCTAAACACCGTATTTATTACAGATGTGTCAATTCTAATTGCAAATCAAAAATAACTAGAAATATTTCTATCAATTTATTGCGCAAAAAAAATTTCGAGAATTATCTTTTGAAATACTTTGAAAAACACCCAACAGAAAACTCGAAAAGTATTTAGAAAAAAACTATCGCATAAACCAAAAACACTGATTTTTTGCCCCCTGAATACCAGAAAGAGAAAAACTGTTTATCTCGCGAGAGAAAAAACTGTCTGCTACCAGTGCCGCAAAAATGTTTGACGTTACAAGTGATGGATCCTGTGCTTTGTCTCAGCACAACGAAAAACTTTGATGTATCGCCACACCGACGTGGGTGAAGCATTTCTGCAACGTGAAAAGCATTAGAAAATTTGTTGAAATTGGAACAGTTATTTGCGATTGAGAAAATGACAGATAATTTACAATAGTTGTTTTTTCCAAAATCAGCAAAAAGGAGAAATAATTGAATTTGTCTCTACCAGGAAATTTGCGGGTTACTGTCTGGTTACTTAGGGGCTACATGACATGGCGCAACCAGCAGATCACAAGAAAAATGTTTAAAAAAACGACGGTTTTGGCAGAAAGCGACTCAAAAACTATCGTTCGAATGAACAAAATTGACTACTAAAAAACAAATGGCACTGTTTGCCAAGGCACTGTTTGCCAAGAACATAATAGTGCTTTCAAAAAGGTAATAAACTTAGTGGCGGAAGTCATCGAAAACAAACACTTTGATCAAAGCTTAGAAACAAGAGTAGTTTGCGACGCTTCAACGTTTGATTTTGGGCGGCATTAGAACAACTCTTGTCAGAGGGTTGGTTTTCCATCTTACGAAGAAAAATATTTAGTTTATACGTTGAAAATATTACGGGTAGTTTGGGCCGTAAAGCATTTTAAGCAAAAATCATATGGTAAAATGTTCACAATCATGATGGATCACCTAGCCCTGCTAAGCGCACTGATTGTATCAGGTAAATCAAAAATGGGTCAATCACGACTTGCTCGGTTAAAACACCGCTTATTGCCTTTCAGTTTCAAAATAAAACATCTAGTGGGACAAGCAATGGGACTAATTGATTACATTTTACACAACCTAGTCAGCCCGGCGCTACCAGCAAGCAATAATGATGAAGTATTTACAGTTGCAAAAATAAATATATTCATTTGAAAGCTTGAGAATTTTAGATTGCTTAATGGTGATTAACTAGCCAATAGGAGACGAGCATGGATAGACTGCCTTGAGATCTGATCTAAACAACAGAGGACATGGACATCCCAGAAAAAGCAAAAGTGATACCTGAGTGCTCCAGAAGGGGAATCATACCACAAGAATTAGCTAGAAACATCGAGGCGAGACTAGAAAAACAAGAGCAGAAAAGGAAAGTGAGAGAGATAAGAACAATGGAATCCCTTATACGCGAAGGACGGAATGCGCGAAACTAACAATCAGCCAATCCGATTTCAGTATTCAAAATTGGGAAGAAAGCGTGAAACTCTCAAACAAACTAAACATTTCCAAAGACTTAATATTAATATTTACCGAATAAAAAAACGGCAGAAAAATGGAAAGTTTGCCTATTGTCCCTAGTCGCCGACAATTTGGAACAGTTCTGATACTTAAAATGTTTCGTTATAGAAGAAAAAAAAATCTAAACACCGTGTTTATTACAGATGTGTCAATTCTGATTGCAAATCTAAAATAACTAGAAATATTTCTATCAATTTATTGCGCAAAACAAATTTCGAGAATTATCTTTTGAAATACTTTGAAAAACACCCAACAGAAAACTCGAAAAATATTTGGAAAAAAACTATCGCATAAACCAAAAACACTGGTTTTTTGCCCCCTGAATACCAGAAAGAGAAAAGCTGTTTATCTCGCGAGAGAAAAATATTGACTGCTACCAGTGCCGCAAAAATTTTCGATGCAAAAATTTTTGATAGAAAAAAAATATCAAAAAAAATCTTAAAACGTGTCAATCACGATTTACTCGGTTAAAACACCGCTTATTGCCTTTCAGTTTCAAAATAAAACATTTGGTGGGACAAGCAATGGGACTTATTGATTACATTTTACACAACTTAGTCAGCCCGGCGCTACCAGCAAGCAATAATGATGAAGTATTTACAGTTGCAAAATTAAATATATTCATTTGAAAGCTTGAGAATTTTGGATTGCATAATGGTGATTAACTAGGCAATAGGAGACGAGCATGGATAGACTGCCTTGAGATCTGATCTAAACAACAGAGAACATGGACATCCCAGAAGAAGCAAAAGTGATACCTGAGTGCTCCAGAAGGGGAATCATACCACAAGAATTAGCTAGAAACATCGAGGCGAGACTAGGAAAAAAAGCAGAAAAGGAAAGTGAGAGAGATAAGAACGATGGAATCCCTTATACGCGAAGGACGGAATGCGCGAAACTAAAAATCAGCCAATCCGATTTCAGTATTCAAAATTGGTAAGAAAGCGTGAAACTCTCAAACAAACTAAACATTTCCAAAGACATATTATTAATATTGACCGAATATAAAAACGGCAGAAAAAGGGAAAGTTTGCCTACTGTCCCTAGTCGCCGACAATTTGGAACAGTTCTGATACTTAAAATGTTTCGTTATAAAAGAAAAAAATATCTAAGCACCGTGTTTATTACAGATGTGTCAATCCTAATTGCAAATCCAAAATAACTAGAAATATTTCTATCAATTTTTTGCGCAAAACAAATTTCGAGAATTATCTTTTGAAATACTTTGAAAAACACCCAACAGAAAACTCGAAAAGTATTTAGAAAAAAACTATCGCATAAACCAAAAACACTGATTCTTTGCCCACTGAATACCAGAAAGAGAAAAGCTGTTTATCTCGCGAAAGAAAAATATTGTCTGCTACCAGTGCCGCAAAAATTTGTTGATGCAAAAATTTTTGTTAGAAAAAAAATATCAAAAAATATCTTATAAAACGGGTCAATCAAGACTTACTCGGTTAAAACACCGCTTATTGCCTTTCAATTTCAAAATAAAACATTTGGTGGGACAAGCAATGGGCTTAATTGATTACATTTTACACAACCTAGTCAGCCCGGCGCTACCAGCAAGCAATAATGATGAAGTATTTACAGTTGCAAAATTAAATTTATTCATTAGAAAGCTTGAGAATTTTAGATTGCCTAATGGTGATTAACTAGGCAATAGGAGACGAGCAAGGATAGACTGCCTTGAGATCTGATCTAAACAACAGAGAACATGGACATCCCAGAAAAAGCAAAAGTGGTACCTGAGTGCTCCAGAAGGGGAATCATACCACAAGAATTAGCTAGAAACATCGAGGCGAGACTGAGAAAACAAAAGCAGAAAAGGAAAGTGAGAGAGATAAGAACGATGGAATCCCTTATACGCGAAGGACGGAATGCGCGGAACTAAAAATCAGCCAATCCGATTTCAGTATTCAAAATTGGGAAGAAAGCGTGAAACTCTCAAACAAACTAAACATTTCTAAAGACTTAATATTATTATTGACTGAATATGAAAACGGCAGAAAAATGGAAAGTTTGCCTATTGTCCTTATTCGCTGACCATTTGGAACAGTTCTGATACTTAAAATGTTTCGTTATACAAGAAAAAAATATCTAAACACATGTGTTTATTAATGATGTGTCAATTCTAATTGCAAATCCAAATTAACTAGAAATATTTCTATCAATTTATTGTGCAAAAAAAATTTCGAGAATTATCTTTTGAAATACTTTGAAAAACACCCAACAGAAAACTTGAAAAGTATTTAGAAAAAACTATCGTATAAACCAAAAACACTGATTTTTTGCCCCCTGAATACCAGAAAGAGAAAAACTGTTTATCTCGCGAGAGAAAAAAATTGTCTGCTACCAGTGCCAATAAAATTTTTGGACGTTACAAGTGATGAATCCTGGGCTTTATCTCAGCACAACGAGAAACTTAGATGAATTGCCACACCGACTTGGGTATAGCATTTCTGCAACGATAAAAAACTTTCGAAAATTTGTTGAAAATGGAACAGTTGTTTTTGCGATTGAGAAAATGACAGATAATTTACAATAGTTGTTTTTTCCAAAATCAGCAAAGTGGAGAAATAATTGAATGTGTCTCTACCAGGAAAGACGCGGGTTACTTTCTGGTTACTTAGGGGCTATATGACATGGCGCAACCAGCAGATCACAAGAAAAATGTTTAAAAAAACGACGATTTTGGCAGAAAGCGACTCAAAAACTACCGTTCGAATGAACAAAATTGACTACTAAAAAACAAATGGCACTGTTTGCCAAGAAGATGGTAAGCCCCACCGATTTGTTGCCCTATATAAAAAAAGCAACACCATCATGCGAAGAGGACAATAAATCTCACAAATTTGCCTCACCGCTTGTTTTTTGCAAATTAACACAGAGAAAACAACTTCAAATGGAATATAGAACTTATTAGTGCTTTCAAAAAGGTAATAAACTTAGTGGCGGAAGTCATCGAAAACAAACACTTTGATCAAAGCTTACAAATAAGAGTAGTTTGCGACGCTTCAACGTTTGATTTTGGGCGGCATTAGAACAACTCTTGTCAGAGGGTTGGTTTCCCATCTTAAGAAGAAAAATATTCAAATTATACGTTGAAAATATTACGGGTAGCTTGGGCCGTAAAGCATTTTAAGCAAAAATCATATGGTAAAATGTTCACAACCATGATGGATCACCTAGCCCTGCTGAGCGCACTGATTGAAAACTTTGATGTATCTCCGAAGTTTTCAATCAGTTTTTTGCCCCCTGAATAACAGAAAGAGAAAAGCTGTTCATCTCGCGAGAGAAAAATATTGTCTGCTACCAGTGCTGCAAAAATTTTTGACGCAAAAATTTTTGATAGAAAAAAAACATCAAACAATTTCTTAATACGGGTCAATTACGACTTGCTCGGTTAAAACACCGCTTATTGCCTTTCAGCTTTAAAATAAAACATCTGGTGGGACAAGCAATGGGACTAATTGATTACATTTTTCATAACCTAGTCAGCCCGGCGCTACCAGCGAGCAATAATGATGAAGTATTTACAGTTGCAAAATTAAATATATTCATTTGAAAGCTTGAGAATTTTAGATTGCTTAATGGTGATTAACTAGGCAATAGGAAACGAGCATGGATAGACTGCCTTGATATCTGATCTAAACAACAGAGAACATGGACATCCCAGAAAAAGCTAAAGTGATACCTGAGTGCTCCAGAAGGGGAATCATACCACAAGAATTAGCTAGAAACATCGAGGCGAGACTAGAAAAACAAGAGCAGAAAAGGAAAGTGAGAGAGATAAGAACGATGGAATCCCTTATACGCGAAGGACGGAATGCGCGAAACTAACAATCAGCCAATCCGATTTCAGTATTCAAAATTGGGAAGAAAGCGTGAAACTCTCAAATAAACTAAACATTTCCAAAGACTTAATATTAATATTGACCGAATAAAGAAACGGCAGAAAAATGGAAAGTTTGCCTATTTTCCCTAGTCGCCGACAATTTGGAACAGTTCTGATACTTAAAATGTTTCGTTATAGAAGAACAAAATATCTAAACACCGTGTTTATTACAGATGTGTCAATTCTGATTGCAAATCCAAAATAACTAGAAATATTTCTATCAATTTTTTGCGCAAAACAAATTTCGAGAATTATCTTTTGAAATACTTTGAAAAACACCCAACAGAAAAAAACTATCGCAAAAATTAAAAACACTGATTTTCTGCCCCCTGAATACCAGAAAGAGAAAAGCTGTTTATCTCGCGAGAAAAAAAATTGTCTGCTACCAGTGCCGCAAAATATTTTGGACGTTACAAGTGATGGATCCTGGGCTTTATCTCAGCACAACGAAAAACTTTGATGGTTCGCCACGACGTGGGTGTAGCATTTCTGCAACGAAAAAAGCATCAGAAAATTTGTTGAAAACTGAAGAGTTATTTGCGATAGCACATTTAAGATTGCGCCTCGACCATTTGATCAAACTTATAGTTTTGCGTATCAGTATTCAAAATTGGGAAGAAAGCGTGAAACTCTCAAACAAACTAAATTTGGCAAACAGATTTGAGGGGAGGGGGCGTTCGGCGATTGAGAAAAATGACAGATAATTTACAATAGTTGTCTTTTCCAAAATCAGCAAAGTTAAGAAATAATTGAATGTGTCTCTACCAGGAAATGTGCGGGTTATTTTCTGGTTACTTGACAGGGCTACATGACATGGCGCAACCAGCAGATCACAAAAAAAGCGTTAAAAAAACGACGGTTTTGGCAGAAAGCAACTCAAAAACTACCGTTCGAATGAACAAAATTGACTACAATAAAACAAATGGCACTGTTTGCCAAGAAGACGGTAAGCCCCACCGATTTGTTGCAATATTAATAAAAAGCAACACCATCAAGCGAAGAGGACAGTAAGTTTCACAAATTTGCCTCACCGATTTTTCTTTGCAAATTAACACAGAGAAAACAACTTCAAATTTAATTTTTTTTCAACGAATATCATTCTCACAAACCCAATGATCATTTTATTGCCGAAAATAAATTTCGAGAACTATCTTTTCAAATACTTTGAAAAACACCCAACAGAAACTCGAAAGGTATTTAGAAAAAAAACTATCACATAAACCGAAAACACAGATTTTTTGCCCCCTGAATACCAGAAAGAGAAAAGCTGTTAATCTCGCGAGAGAAAAAAATTGTCTGCTACCAGTGCCGCAAAATATTTTGGACGTTACAAGTGATGGATCCTGGGCTTTATCTCAGCACAACGAAAAACTTTGATGGATCGCCACGCCGACTTGGGTGTAGCATTTCTGCAACGAAAAAAGCATTAGAAAATTTGTTGAAAACGGAACAGTTATTTGCGATGGCACATTTAAGATTGCACCTAGACCATTTGACCAAACTTATAGTTTTTGTGCGATTTTTTGGAGAGCGAAAAATTGCCGTGTGTTGAGCGCTTATCATAGGAAAACAGCAAAGCCAGTACGAAATCATTTTACCGAAGTTGCAAGAAAAAAATTTTGAAATTTTTCGGGATCTTTTTTCTGAAATGATGATTTCGGACTTCAAGATTGGATTTATTTCGAAAAACAAGAAGTTTTACCCGATACAGCCCATTATGGTTGCTGTTTTTATTATACCCAGGCCATTTATCGTCGATTTTAAGCCCTAGAATTGACTCAAACTCACAAAAGAAATCAAAATTTCAAAATTTTTCGCGGAAAATTTTTGCCATGGGGTTCGTTTCTCAAAATTCAGTAGCAAGTTACTACGATCGACAAAGCCAAGGTAACCAATCGCTTGCTAGTGGTTTGCCAAAAATTATAGATTTTTTTTAACTCATTTCCAATTTTTGATTTGAAATTTTTGACATTTATCAAAATACAATAGAATGTAGACAACAAACTCTACAATTTACGAACTACTAATATCTGCGAAAGCTGGCATTCAAGTTGGAACCGAGAAATTGCCCGTGTCAGGCCATCCTTGTGGACGATAATTTTTTCCTAAAATTTTAGAAAAAACGCAGACTGTTTTTTTTCCTCCAGATTTGAACGAGGCGAAAAACCGACAGCACAAAAATTCAAATGGCGGCAACTGAAAGCAAAAATACGCATATTAGAAAAACTCATATGAAACTGGTGTAATAACTCTGGATTAGTATTTGAACAATATGTCTATTGTTTCTCGAAATTTGCAAGTTTTCTGCTATTTGTTTTGGTATTTTTTTTTAAGATTTAAGATCATTTATCCACGAGGGATAGGACCAACATACGAGCTGTACAGCTCATCACGGCGAACCGCTGTTGTACCCTGCTTAAGAATTACATGCAATTTTTTTTGGTTATTTTTCTGGGCTGGGTAATGTTGCCTCACCCTCAAGCAACGAGCACGGATCATGGTGGGCCTCTAACATCCGACCTTTCGATTGAGAGGCGGAGACGTAACCACTTCACCACTGCTCCCTAAATTTGTATATATTATTCAATTTCATTCGATATGTTTTTTATCCAATTTTGGCAATTGACTCATTCTTTTAATTGACTTTTGTTTTTTTTTGTTTAACCCGGCCTACAAGGCGAACAATTAACACAAACCCCTTCCGGCCCAGAAACACGAGGGAGGTAATTGAAACGAAAATCACCGAGTAAATCAAAATGAAACGGGAGGCCCTAAGAAAGAAAAATTATCCCCATACAAAAGTGGGTCAGGCTACAGCAAATACAAGAAAAAAGTATTTGACCTGGGTACCCTGGAAAAAAACACAATCAAGAGGTCTCCATTTGAGAATGGAGGTTCCAAACAACGCAAATAAAGGGCACAACCAATAAAACGCAAACAACTGGCACAAACAAAGAGCACAACAAAATACCACAGCCCGAAACGGAGAAAAAAAGCGTTCAAACGGATAAACAAGCAAAAAACGAGAGATAAACAAAATAGAAATAACGAAAAGCGACCCCAGGACCAAATCATAAAAACTAGCCTCAGATGAGGCGAAAAAAATCATTAAAGAATCTACAAATAATCCCATCCGTCCGTTCCAAAAGCACATGGACAAGCGTCTAAACACGACACTATCAAACCTAGCAACAACAAATAACCAAAACAATCGAAGTTGGGCAACGTACAACTGAATACGATTTTAGACAAGCAGAACCTAGAGAGACCGCCGCTGACACCAGAACAGAAACACGACAAAAACTATTGGTCGGAAATCGAGGCACCCAAGGAGAAAATCCCGTAAATCATTAACTTCGATATCAAACAAACCGGAGATATAGTTTTGGCTACTAAGAAAATTAGCTCCGCCAGAGAACTAAGACAAAAAGTACAAAAATAACTCCAAAAAAGAGATTAACAAAAACAAACTAGCGACGATAATGAGGTATCGGGACAACAAAAACCACAAGAATCAGCACGTGAGACGAAGCCGATAACGGAAGACGAACAAGAAGCAGGAATACAAAGCAAACAAGATCAAAAATCTTGACACCAGAGAAGACGGTCGAAAGAAAAAAAGAAAGAAAGAAAGAAAGAAAGAAAGAAAGAAAGAGAGAGAGAGAGAGAGAGAGAGAGAGAGAGAGAGAGAGAGAGAGTAGCAAAACCTTCATGTTATTCATTTATGCAATTGATTACATTTACCTCTACACTCGCAAAATCTGAATTCGTTGTACGACAGGTTTCTCACAAATTTTCTGCTTGAAAAAAAAATCAGAAGTAGCGTAGCCTTGAGCACAATTTGTGAAAAAAAACACAACTAAATCAGTAACCGGAGAAACAATCGAGAAACTAGAAAGAAACAAAAAGAGATCAAAGCTTCAATCGTACGATGCAATGGAAACGAAAACAAAACTCTGTATTTCAATGTCTAGCATCAGAAACCAAACATGGACGTGATCGTCATAATAGTAATTTAATTATAAAATCTGCTGGAAGAAACTTTTGTAGAAAAAAGGCTAATGACGTTCGGAAGGTACAACTTTAGGTATAAACACCAGCAAAAATTAATTTCTACGCCTATTTCTTCGCCAAAATAATTTTGGATTGTATCTACGCCTATTTAGTGTTTATAAAATTCACATCACACTGCGCAGTCAAAAAGAGAGAATTAATACGGGAAAAGCTGACAACTCATATGTTCAACGACAAAAGTCAATTGTAAAATGCTTTCAATATGGAAAAACATGTTGGTGGTTAGCGACACAGTTTTGGCAAAAAAAACCTCCGTGAAGAGAAAACGGAGTCTCTAAAAAATCTAAAGAGCATCCTTTTTGAAGAATTTGAAAAAAGCTCAAAAAAACTATTAACGCGAAGAAACAAACACATACCCAAAAAACAGCTCACGAAAACTAGACAAGTTATAAAAGAGAGACAAATTAACCTACGGGTAGAATGTACATAATTATCGAAGCCTGGTGTTGGATGAAAAAACACGCACCTTTCAAGTTGGTAGAGAAAAAACCATAGAGCATCAGACATGGTGCGAACCACACATCGAAATATCCATTTGGAAATACCCACATCAAAGTAACAACATCGAAAAAATGTAGTTCACCAAGAAACACCCATATATCTTGAAATATGGAAGTAATCTATATATGGAAAGTAAGCCAACGAAGCCGAATTAAGCTGGAAAAGGGCTACAAATAAACGTCCAACCGTTTAAAAAAAAAGAAAAACCAATCAACTAAACTCATTCTAGTTTTCAAGCAATACAATAATCAAACACAAAACTTTATCATCACATTGAATAAGTTCGCACAAGTTGTAGAGATCAACAAAAACGTCCGACAAAACTTTTTAGCAATTCGCCTCAATTGATCCAGCTACAATTGATTAATATCAAAAAGAACAAGAAGAGCCGGTTGCTGTGCAAGTAACACAGAATGTTCCGACCATATTCTTAAAAAAATACTTAAAAAATTTTTTCATGTTTTTTTTTCGAAGTAGTGGTGTTTTCTGCGCGTAAGACTTGACGAAAACTAAAATTTAGGCATATTGATAATCACAGTTTTAGAAGCAAATCGGGAAAAAAATCTGTCGAAAATTGACTATAAAAAACGAAGACAAAAATTACTGAAATGAAACTAAACTGAGTTCAAAGCTTCAAACCAATTTTTCTCGACACTGGGACAATTTTTTCAAATTGTTTGAAATTCGTTCAAATCACGACTGAAAGGGCTTAAATGAGATATATCGCTCATTACTTCCGATGATTAATTTCTATTTTTTTTTTGCAAAATTTTTTTTTCAAAAATGGCATTAAAGTAAACTGGAATAAAACTAAGTTTCATGTTTTATACTTCTTTAATAAGCCTGCTCGCTTGCTCAAAGTTATACTAACACTCAAAAGTTTCAAACCGGTTTTTCTCAACACTTGGACATTTTTTTAAATGTTGTTCAAATTCAGACTGAAAAGACTTCAAAACGATAAGTCACAAAGTTCAAAATTTTTAAAGATCATTTAAATCACGACTGAAAGTGCTTTAACATGATATATCACTCGACCAATTCCGATGATTGTTTGCGTTACCTGATTTTGAGTGGAAAATGAGGAAAAAACACCCAAATTCAAAATTCTACCCCACTTTCAGTTGTCAGAACAACAATTAATTTTCAATCCTATCAGAGAAAAATTCCGGCGCATAAATTTTCTGACTGGATTCTACACTTCAACAAATTTCAAAAAACTAATATCTGACAAAAAAGGTGTAAAAACACGATCGCAATTCTAAAAAGTTTAATGGTGTTAAGACAAAAAGATCAAAAGAAGAACTCTATGTAAAGGCTGAAAAAACACTGGTCACCATCTTACCAATGATTTACCACGTTTGATCCCACTACAATGCAAATTCAAAAAAGTCAAAACTCGAGTAAAATACATCAACAATATAGGTTTCAATCGCATTTTCTTCGATCTTCGAGAGCCCGTAGTCCAAGTTGACGGAGTGTCGCCGGATAGTTAGTATCGAAGTATCGAACAATTCCTTACAGCTTTGTAGGTCATTCAATTCACGATGAAGTATTAAATTGACGAGTTCATGAACTGTACTGAATCGTACATCAGCCAGTTTTTTTGAAGGAAGTTCCTTTTTAAAGGAAGTTGTTTTTATCTCACATGTGTCAACTTGAGAAGTATGGAAAGAAATTTACGAGCTTTTTGTTGGCGTGAATGGGTGGCTTTAGTTAACCAGCCAGAGGCCTAACCCGAAGGTTAATTATTTAAGGTTAACTAAGCTATGGCTATCTTACAATGTAAGTTTTTGTAAGATAGCCACAGCTTAGTTAACTTTAAATATTTGACCTTCGGGTTAGGCCTCTGGCCGGTTAACTAAAAAAAAACGCCCATTCAAGCCAACAAAAAACTCGTAAACTTCTTTCCATACTCCTCAAGTTGACAGAGCTCAGATAAAACAATTTTAACGTCAAGCTATCTCAAAGAAATAGTCAAGCACGCTTTCTCGATTAAAACTTGAAACGAGGTGGTTTCACGTTTTGTTCTGGAATTCGTTTTCAGTAATCAGTCAATCAAACTGTTCACGGTCGATCTGAGAATAATCGGTATATAGTTAGTTCACGGTCGATCGGTATATAGTTGCTTCTTATAATTCTCCTCGTCACAGAACTCTGGGTCATATTCATCGTTTTTCTCTCGTTTTTTTTTCTGCAAGGACAGCCGCCGATTCCGAGAAAACTTCATTGTAAGGACATATCTGAGAGGTTTAAAGTTCCACTTATAGCTTCTTTCAACAATCTCAGTTGAAATAATGAACCTTCCGTACATCTCATTTTCTCATTTTTACTCCCTTTTTGTAAAAAAAAAAGCTTTTTATTGTTGGTAGCATTTTGCACTAAAATCACAATTTAACATTGTCAGGTTATGATCCAACTTGTTTTTTGGTTTCAATTCATGGAACTTCATTTTCCACAGTATTAAATTTTCACTTCATTTACAAAGTATTATAAAATTACCCAAATCGAAAACAGTTACCTAACATTCAGCACCAGACACAATGTTCAACACCAGGAACTGATTCAACAAATAACAAAAACTATTAATGACATTCACTGTTACACAGCAATTTTGCAATAAATATTGAAAAAATTAAATACTGCAACAAGAGATCTTCCCTCTCACTGGGCCCAAGAGTTTTGTTACATTTTTCTACCGTCTCGGTATACATGCATTCCTTCTAGCTTTCTAGCTTTTTCTGGGCTTCCCCCTTTTTCTCCCTTTCTTTGGTAATGGCACCGATCATTACAGCCCCAATTGTTTACTCTGCTGTTCGCTTCCGTGAGTTTTTCCTCGAGTTTTATTTCTCATTGTTATTGGAATCCCGGCTGGAATAAGATACCTGCCGGTACTTACCTGCCATTTGCCGGACAAGTACTGGTGGTCTACTAGGATCTTTTGCCCCGGCGCGGTTCCGCTCGTCTTCCCCGGTGCCACTGTTTTTTCTTTTGGTGTCGTCGTATCGCCGCTGCCAGGTTTCGTTCCGCTGGTCCCCTGTCCGCTCTCCTTGGCTTTTTCTTGCGCTTAATCTCCGCAAGGCAGCAACGCCCGCTCAAAATTGGATGCGGAATCCGAGTTTTCGTCACCTACGTTTTCTGTCGCCGTCCCCTGGCTCTAGTCGACCCTTTATACTTTGCAGAGTTACCTTTAAGCTCTGCTTTTATCTTCTTGCGTAACCGGCTTGTAGTCAAGCTTGTCACATTTTGTGGACACCTCTTTTTGGATATTGAAATAAGCTTCTTGGCGATTCTCTTGTTTTGAGCATAGATCCGTTATTTAATGTTATTGTGTTTAGACTCGCTAGCAATTTTGTTATTAATCAGCCTATATCATTCGTTTTGCACCTTAGTTTGTTAGAATCTACTGATTGCTGCCTCTTCACCATGGACTCTAATCTACTTGCTACCTGTGTGGGCGCTCCCGCTGCATCCGTGGGCAATCCATACCGAGTGACCAGGTTCTACCTTACCCGCAGAGGGTGTTTTTTGTTTTCCTGATCGGATTCCAAGTCAGATCTTGCATTCCATTTGGTCATAGGGGATGTGGCAACTTCTGTACACGAGGATCTTCCTTGTCTAAACACGCAGACTTTTGGCAAATTACATTGCATCAAATAAGGTTTTGAAGCAAAGGCTATTTAGTCGAATTTAGCAACACCGTATTTGCTTCTTTGCCATCGTGCGCCTCAATTGGCTACTTTTAAATTCTGGCGTTCGGTGCAAAACGTAAGGCTCCGAGCACGCGTTTCATCATCTTTTCTATGGTTTTCTTCCTCTGCTTGCGTAAATACAAAATTCTTTATTTTTTCTGTTTGTGATATCCTTCGCCGAGATAAATTTAACCACTTTATCTGACTTGTTGATATACCAACGCAAAAACTGATTGTCTGATTCTTTTAAGTAATTTAATGGACCCCAGAGACTAAGTTGCAGACATTCGTTTGGTGGCTACGGTTAATAAATTTTTGGCACATAGTGGTTTTGACTTTTTACCCCTCCCGCTGTATGTTTGTGACATCCTTCGCCGTTGACGCCAGGCTTCGATGTATGTACGAGAACCAGATGTTACAGTCCGCATCACAGGGCTAAAAAAATTCCTGCTTTTTAAAAATCATCGTGAACTTCTGAAAACTGTTCAATGGGAAGCTATTATTCATTGCTGTTTGGGTCAAAGTCAAAAACTGCTGAAATTTTTTTGAGTAATTTTGCACCGAAGGTAAATTTTCGTAACATAAAAGCTAATTTTGCAGTTTATTTAAAGTCAGCGACTAGTCTCGCTGATAATTAGATTTAATAATTTGACAACCGTGACATATTCTAGCATGAAACTGAATTTGAATTTCGAATTTTACAGAATTTTGACGTCGGTAAACTTTTTTATCCGCTGGAAAAGTTTTGCATCCGAAAATCATGAGCCACTTTTCTTGCAAGTTTGAAATGAATGGCCAAGAAGCGCCTAGAAAATACCTTCTATCTGTGAAAACAAAGTTGAACAAGTGACCGCACCACACGGATGTTTTTAACTTTTGTGTTGAAGAAATGGAAGTTGTAATGGCCACGAAACTCCACTGACAACTATGTTTAAGGTGCCTTCGCCCGAATGTCGACTGTCCCACATGTTGATGTCCGGAAACATCATGCTAGCCCCTCCGTTCCTCCTTTTCGGAGTCGCGATTTGGTTCTACACCACTGCAATCTACAACGCCCCTTTCACTCGCATGAGGGCGCAGGATCCAGCGGCACATACCAAACATCGAGCCGGCTTCAGAGTTCAGAGGATTCAGAATTGTTTCGGCCAATTGATGCGCGAGTGTGTCATCGGCCTGGTGTACTGTTTGACGTTTGTGGTGAAATTGGCTGTGGAGTATATAACCGATGACCCTGAAGTTTTATTCCTAGTGCGCAACCTGTGCTCTTCTGTTGCGTTTTTTGCTATTTCGTGTCATTCATTTTAGCATGCTCTAAATTCCAGGCAAACCCATACAGACCTATTTCATAGTTTTGTCCTGTCGCGCATGCTTAACCGGTAGATTCTTTGGCATCAATAAAAACTTAATTTGAAGGGGGGTGCGCTCCAAAAGAAACAAATAGTTGAAGTGAAATGTTTCCAAAAGGTGCTGTTTCAAAACTGATAAATAGTCGACAAAATGTTGACCCTCGAGAAAAGCCTACATCCGCACTTGACTATATAAAGCAAAAACATTTAAGTCAATTCTAGAAAAAAAACTTGATTTGATAGATGTTTGTGCGTATAAAACTTGGTATTATACAAAACAGTACCATGTTTTGAAAGAGTAAATACAATTTTGGTTTAAATTATCTGAGAAAAATGAAAAAACCTGAAATTTAAAACGTTTTTTTTTCAATTCGGGTTCATTTTGAGAAAAAAATGATGAAGACCAACCTTGCTTAAGACTTAGCAGAATTAATTTGGTGCAAAAGGATCTGCAAATTCGGGCTCAAAAATTTAACCCATAAACGATCATTTTTACTTTTGCTTAAAGCACAACAAAATTTGAGAAGGCTGTAACCTCCTCCCAAAGTGGGCGCAAAGGGTTTTTAAAAGTTTATCAAAAGAAATTGGTGTTGTGTAAAGTAAAAATGACTTTTTTTTTTACTATTAAACTCCCTTTTAATTCTAAACAGGTTTGGAGTAATTTTTGATTGACGAAACAAATTGAACTATATTAATACTGTAAAATAAAAGATTGGTGTTTATCATTTTTATCAAAGATATAAGAAAAACGCGTCTTGTATTTCAAGTTTTACTAATTTAAATCAGCACTGTGTTTGCATATATTCGCATTTAAAAAATTACCGAGTGTTGCTCAACTTGCTGCTTTTTTGCTCAACTTGACTGAAATGTATTTTTTGAATTATTGAATTGTTTGTATGTACAAAATGTTTGTGTATGTAAAATTTAATATAAGAAATATTTAAAATTTTTTGAATGAATATGTACGTATAAGAACTGTACGTTTAAGTTCTTTCTCAAAAGCTTACAGCTACCACAAACGATATGTAAAATTATGTGAAATAATGAATAAATAAATGTTTTTCCGTTAAGATTTGAGGGATTGCAGGATAAGATAGATAAAAACATCAAAAAACGAATAGAACAGGTAACAAAAAAAAACAATCTGTATCGCTACAAAGGTGAAGGACCCAAAATTTTTTTCATAATATGAACATATATTTACGAATCAAAAAGTAATTGCCACGAAGTTTTTTTTAGCAGACGATGTTGCTGAGAAATGAAACATGAAGAGGAACAATATATCACAACTTAAGCTCGCACGTTTAAAACTTGCAGCGTCATCTCAAAAACCGTAAGCCGGAATCCAAAAATGTTTTCAAAACGTTTTTCATAGTTTTTAACAACCTAGGATGAGTATTGTTCTATGCAGATTCAATTTTGTTATTTTGACTCAGCATTTTGTTGTTGTTGTTTTGTGTTTGAGGAGCTTCCAATCGCACACTTTGGCCCTAAATTGTTAAGCAAAAAGAAAGTCTAAAACTGCCATCATTCAAGCCAGGGGTGGATTTAGGGGTGGGGGGGATGACGCTCCTCCTCAGGGATTCGACCCCCTGCCGACCTTGGATACTTTTTCAGTAATCCTTTTTTGGCCAACCGACCCTAAAAAATTTCTAAAAGCGCGTTCGGCGCCAATAAATACTAACTTTGAGGGGGAGCACGCGCCAAAAAAAACGCCGCTTTTTGTCAAAATTTTTTTTGTCAAAATTTTTCAAAAAGTGCCCAAAAACGCCGCTTTTGACTTTTTTTCAAAAATTTGCCAAAGTGATGCAAAACAAAGCCTTGGGAGAGATCAATCAATTTGGTCGACCTAAAAAAAAGGTCGTCAAAGTTTTCGAAACTTTTTTGAAAATCCGTCCCCTCGAGAAAATCTTAGATCCGCAAATGATTCATGCTGCATTTCATATTTAAGAGAAACTTCTTTGTGAAAGCATGTAGCGGTAAAAAAAGTGCCCGAAAAGGGAAAATACAAGACTGCACTCCACGCATATCAAAGCAAGCTTTTGAATGTTTCGACTGCAATTTAAGGCCAAATTAAACGTTTTTGGTCTTTTTTTATTCATTTCATACCCCATACGTACAGAAACATGCATTTAGCGTATCGTATTATAACAATCAGACCAAACGACTTGCCTCAATTCATTTTGCAATGGTTTATTGTGCCGATTACGCGTGTTTCAAAAACTCAATTCAAAAATACTGACTTTATCTGTATTTGAGGTCCTCACAACAAAAAAAAATTGAATGGCAAAATATTTTGTCAGAAACGTAGATAAAAAGTGGAAACATGTCTGAAAAAAACTTCAAGCATAAGTATTCCGTCAGTTTCTTCCGTCAGATTTTGACAAATTGCGCGGTAATTATTCCAATTGAATAGTTCATGAGATCGAATAGTTTAAAATTTTGAGTTCAAGGCTTTAATATTTTTTACATTGCACTCTGATTAAAATTAGTTAAAGAGTCGAAATTTTGGAAAAACCACCCGACCACAAAAATTCAATTATTTCGTTTGAAAGGCGGGACTTTGATTATTTACACTTTCTATTTTAAAATATAAATGTTTTTCCGTGAAATTTTTTTTGATAATTTGAACATATATTTACGAATCAAAAAGTAATTGCCACGAAGTTTTTTTAGCAGAAGATGTTGGTGAGAAATGAAACGTGAAGAGGAACAATATATCACAACTTTAGCTCGCACGTTTAAAACTTGCAGCGTCATCTCAAAAACCGTAAGTCGGAATCCAAAAATGTTTTCAAAACGTTTTTCATAGTTTTTAACAACCTAGGATGAGTATTATTCTATGCAGACTCGATTTTATTATTTTGACTCAGCATTTTGTTGTTGTTGTTTTGTGTTTGCGGAGCTTCCAATCGCACACTTTGGCCCTAAATTGTTAAGCAAAAAGAAAGTCTAAAATTGCCATCATTCAAGCCAGGGGTGGATTTAGGGGTGGGGGGGGCGGACGCTCCTCCTCAGGGATTCGACCCCCTGCCGACCTTGGATACTTTTTCAGAAATCCTTTTTTGGCCAACCGACCCTAAAAAATTTCTAAAAGCGCCTTCGGCGGCAATAAATACTAACTTTGATGGGGAGCACGCGCCAAAAAAAAACGCCGCTTTTTGTCAAATTTTTTTTTGTCAAAACTTTTTAAAAAGTGCCCAAAAACGCCGCTTTTGACTTTTTTCAAAAATTTGCCAAATTGATGCAAAACAATGCCTTGGGAGAACTCAATCAATTTGGTCGACCTAAAAAAAAAGGTCGTCAAAGTTTTCGAAACTTTTTTTGAAAATCCGCCCCTCGAGAAAATCCTAGATCCGCCCCTGATTCAAGCTGCATATCATGTTTAAGAGAAACTTCTTTGTAAAAGCATGTAGCGGTAAAAAAGTGCCCGAAAAGGGAAAATACAACATGGCACTCCACGCATATCAAAGCAAGCTTTTGAATGTTTCGATTGCAATTTAAGGCCAAATTAAACGTTTTTGGTCTTTTTTTATTCATTTCATGCCCCATACGTACAGAAAGATGCATTTAGCGTATCGTATTATAACAATCAGACCAAACGACTTGCCTCAATTCATTTTGGAATGGTTTATTGTGCCGATTACGCGTGTTTCAAAAACTCAATTCAAAAATACTGACTTTATCTGTATTTGAGGTCCTCACAACAAAAAAAATTGAATGGCAAAATATTTTGTCACAAACGTAGATAAAAAGTGGAAACATATCTGAAAAAAACTTCAAGCATAAGTATTCCGTCAGTTTCTTCCGTCAGATTTTGACAAATTGCGCGGTAATTTTTCCAATTGAATAGTTCATGAGATCGAATAGTTTAAAATTTTGAGTTCAAGGCTTTAATATTGTTTACATTGCACTCTGATTAAAATTAGTTAAAAAGTCGAAACTATGGAAAAACCACCCGACCCCAAAAATTCAGTTACTTCGTTTGAAAGGCGGGACTTTGATTATTTACACTCTCTATTTTAAAATATAATTGTTTTTCCGTGAATTTTTTTTTTTTATAATATGAACATATATTTACGAATCAAAAAGTCAAATAAAAAGATGTTGGTGAGAAATGAAACGTGAAGAGGAACAATATATCACAACTTTAGCTCGCACGTTTGAAACTATCAGCGTCATCTCAAAAACCGTAAGCCGGAATCCAAAAAAGTTTTCAAAACGTTTTTCATAGTTTTTAACAACCTAGGATGAGTATTGTTCTATGCAGACTCGATTTTGTTATTTTGACTCAGCATTTTGTTGTTGTTGTTTTGTGTTTGCGGAGCTTCCAATCGCACACTTTGGCCCTAAATTGTTAAGCAAAAAGAAAGTCTAAAACTGCCATCATTCAAGCCAGGGGTGGATTTAGGGGTGGGGGGGATGACGCTCCTCCTCAGGGATTCGACCCCCTGCCGACCTTGGATACTTTTTCAGAAATCCTTTTTTGGCCAACCGACCCTAAAAAATTTCTAAAAGCGCCTTCGGCGCCAATAAATACTAACTTTGATGGGGAGCACGCGCCAAAAAAAAACGCCGCTTTTTGTCAAATTTTTTTTGTCAAAACTTTTCAAAAAGTGCCCAAAAACGCCGCTTTTGACTTTTTTCAAAAATTTGCCAAATTGATGCAAAACAATGCCTTGGGAGAGCTCAATCAATTTGGTCGACCTAAAAAAAAAGGTCGTCAAAGTTTTCGAAACTTTTTTTGAAAATCCGCCCCTCGAGAAAATCCTAGATCCGCCCCTGATTCAAGCTGCATATCATGTTTAAGAGAAACTTCTTTGTAAAAGCATGTAGCGGTAAAAAAGTGCCCGAAAAGGGAAAATACAAGACGGCACTCCACGCATATCAAAGCAAGCTTTTGAATGTTTCGATTGCAATTTAAGGCCAAATTAAACGTTTTTGGTCTTTTTTTATTCATTTCATGCCCCATACGTACAGAAAGATGCATTTAGCGTATCGTATTATAACAATCAGACCAAACGACTTGCCTCAATTCATTTTGGAATGGTTTATTGTGCCGATTACGCGTGTTTCAAAAACTCAATTCAAAAATACTGACTTTATCTGTATTTGAGGTCCTCACAACAAAAAAAAATTGAAAAGGCAAAATATTTTGTCACAAACGTAGATAAAAAGTGGAAACATGTCTAAAAAAAACTTTCAAGCATAAGTATTCCGTCAGTTTCTTCCGTCAGATTTTGACAAATTGCGCGGTAATTATTCCAATTGAATAGTTCATGAGATCGAATAGTTTAAAATTTTGAGTTCAAGGCTTTAATATTTTTTACATTGCACTCTGATTAAAATTAGTTAAAAAGTCGAAACTATGGAAAAACCACCCGACCACAAAAATTCAGTTACTTCGTTTGAAAGGCGGGACTTTGATTATTTACACTCTCTATTTTAAAATATAAAAGATTGGAAATACTACACGGACAAAAGAACATTGTCTTAATTGTTTATTTAACGATCCAATTCTAAATTGGAGCGTGCCGTTTAAATTAAAATCTCTTTTCACTAAATCAGATTTTCACAGATTTATTCTTTTAAGAACTATGAAATCTTGTTTTAAAAAATCCACTACTTTCTAAATACTTGTCCAATTTTTCTCAATTTGTCATGCTGAGTATTATAAAAGGGCGGCGATTATTACCACGTCCCTTTTTGGTTTAACTTAAAACAAGATGGATAAATATTTAGCAGTCTTGCCGGCTGCACTGGAATTCTCTTTGCTTTGATTAAGCAGAGATGCACCTGCAATATAATGCATCAGAGAGAATAATATGATTTTTTAATCAGACAAAAGTGAAGGCTGCGCTTTTAATCAAAGAGGACTAGTTTAAAGAAATTTGATTTGAAAAAATCAAATAAAACTAGTAGAAAATTCCTTTATAAAAGGGAATAAAGGAGCAGGTGAAATCTGAATAATTAAAGATTGAATCAGCCGCCGGTTTATGCTTAAGAGCAAAAGGACTAGCCTGAAATCTTCAGTGTTTCATTTTGCTCAGTCAGCAGCAAGTCCGATCTCTTAACAGCATCATTTTCAAAATAAATAGTTTTTCTTTTCCACTTTAACAATAACATAAATATAGTCATTTTCCAAATAAAACAGAGAAAAAATTTTCGTTAAAAATTCGATAAAACTTATTAAACGATACGCACAAATGAGGAAACCTGGACCATGAGGACGAAAGGACGACAGCAAGGACAATACAGACGACCAATCAGAAGTGCAGAAGTGGACAAGACAACTTTTATCAAGACAACTTGACAATCTAAGGTGAGGCTTATAACTTAGGATAAAATACTAAGCAATCAACCAGCAATGATCGCTCAGTAAATCATATAGACACAACATATACTGCTGCATTTGATGATTCGATTGTTGCTCTAATAATCCAATCAAACAGTTTTAACCAATGAAACAATTCTAGGTTTTTAAGCAGATCTGATATTCTATGGCTAATCTGTTGCTGCTGATAAGTTTAGTTTTTTCATTCCAAATATAAATACGGGCCAATTTCGAAACAAAAAAGGGCAAGTTCGGGAATCGCGGTCTTTCGATAGAAACCCAATTTAATTGTCTTCTACTTGACAGTCCTTCCTATTAGGATCCTTGCCAAACGTCTTTCTAACTGACTTTAGCTCATGAATTTATATATTATTATCTGTTATTATAATAATAAATAAAATCTCTGAAAAAATTGTTCTCTGCCTAAGTTTGCTAGTAAGATATACCCGTTTTATCCAGTAAATCACTAAATACATGCCGAAACTTCAGTTTAAACTTATCATCACCAAAATTAACTAAATCCTGTATTCAACTAAAGTGCTCAAAAACTTATTAAATATCTTCATTCCTTCTTTCGAGGGTGTTAAGTGGTCATATGTGCGATCTGAGAGTATCCTAAATTGTATGATAAATTGAATTCTTCTTCACAATATGTCCAACCATTCACGCTTGTTGCTATTTATTCTAATCCTTCATCATTTATCGAGGCTTAGCCTCAATTTTTCTTAAACTCAGTTTATTTTTACCCACCTAACGTAACTGAAACCTAAATCATCCACCAGTAAATCTACCAATTACTGAAACTAAGGGAGAAAATAACAAAAACTAAGAAAAAAGGAACGGATTTGGGTGTTTTTAATGAATCATTGGTTTTTTTATGACACAGTTGGAATATACACCTAAAAACAATAAGAATACGCACTAAAACCAATTTTAAACGTTAAGCACATAACAGCAAACACCATGTTTTAGTTTCAGCACAAAAATATTAGGTTTCACAACAAAAACGAAATCCAAAACACTGACACATCCACTTTGTATTGATAAACTAGGTTTCATATGATAGCCTAAGCACTAGAAAATTAGTTTTTACCAGCCAAAATTTAGGTTTCAGCCTAGGTTTCTGTTATAGGTTCAAACTTTTCAGTTAAAATAAGTGTGGTTTCCGGTGAAAATTTAAGATTTCTGTAAACGGATTTTGGTAAAACAGCGAAAATTGAACTAGTCAAACCCAAACTTGGATACCATAAGCCAAAAACCGGGTCTTAAATGGTAAGTTTTTGTTAGTTTTAGGTTTCAGAACACAAACTGGTCTCAAAACTGAGCTCCGAAACTCGACTGTTGACTTTTTAGAGAAATTTAACGGTGTTAAAACCCACCGAACCAGTTTTAAATTTTAGTTCCTAAGGCTGAAACGTAGTTTTCAGAAACGTAGGTTTCAGACCCAAAAAATTGGCTTCCCAAGTCAAATTTTTGTAAAATGTAGAAAGATAATAGGAATCCTTAATGCACTAACCAATTTTAAAACTCAAAAATCTTCTAGAAGGTGTAGATTGAGCCCTAAAACTTATTATAGTTTCAGACAACTAAATTCGTCGTTTTAAGCTAAAATTCTCATCTTTTTAGCAATTTTTGTTGCTGGAGTAGGAATATATTGGAGATAGCAACCTAAATTTTCAATCCCACAAAAATCTGAAACCAATTGGTCAAACCATAGTTTTCGTTCTAGAAATCATAGTTTCAGCACCAAAAATTTAGATTTCCGCAAACAAATTTGTGACTCAGGTTTTAGGTTTGAGATTTCAAAAACTAGCTTTAAGATATCAAAAGATTCGTTTTTCTCCAATTTTTTGCAAGTTTAAGCATAAACAAAGTATGCTATAGCTTTTAGACCTTGGATACTTTTTCAGAAATCCTTTTTTGGCCAACCGACCCTAAAAAATTTCTAAAAGCGCCTTTGGCGCCAATAAATACTAACTTTGAGGGGGAGCACGCGCGAAAAAAACGCCGCTTTTTGTCAAAAATTTTTTTGTCAAAAATTTTCAAAAAGTGCCCAAAAACGCCGCTTTTGACTTTTTTCAAAAATTTGCCAAATTGATGCAAAACAAAGCCTTGGGAGAGATCAATCAATTTGGTCGACCTAAAAAAAAGGTCGTCAAAGTTTTCGAAACTTTTTTGAAAATCCGTCCCCTCGAGAAAATCTTAGATCCGCCAATGATTCATGCTGCATTTCATGTTTAAGAGAAACTTCTTTGTAAAAGCATGTAGCGGTAAAAAAGTGCCCGAAAAATGAAAATACAAGACTGCACTCCACGCATATCAAAGCAAGCTTTTGAATGTTTCGACTGCAATTTAAGGCCAAATTAAACGTTTTTGGTCTTTTTTTATTCATTTCATACCCCATACGTACAGAAAGATGCATTTAGCGTATCGTATTATAACAATCAGACCAAACGACTTGCCTCAATTCATTTTGGAATGGTTTATTGTGCCGATTACGCGTGTTTTAAAAACTCAATTCAAAAATACTGACTTTATCTGTATTTGAGGTCCTCACAACAAAAAAAATTGAATGGCAAAACATTTTGTCAAAAACGTAGATAAAAAGTGGAAAAATGTCTGAAAAAAACTTCAAGCATAAGTATTCTGTCAGTTTCTTCCGCCAGATTTTGACAAATTGGTCGGTAATTATTCCAATTGAATAGTTCATGAGATCGAATAGTTTAAAATTTTGAGTTCAAGGCTTCAGTATTTTTTACATTGCACTCTGATTAAAATTAGTTAAAGAGTCGAAATTTTGGAAAAACCACCCGACCACAAAAATTCAGTTACTTCGTTTGAAAAGCGGGACTTAGATTATTTACACTCTCTATTTTAAAATATAAAAGATTTTTTTGTCATTGTAGTATTGGAAATACTACACGGACAAAAGACCATTGTCTTAATTGTTTATTTAACGACCCAATTCTAAATTGGAGCGTGCCATTTAAATTAAAGCCTCTTTTCACTAAATCAGATTCTGACAGATTTATTCTTATAAGGACTATGAAATCTTGTTTTGAAAAATCCACTACTTTCTAAATACTTGTCCAATTTTTCTCAATTTGTCATGCTGAGTATTTTAAAAGGGCGGCGATTATTAACACGTCCCTTTTAAGTTTAAGTTAAATCAAGATGAATAAATATTTAGCAGTCTTGTCGGCTGCACTGGAATTCTCTTTGCTTTAATTAAGCAGAGATGCACCTACAATATGATGCATCAGAGAGAATAATATGATTTTTTAATCAGACAAAACTGAAGGCTGCGGTTCTAATCAAAGAGGACTCATTTAAAGAGATTTGATTTCAAAAAATCAAATAAAAACTAGTTGAAAATTCCCCTATAAAAGGGAATAAAGGAGCACTTGAAACCTGATTAATTAAAGATTGAATCAGCCGCCGGTTTATGCTTAAGAGCAAAAGGACTAGCCTGAAATCAAAAGTGTTTCAATTTTCTCAGTCAGCAGCAAGTCCGATCTCTTAACAGCATCATTTTCAAAATAAATAGTTTTTTTTTCCACTTTAACAATAACATAAATATAGTAATTTTCCAAATAAAACAGAAATTCAATAAAACTTATTAAACGATACGCACAGCTGAGGAAACCCGGACCATGAGGACGAAAGGACGACAGCAAGGAAAATACAGACGACCAACCAGAAGTGCAGAAGTGGACACAACCAAGGGTGACCCATGAGTACTAAACAATCATCGACCTTAGTAAGAAGATAAAATATTGATGAACAAAATAAAACTAACTCAACCTCCCCTCATAGGTATTTTTCATTAAGCTGTTCGATTCTTTCAAATAATCTAATAACCCTGTGCTTTGTATTTAACCAGCTAATTAATTTATACCTTTTCTAACCATTGTTTCTACTGTAACTTTTATCAAGACCACTTGACGATCTAAGGTGAGACTTATAACTTAGGATAAAATACTAAGCAATCAACCAGCAATGATCGCTCAGTAAATCATATATACACAACATATACTGCTGCATTTGATGATTCGATTGTTGCTCTAATAATCCAATCAAACAGTTTTAACCAATGAAACAATTCTAGGTTTTTAAGCAGATCTGATATTCTATGGCTAATCTGTCGCTGCTGATAAGTTTAGTTTTATAATTCCAAATATAAATATTGCCAATTTCGAAACAAAAAAGAGAAAGTTCGGGAATCGCGGTCTTTCGATAGAAACCCAATTTAATAGTCTCCTACTTGACAGTCCTTCCTATTAGGATCCTTGCCAAACGTACCCCCTACGCTAACAATCACCCACGATATTCCTCCAACTCGAGGTCTATTATACGGCTTTCTAACTGTCTTTAGCTCATGAACTTAAATATTATCTGTTATTATAATAATATTAAAAATCTCTTAAAAAAAACTTTTTAAATATCTTCATTCCTTCTTTCGAGGGGGTTAAGTGGTCATATGTGCGATCTGAGAGTATCCTAAATTGTATGATAAATTAAATTCTTCTTCACAATATATCCAACCATTCACGCTTGTTGCTATTTATTCTAATCCTTCATCATTTATCGAGGCTTAGCCTCAATTTTTCTTAAACTCAGTTTATTTTTACCACCCTAACGTAACTGAAACCTAAATCATCCACCAGTAAAGCTACCAATTACTGAAACTAAGGGAGAAAATAACAAAAACTAAGAAAAAAGGAACAGATTTGGGTATTTTTAATGAATCATTGGTTCTTTTATGACACAGTTGGAATATACACCTAAAAACAATAAGAATACGCACTAAAACCAATTTTAAACATTAAGCACATAACAGCAAACACCCTGTTTTAGTTTCAGCACAAAAAGATTAGGTTTCACAACAAAAACTAAATCCAAAACACTGACACATCCACTTTGTATTGATAAACTAGGTTTCATATGATAGCCTAAGCACTAAAAAATTAGTTTTTACCAGCCAAAATTTAGGTTTCTGTTATAGGTTCGAACTTTTCAGTTAAAAAAAGTATGGTTTCCGGTAAAAATTTTAGGTTTCTCTAAACGGATTTTGGTAAAACAGCAAAAGTTGAACTAGTCAAACCCAAACTTGGATACCATAAGCCAAAAACCGGGTCTTAAATGGTAAGTTTTTGTTAGTTTTAGGTTTCCGAACACAAAAACTGGTCTCAAAATTGAGCTCCGAAACCCGACTGTTGACTTTTTAGAGAGAACTAACGGTGTTAAATTCTACCGAACCAGTTTTAAATTTTGGTTCCTAAGGCTGAAACGTAGGTTTCAGAAATGGTGTTTTTGGTTTCAGACCCAATAATTTGGCTTCCCAAGTCAAATTTTTGTGAAATATAGAAAAATAACAGGAATCCTTAATGCACTAACCAATTTTTAAACTCAAAAATCTTCTTTTTGGCAGAGATAACTTCTCTTTTAAAAAACTTAACCGACCCCATAGCACTATTAATCTATCCAACAAAAATTTGTATTTATTGAACCCAGCAAATCTCCACAGTGGGAATATACACATAAAAACAATAAGAATACGAACTAAAACCAGTTTTAAAAGTTAAGCACATAACAGCAAACACCATATTTTAGTTTCAGCCGAAAAATATTAGGTTTCACAACAAAAACTAAATCCAAAACACTGACACATCCACTTTGTATTGATAAACTAGGTTTCATATGATAGCCTAAGCACTAGAAAATTAGTTTTTACCAGCCAAAATTTAGGTTTCAGCCTAAGTTTCTGTTATAGGTTCGAACTTTTCAGTTGAAATAAGTATGGTTTCCGGTGACAATTTTAGGTTTCTGTAAACGGATTTTGGTAAAACAGCAAAAAAATTGAACTAGTCAAACCCAAACTTGGATACCATAAGCCAAAAACCGGGTCTTAAATGGTAAGTTTTTGTTAGTTTTAGGTTTCAGAACACAAAAACTGGTCTCAAAATTGAGCTCCGAAACCCGACTGTTGACTTTTTAGAGAGAACTAACGGTGTTAAATTCTACCGAACCAGTTTTAAATTTTGGTTCCTAAGGCTGAAACGTAGGTTTCAGAAATGATGTTTTTGGTTTCAGATCCAAATTTTTGTGAAATATAAAAAGATAATAGGAATCCTTAATGCAAAACCAATTTTTAAACTCAAAAATCTTCTAGAAGGTGTAGATTGAGCCCTAAAACTTATTATAGTTTCAGACAACTAAATTCGTCGTCTTAGGATAAAATTTTCATCTTTTTGGCAATTTTTGTTGCTGGAGTAGGAATATATTGGAGATACCAACCTAAATTTTCAATCCCACAAAAATCTAAAACCAATTGGTCAAACCATAATTTTCGTTCTAGAAATCATAGTTTCAACCCCAAAAACTTAGATTTCCGCAAACAAATTTGTTCATAATTCTAATTTACACTAAACTAGCTATCCAAAACCAACTTTTGTTTTCAGGCGTTGAGTTTGAGAAAGTTTAAGGGTTTTAGGTTTGAGATTTCAAAAACTAGCTTCAAGATATCAAAAGATTCGTTTTTCTCCAATTTTTTGCAAGTTTAAGCATAAACAAAGTATGCTATAGCTTTTAGACAATTTCATTATAAAAAACTCAACCTCAGATACCATAGTTTTAGGTTCCAGGTTAAAATTTCAGTCAAAAATTAATAACTAAAAAGGCATTAGATTATATTATTAATAAAAAAGGCATCACTAAAACTTCACATAAGCAATGTCTTACGTTTCAGCTAAGGCTTCAGCGAACAAAAACTTGAAAAAAAATTTAGACGTTTTTTTTTCCAAAAAATTTTTTTTTTGTTTATTTTCTTATTTCATTATTAATATCCTTTGTTGATATTCAACAATTCCTAGGCCGTTTACATTACTCTAAAACATACTAATCAATTAAAACAACTAAACCTAAGAATTAGAAAACAAACACCGTAAAAAACTAATGTCAACACATTTTAAAATTGACGTCAGCACAAAAAGGTTTTAATTTAAAACTCAAAGTAGGAAACAAAGGCTCTGACATTAAATGGTATATCACTAAAACTCAAAAAAATCATATTAGTATTCTAGCAAAACACCCTAACGACGATAAACACGAAATTTATACGTCTTTTTCGACGATAATCTTCAGAAGAATGATGTAGAATGCTATGACCAACTTTTATCAAGTAAAAACAACAGCATATAATTTAAAACTAAAATTGAAAAAAAAAATCCACAAAAACTATTTGATATATCACCAACATCCAATAGGATCAATTCACAATTCTGTCCAAACACACACACAAAAATTTTCACAAATTAACTATTCTCTCCCGCAGCAATACCCCAGAGATAACTTCTATCTTAAAAAAGCTTAACCGGCCCCACAGCACTATTAATCTATCCAACAAAAGTTTGTATTTATTGAACACAGCAAATCTCCCAAAAACTTTTAAAACAGTATTTCAATCCTTACAATTGATCAGCACACAACACATCCAAATTCTTATTTATTGTTAACAAAAAACTAAGTAAAAAAAACAAAAATGGTGAACGTAGTAGTATACCCAGATTTAGCTCTGGAAAAGTTTACCGGCTTAGATCCAAATGAAGATGCAAGAGATTTTCTTGCTATAGTAGAGAAAAGGATTTTCCCTAGGCACTAGACCAGCAGCCGCAGGTGGCGATCAGGACGCATATGATAACAGACAAAGAGCTTTATTTGGTTCAAAATTAGGAGGTCCAGCCGCTCAATGCTATCAGGGATTAGCAGCAAATTTACCTTGGAACGAGATAAGAAAACATTTCATAGATAGATTCAGTCATGATAAGGATAAGTATAGAAAACGAACAGAAGCAGAAAACAAAAAAAGACAACCTGATGAATTTCCTAAAAGCTACTTAAAAAGGTTAAGCACCGCATTAGACCGTGGATGGCCTAATACAACTTTAAATGATGATCAAAGAACAGCATGGAAAATGGAATTCTTTGTACGCGGCTTAAACCCGCCAGGCCTGAAACAAAAGACCACAAAGGAGAATCCACAAGTGTTGATAATAAGTTGGAGGTAGAAAGAATAAAGGAACAGCTTAAGGAGTTAACAGGACTCATGACAGATCATAAAATAAATGATAATCCAAATGAACCCAGAAACAAACAAAACCATACCGATTTTGTAAATTGTGTTGTAGGTCAGGTCATACTATCAGTGTTTGTTTTAAATACAGAGACCACAAAGATCAAAAGAGAAAACCAACTCAGTATTGTGAAATTTCAGACAATTATAATAGATCTAGGCCTCGAGAAAAAAATAGTTATAACAGTCGATACAGTAGCTATAATTAGCGGAATAACAATACCAGACCATATGTTCCATATCCTAGACAGTTCAATAATAGAACAAATAGTTTCGATAGATCTCGATCTCAAAGTTTTGGATCAAGAGCTAGAAATTTCAATAACAGATTCAACGATCAAAACAACCCAAATCGTTCAACAGAACCTCAAATAACTATAATCAAAATAGGAACAGAAGCAATTCTATACCCGATCGAAATAGAAGATCATTTTCACAAGACATTATCAAACGCGACACCAAAACAGACCTAACGAAATTAAATTTCCATCCTACAATAACCAAGCAAGATCTCTAGGTGATTCAAAACCATCATCCAGAGAAAATAGCCGAGACAGAAATCCTAAGGTACAATTTAGTGACAACAAAATCAATGATTATTACAGCCATAACGAAGGCGAAGAACTTACTTTAAACAAGAACAGTCTCCGCAAGAGAAAAAGTCACAAATGTTTTTTAATCTATATCAACACCCTGTCGAAGACAAAAATAACACCCTTGAAAGCCAATTTTTAGTAGATACTGGAGCAACTTGTTCACTGTTAAATTATGATACCCATTTTGAATGCGCAAAAATACATAAGTTGACACTAACTAAAGCACAATCCAAAACATTTGCTGTTAATGGACAAAAAATTAAACTCTTAGGATATACAAATTTTAACGCTAGTTTTGACAGTAAAAGTGACTATGTTGTAAAAGTTCGAGCATGGGTTGCGGCCATGGATGGATGTAAACTTAATATAGTAGGTATGGACTTTCTCTCTAAATCAACTAAATCGATCGACTTTTTAACTAGAACTTAAAATGTACCCAGGAGTATCAGTCGCTATCAGCAATATAAAAAGCAAAAGCTATCCATTCATAAGTAGATATCAAAATATACTTTTGGACCAAACTATAACTCTAGCACCAAAATCAACTCGTGTCATTTCAATATCGTCAAATAAAAATGAAGATATTGAAAAATGAACATTGTTCAAAATTGATAAAGATTTACAACAAAAAGGAGTTAATACTTATAGCACATATTGTAACCAGGAAGAGAAAACGTTACCTATAATGTTAAACAAACCTGAAGAATAGAAGGTCATTATATCCTAAGGTTCAGTAGGGCAAACTTTCGAAGACATTGAAACTGATTCAAAAACAATCTACAGCGTTTATAGACAATATTGCTTTTATGGACTTTTTGTTCAAGAAAAACGAACATCTTGATCATATTTTTCATGTAAGCGAACAATCAAAAGATCGTTTTGTTCGTTTTTTTTATCAATTGCTAATCAAAAAATCAAACGCTAATCAAACCCAAATTAAGGTAGAAAAAAAACACTATACTTACACTTGACAAAAATTTTTCCAAAACTCTTGTTATCATCAGGCAAGTTATTATATGTGTCATTAAAATTAATTTATCTACTTAATTAAAACGAGCTTTTTTACCAACATTTACAATGCCATTTTGCGCTTAAATTACTATTTTAAACAGGCTCGGATAAATGAAAATTTCCATTTAGTTATCGAATTTTCTAAACAGAACCCTTTTTCAGGTCAATCAATGTTGCAAGCATGTCAACATTCTTTTTCATGACAATCAATTTTGCGTGTAATCAAACTTCTGTTTCAGGTCAATCATTTTTGCATGTTATTCAAATTTCGTTTTCAGGTCAATCAATTTTGCAGGTCTGTCAGTTTTCTTTTCAGGTCAACACAATTTGCAGATGACTCAAACTTTTTCAGGCCATAATCAGCGTTTTAGCCCTGAAAATCTATTTCAGCTCAATCATTCACTACATTTTCTCAGCTTTCAAAAATAAGAATTGGAGTCGTCCATCCTCCATTATTTCTGATTAATACTTTCAACTCATCGCTTTTGTCAGGCAATCAGGAAACATCATCTGCGTTGGTAAACAGAATAAGTTAATTCTCTCCACTGAATCATGGACCACCACATGGCTATGTGTGTCCGTGGAAATTTGACAAGCTTCGCCGATTTGTCGCCATATGCATCTTGAATCTAACAAACTTGTGTCTGCGTTCCATGTCCCCAAGGATCGTTTTCCTATAAATGCATTCTTCACTTGTGACTCTCACGGCATATGACTCTTAAAAGTATTGCCAAATCACAGTTGCCAGTTTCTCAGCATCCTTCTCGTAGGTATATTTCTTTAAGCTGTTCGATTCATTCATATAATCTAATAACCCTGTGCTTTGTATTTAACCAGCTAATTATTTCATACCTTTTCTAACAATTGTTTCTACTATAATTTTTGTCAAGACAACTTGACGATCTAAGGTGAGACTTATAACTTAGGATAAATTACTAAGCAATCAACCAGCAATGATCGCTCAGTAAATCATATATACACAACATATACTGCTGCAGTTGATGATTCGATTGTTGCTCTAATAATCCACTCAAACTGTTTTAACTAATGAAACAATTTTAGATTTTTAACCAGATCTGATATTCTATGGCTACTCTGTCGCTGCTGATAAGTTTAGTTTTATAATTTCAAATATAAATACGGGCCAATTTCGAAACAAAAAAGAGCAAGTTCGGGAATTGCCATGCTTACACTATCACTTCAACTGTTTGTATTGAAACTAGGCAATTTCGAGCCTTCTGTGTCCAAGTTTTGTTGTTTTGGACTTTGGGCTGATACTATAAAAAGATCCGGCAGTTCAGTTCTTCAGTTCTCATCTGTTCAGCTGAGATATTTAGGGTTTGCCCTGTAGATGAAAGCGTGGCATTTGGGACAAGTGTGTTCAGCCGCTTTGCAGTCTCTCATACAACAGGGCACGCAGCATAAGAACCACGCACTGAAATCAACTCACTTAGTTCAAATACTTTTAATCAAACAATTTTTCACTTAACGAACAAAAATACTTGCATAAGCCAGAACATTAATCTTTTGAGATTATTTGTCATAAAAATCATAAAAAATTGTTTGAAATATAGATTCCATTCACTGTAAAAATGAAAACAATTAAAACAAAGTGAAATTTCATTCCATGAACGCCTTGGAATTTTCAGCCCGCTTACAAGCGCCTGTAATACTTAAATACGTTTCGTTCGTTTTTTTTTATCGGTTGCTAATCAAAAAATCAAACGCTAATCAAAACCAAATTAAGGTAGAAAAAAACACTATACTTACACTTGACAACAATTTTTCCTACACTCTTGTTATCATCAAGCAAGTTATTATATGTGTCATTAAAAATAATTTTTCTACTTAATTAAAACGAGCTTTTTTACCAACATTTACAATGCCATTTTGCGCTTAAAAAACTATTTTAAACAGGCTCGGATTAATGAAAATTTCCATTTAGTTATCGAATTTTCTAAACAGAACCCTTTTTCAGGTCAATCAATGTTGCAAGCATGTCAACATTCTTTTTCATGACAATCAATTTTGCGTGTAATCAAACTTCTGTTTCAGGTCAATCATTTTTGCATGTTATTCAAATTTCGTTTTCAGGTCAATCAATTTTGCAGGTCTGTCAGTTTTCTTTTCAGGTCAACACAATTTGCAGATGACTCAAACTTTTTCAGGCCATAATCAGCGTTTTAGCCCTCAAAATCTTTTCCAGCTCAATCATTTGCTACATTTTCTCAGCTTTCAAAAATAAGAATCGGAGTCGTCCATCCTCCATTACTTCTGATAAATACTTTCAACTCATCGCTTTTGTCAGGCAATCAGGAAACATCATCTGCGTCGGTAAACAGAATAAGTTAATTCTCTCCACTGAATTATGGACCACCACATGGCTATGTCTGTCCGTGGAAATTTGACAAGCTTCGCCGATTTTGTCGCCATCTGCATCTTGAATCTAACAAACTTGTGTCTGCGTTCCATATCCCCAAGGATCGTTTTCCTATAAATGCATTCTTCACTTGTGACTCTCACGGCATATGACTCTTAAAAGTATTGCCAAATCATAGTTGCCAGTTTCTCAGCATCCTTCTGCCAAGCTTTCATGACCTGTCCCATGACAGATCTGTGTTTCTAAGTGGCGTTCTCATAAAATTCGATTTGTAAAGTCCGGCTTAGTTTTCTAAATAACATGGATTGGATTAAACGCTGTTTGTAAAACCTGACTACATTATTCAGGGCCCTAAATACTGCTCATGTGAGATGTTTATTTAGAAGATTCAGCACATCGTTGAGTCTTTTCGATAGATCAGGTATGATCAAAGTAGTCATCCATTTCAATTTACTAATCAAGAATCGGGCCATGAAAAACTCGGCAGATTTCTGAACTCCTGTTTTGGCGATGTAAAAAATCGATTACGTGGTCTAAATTTGACATGATAATCGATTATATTGACAACATTTTGGACAACGAAAATCCATTATAATCGATTATGACCCATGAAACTTCGGTGCGAGAAGACATCTCTCAAAAAAGTTTGACCTCACTGCATGTAGCAATACTGAGGCCCAAAAGTTTTGCTCACTTGTTGTTGCAAGCTTTTTTCTGTATAGTGCCTTCTGCACCCTGCTTTCAAGTTCAGTTGTGCTGCCGCAGAGAATGTCGTCCTTGATGACAATTAACAACCGAATAATAGCCCGCTTTCTAAGATCCCCTGCTACATGGCTACTAGCCAATTTGACGACTTTGCCTTTCAGTTTTTCTGTTCTAGAATGCAAGAGTATATCCTGATCATCTTTCCATTCAGGCACGCCCACTTTTTCGCATAGTTAATCAATTTGGGTAATGATGAAGATATAGGATTGCCGAATCTTGTCATCGTTTTGTTTCGTATTTTCCCTAAACGTATTCCACTTTGTCTGTCTCGCCGACTCTGTATGGGCTTCATATTCCGTCATTCGTAGTTGTGTTGATAAAGTGTCACTCCCATGCCAATTTTAGTTTGCATTCATATTGTCCGTTATCTCATCTTCCTGTTCGTACGATCCCGTTGCCGTACTTAACTTTTTCATGCTCGATTTATCTGGTCTCAAAACCTGCGTCTCTGTTGTTTCTGCTGTTACTTCTTTTCTATTTCAAAGCCTTCTTCATCTTAGTGCGCTTTTCTCGTCTTCTCTTTTCGGATTTCAACAAACCTGTGTTTGCTCAATACTCTTTGTTCTGTCCTCGCGAAATCTGTTTTGTCTTCCCGGTAGTTTTCTACCTCTTCCTCGCTCCTTTTCAGAGCTTTCTTCCTGCTTCTTTTTCCCCGTCTCAGGCTATTTGCTGTTCAGATCAAATTATTTTTCACTAAACCTCCGTCTTCATCCGGTGGCACCTTCGCCGTAACTCCTTGAACGCCCCCATTGTCCCGATCACATTTTAACCACATTTTCCGGATCCTCTTCTCCCATCTTTTCTGACTCTGGAGAAATATGTCTAGCCACATCCGGCGGCAGCACCGATTGCAATTCATATCCTTCTCTGACCTGAATGTTGCTATTACGCTGAAACCCATCGTTTCCGCAATTCCATTTTTTTTGTTCCTTTGCTCCTTCTCTTTGTCGCCCAATTTGGGATTCGCTGAAACCCATCGTTTCCGAAAATTCTATTTTTTTTCGTTCCTTTGCTCCTTCTCTTTGTCTCCTAACCCGCTCTCACTTTTTTCTTTTTCCACTGTCACTCAATACTTAGCAAAAAAATTCAGCAATCGAAAAAGAAAATCATTTTTTTTTGTTAAAAAAATTCTCCGATAATGCCTTGCTAATATTTCGTTTTCTTCAAAAGTAAATTAGTCGTTTGAGTCGACTTCATTCCGTTTCATTTTCTCATACACATTTTCTTGCACGCCTTTCATAACTCTCAAGTTTTCAATTTACCATCGATCGAGTTTCATTTCGAAAACAATCTTCTCGAAAACAATCATTTCGAAAACAATCTTCTCGAAAACAATCATTTCGAAAACATATCGAAAACAATCTTCTAGACGTTTACTACAAAATTTGTTTCCTCTCTTAGTCGGTCTGGTTTCGCTACATTTCGAAGCCCCTCTTTTTGACTTTTAAGTAAATTAGTTTAATTTGGGCCCGTTTGAAAGTTTCTGCCAACTTGCAATAATTTTATCCCAATCATTATCCCTAATTTTATCCCACAAATAGTCGCAAAAGTTCCCTTTAGATAAAATTTGGATGCCAGAATGCATAGAAGCCGCTCCCTTTACTTAAAACACGTTACTGAAATACAGAGTACAAAAAAAATTATACACAAAAGCTGTATTTAGACAAACTAAGAATGTCCTACAACCTTTTAGGTTGCGTTATTTCTTTTTGTAACAAATATTCCATATGAGACCAACCATCTATAATATTCTTTAGAGGTACATTTAGGAGTTTCTCCAAGTATATAATGCACTCTAAACTCACACGAATCCGATGAGGAAGACGAGAGTGACCAGAAATCCCACTCCAAAAATGATGAGACACATCAGCCAAGTGCCCATTGACACTTCATAGTCAACTGTAGTCTGTATGCTGGCATGACAGTGAGGACACTTCATGTTGCAGGGTTCATGGCCTTGAGAAAAAGACCAGTTCATTAATATGGCTTCATGCTTTTGTATTTTTGAGATCGGTAAATTCAGTTACAAAGTGTCAAATAAGAGTAAAAATTGGGTAAGTTGGCGTTCCCACATCATTTCATTTACAAAAAAAACTCATAAGTTGTCATTTTACACAATAGTTCCCAATTATGTGCAATAAAAATACTTTTGGGAAAACGTCAAATGCGTTTAACCTGTCGAGTGACGCCTTTAAATTTGTTTTATCGAACTTTATCAAACAATTTAAAAAACTTCTAATCCTGAAGCTAATTGTCTTTTTTGATATGTATCGGCTTTTGTCTTTGTCCTACGTTCTTTATTTCAAATAGACTCTAAAACCAGGGCCCAAGCCCATTCACATGAAAACAATCGTTAATACTGTCAAAAGTGTGTTCTTTTCTCATTATTTTGTTAATGTTTTCATTAGTTCATTTATGTGAAGTTCTCAACAATTAATTATTTTGTATTTGTTTTTCACTATTCGTAGATTCGTAGCGAGTCCGTTTTTTACGTTAATGAGAGTTCGTAAAAACTTGTGCAGTGCTTTATATAAGTTTAAATGAGAATTCTGACTGAAAACAATTTGTAGTAATACATTTTTCCCGTGCGCGAGAACAATCGATTCTTTGTTTTTTATTTTAGTAAAATGTCAAATGTAACCCCTGGATTTTTCATTTTGTATGTTAGTTTTAACGTTTTCCACTCTGATTTTGGAGTTTAATTTTGGCTTGAATTGGTGAACTTTACTTGTACCTTCATTTACTTCGAGCTTAATGCTCTCCATCCCGAACCAAACGCGCAGTACTTCGTCGTTAATAATTTGCCTTCATCTTGAACAGAGGCAAACAATGTTGTGTCATCTGCAAAAACGGATATTTTCTAATTGGTACAGAGTTTAAGAATATCGTTCATAGAAAGCAGGAGCGATGGAGACCAAGAACCAAACCCTTCGGCACGCCACGCTCTATCTTAAATTTCAACAATTATCGAACAATTCAGTATCAACACTTTTCAAGAAGAATTGAGTGATCAGCGCTTTGAACAAATCAATAAAGGTACGTGCGACATCGTTTTTAGCTGATAAACTGTTCGAAGTGGTCTCGTTAACATCCAAATTGCAGGTTGTTCGAGGTATTTGTTTTTTGCTAGTTTTCCCCTATATTCACAAAGTACTGTTTATTTTTGACGGGATCGAACTCTACTCTCTGCTTAGTGAGAACACCATCAATTTCTTTGGTTGGAGCAAACTTTATGCACTGTCCTTTCATTGGTATTTTTTGTTTCCGTAGTAAGTGGTTTTAATTGTTTTGATTAACATTTTTCCTATATTTTTTTTGTTTTGTTAAAAACTTCCCAAGCTCCTACAGATTTTCATTCAAATTTTGTTTCAAAATTTTTTTCCTCTTGCTCACGCAATTCTTGTGATTAGGAAGGAAAATTTTTTTTTTCTGGTATTATTTCATTCGTAGCTGATCGTTTAATTTAGAATATGCGTAAATTTTTCAATTGAAGTCTTTTGAAGGGTCTGTAAAACTTTTTTAACGTGAAAAATCATTTTGTTCTTTTTCAATCAAAGCTTCTCATATGTAAAAGGTTATACCATGATGATCTGATAGCAGTACTTAATGATTCAGCTGAACGAGCAAAACTTGTGAAAATAGAATATCCAGGTCTGTGATTTAGCTGCGTCTCTAGTTGGGTTACTAGTTAATCTTGGTTGCAAGCCTTTAATTAATAGTGTGCCGAGAATTTTTTGATTGTTTTTTTCATCTTAATCAATTTTATAGTTATATATCCACAAAGTATGTGATTGCAATTAAGTTGGTTGCTTACACTTTCTCCCTCCCTCTATTATCATTTTAATCGATACAAATTTTTAGTGATGACATGTAGTCCGCTTTATGGTTTAATCTTCGTTTTGTTTTTTGATATATATTCCCTACGGCCCCGCCTTTTTTTGATCTATGTATGCAATAATTTTTCATAAAAATTAAAAACTAGCGCAATATTGTTTGTATTTTCATTGCACCAAGTCTTGCACCAAAAAACTGTATTTACACCGCGGAAGACAGAGTAGCGCTTATTGAGAGCCTGATAGAACCATGAACTCCATACTTACAATACTTAAACAGATAGTTTCTGATATGTGAGACGCAACACCTTGAAAGTCGCAGTTAAGGATTCGAACTCATTCTCAGTTGCAGGTTGATAACAGCGGAAGTCGCAGTGTTCCATAACAAAAAACTGTTCACCTGTATGAAAGTTATTTGTTGTCGCGGAAGTTGCAGCAACCAAATTTCAAACTCAAATGAAAAAAAAAAGAAAACAATAAAAAAAACACTATCTTTTTTTTAAGAGAAACTTTATAAAAAAATTAAAATTTCAAAGTTAAAGCATGGTTTTTATATTCTTTGCTTGAAAGGAGTTGAAAAACGACAAAGTTCTATCTTTACTCTTATAGTACAAATACTTAATCAGAAAAAATGCATCTTTACAAATAGAGTCTCTGCTGAGTTCAATCTTCCTGCGGAGAATTCATTTACAGTCTATTTTCTCCTCAGAAAAAGCTCTAGTCTACAAACAAAAGATTTCGAGTTCTTTTCGGGAACTAATTTCTCCAATTTTTCATTTAATGTTTTCCTCCGCTTTCTCCATAAAAGCCTTTTTCTAGTCTGGAGATAGAGAAAATTCAATCTCATACTTTGTTCGTTGCCAAAAAGTCGTCTTTGTTTCCTTACAGTTATAATCACTTTTTAAAATTCAATAGACTGAAGCAATGAAACTTTTTTTATTATTGTCGTGTTTTCCACTTTACTGAGATGCGGTTTTCAACGTAAAAAATGTCGTCTTAAACTGAAAATGTTTGCTTGTTGTTCAATTTCAGTTTTTTCCAAGCTACTTTTATCAGTTACTCATTTTTGTTACTCACTTTATGTTACTCAATTTTTTGCCTGCAACCATTTTCCTAATCTATTCAGAGCCTTTGGGAGGAAAGTGGGTTGAGGTGAGAAGAAAATTAGGGGTGGACAAAATTGTATGTTTTTAAACATACACTCATTTTGCAAAATTTCTGCATTAATCATTTGATGAATGCAGAAATTCTGGCAACATTGTTTTACAGCGCGAAACAAAATTAAAAAGGAAAAAAAACAATTTAAGTTTTTCTAAATGGATAATAACTATTAAAGTTTTGATTATGAAAATGAGATTATAAGCGATATCTTATTTAATTCTTTGTCTGAGGGCAGCATGGGAATCCATTGTTTTGGTAACAATTCAGACCACAAAACTCCAGCATTATTGATATTTTTTTCGTTTTTACTGTATGTGGGCTAAATAAAGTATCCTATCATTCATTAAAGTAACTTAAACAGAACAGCTCTTTCTTTTTCTTAAATGTTTTCTGTTACAGCTATCCATGACTCAAACTAGAAAATTCTACAAAAAAATTACATCTATTGATACTCCTCCAAGTTTTCAGTTTCTCATCATTCAATTTTGAAAAAAAAAAAAGAATTGTTCCTATATGAAAAAATTCTACCCAAATTAACCCTATCTGAAAAAAAAAGTTAACCCTATCTGCGAATTAACACAATCTTTGAAAACAGGTTTAACCCTATCTGAGAAAATAGATAAGCCCCTTTCTGATTAACCCTATCTATCTGACAAAAACTAATGCGTTTTTTTTGCTATTTTTTCACTTGTCTCTCATTTGGCAAACTAAATTAAGGTTAAACTCAAAAATTCAAAAACAAAACCGCACTAAAAACTAAGTTTGAATTATGATCAACTTTCAAATCACTTTTTTGCGACTCTGCTACGAAATAGGTGAGACTGATCAAATTTCATAGGTCTTGTTATTTTTGGTACTTTCCCCAGCAAAAAACTTTTTCCATAGAAACATAACATGAGCTAAAAAACCTGGTCATTTGACAAGTTTAAAAGAAAACATGCTATTAATCACGCATTTTTTCCTCTTGTTAAAACTTTTTGGCCAAGGGAAAAGGCAAGCACATTTTAATCATGGAAACAGCAGCGTTTGTCATAAAAATTTGAAAAATCGAATTTAGTGTTTTTCTCTTGGTAATAAATTGTGGATTTTTTTAAAATTGGGCTTCATCACATTATATACAGTTCTGATTTAGATTAACCGGACAAAATGCGTTAAACTTGAAACTTACCCCAAAAATGGGTCCTTTAGGCTTTTCTTAGTTAATTAAAAATTACGCCGAAAATAACGAGTCAATCACAGAAATAGTTATATCAAAGTGAGCCCCTTACGTAGCCCAACAAACTCTAAGAAGGGTATATTCTCCAAAACTTTGTATAAGTTAATTTGTTCTTGTTTGATAGACAAAAAACGTCGTTTTTACTATATAAAATACCAACTTTTTATTTAAAAACAATTTTTAAACGATTTGCAAATATTTTTTGGAGAATATACCCTTCTTAAAGTTTGTCGAACTACGTAAGGGGCTCACTTTGATATAAATATGTCTGTGATCGTTTTGTTATTTTCGGCGTAATTTTGATTAACTAAGAAAAGCCAAAATGACCCGATTTTGGGGTAAAATTTTGGGCCCGAATTTTGCAAAACTAATTACACCTTATGAATTCTGCCACAATTTTAAGCAAGTTTTGTTATCATAAGTTTTTTCCTAAACTCAGCGCAATTTGAGAAAAACGCATTTCAAATTTCAAGTTTAACGCGTTTTGTCTGGTTAATTTAAT
This sequence comes from Symsagittifera roscoffensis, assembly GCF_963678635.1. Lineage (NCBI taxonomy): Eukaryota > Metazoa > Xenacoelomorpha > Acoela > Convolutidae > Symsagittifera > Symsagittifera roscoffensis. The sequence continues at coordinate 53,406,859 of NC_087064.1, forward strand.
TCAGCGCTGTAGTTAAAGCCAAATTGTTGGCAATATCGGTGAGCTTGAGCAAATTAATTGGTCAAAAACTACAGCTTTTAGGTTAATCAATTTTTTTTTAAAAAAACAGCGAAACGCAAAAACTCGCCGTCAAAATGAGCAGATTTAGGTTAATCAATTTCGTTCTGTTTCGCTGACCGAAAAGATATTGCCAACAATTTGGCATTTATTATAAATCTTACTTACCCAATCGTGGTGCCTGCTGGACCACAACGACTGGAGGTTGCTGCCCATTTACTCCATAGCCAGGAGGAGGGTACCCTAACAAACAAGCCAGTTATCATACTATTATAGCAAAGCCTGAAAAGGAAACTCTACCAACTAATGCTGTTATAAAACCCTGAACGATGTCATTGCTTGTTAGTAATAGCTCTTTTAGATCCAGCTTCTGGTCCATTATACCACGCTTCTCCTTAACTAACCTTAGTGCTCGACTTTTTGCACCAGTCTGTTAGTCTTTACAAATGGGTTACGGATTGAACTAAATTTTGAGATTTTGCTTTTTGGTTAGTAAAATAGTCATTTTAGCAAAAAATTTCATTATCGAAGTTTCTGAACAATTTAGGATGGTCGTTAACAGGCACCCATTGGATGCCTGTGATCGATGATTGTACGCTTTGAGAAAAATTATTGAGATAAAAAACACAAAAAAGTCCATACAAGTATTCTTACCTTGCCCTGGGTATGGCGGGTATACAGCAGGAGCAGGGGGAGGAGGAGCCCCATAATTAGCCTGCGGATGCTGCTGCTGGCCTGTAACACATGAAAATGCATGGCTACTTGTATTGATATTAGACTCGTTTACTGTACGAAGAAAGTGAAAATATTTTTTTTTTGCTCATAATGTCTATGAAAAAAGGAACTTAAGTTTATCACCAATTTGACACTAATTTTGGTCAGCATATACAACCCTGTATACCAATAGTCAAACCGTATCATTAATTTCATGTATGATGGAAGGAAACAGTAGAGCCCGACAGTGTGCTTCACTTCTGTTGCTTCAAATTAGTCAGTGAAATAACAAAAATTCTTGTTGCTCCAATCTGCTGAAAACTTAACCGGAACTCAATTGCATATCAATCCATCTATTTCTTGCATATCAAGCAATCCACTACTGATTTCTGATTATGATTGCAATTATAGGTTTCACTTTCCTTATGTTTCACTGTGTATCTACCTCCGTTTTTGGTTCACCGATCCTAAAATTGTTCAAAAAGCGCCTCGGGACTAAAACACCCATGTTTTGAGAGGGCAACATACTAAAAACAAAAATCTGTCAAATTTAAAATTAAATAAAGGTGTCCCTGACTTACTTTGCTGATTAGTAGGATACGGCGGAGCGTTGCCGTACGGGTTAGGGGATGGAGAATTAGTTGGGTACATGGGGGCCACTGTAGCCGAGGCGTAGGCAGGGGGAGATTGTTGGTCCTGTTGCGCTTGTGGAGCAGTCGGGTTTTTGAAATCAGAATTGTATTGATCTCCCATTTTTGATAGAAGAATTCTAGATTTTTGTAAGCGTATTTATTTTCTTGGTGCGACTAACTGCTTATTTGTACTTCAAATGTTTTTTTTGTAACTGAATGAAAACGGTAGCACAAACTGTTACAACACTTGTGTGGCTACAAATATATGTATGTCGCTTTAGCAATTGAATAAAGGCACGGAGCAAAAAATTTTACGGATAGTAAAAAGGCTGTACGGTTGCATTTGGTTTCACGTGAAAAAAAAAAACAGTTTGTCAAAGAAAGAGAAAAAAACACAATAAGAAACAGCAGGTGGTCGAATTTTTCAAACAATATATCCTAAGCCAATTATGCAGACAGTACACGATCAAAGCATACAAACAGCTTTCGAGCTTAAAATGGAGCTATAATAAACGCTACAAGCTCAGATACAGATAAAGACAGAAGAAGACAGATAGAGGTCTCCCAAATACATTTAAAGACAGAAAAAGACATAGAGGTCTCCCAAATATAGATAAAGACACAATTTTGACCATGTTTTTTCGACAAATGTGTCGTCTTTGGAACACCGCCCAGTATGTGGGAATTTTTGTGAGCAATTGTTCATATTTGTTAAATTGAGCAAAGCAGTAACATGAACAACAACTTTTGCAGAAAAACAAGTTAAATTTGTCAAACCATATGTTATCCCTCAAACTGTGAATGAGGACGCTAAAGTTTGTAAAAAAAACTTTTGGTTTGTTCATAAATAGGTAGTGGATGTATACAAATTTTTATCAGGCAAATATGTCAACTTTGCAAGACAGATGTTACCCCGACGCGTTCATTGGAGACGCCGATTACCGTAATCCGTTTATGATAAAAATAAGACAAACATCTTTAAAAAAAAATTGAGGTGCATTTTGATTTTTTTATGCGAAACAATTGCTTATTGTAACAAATTGTGCAAGCGGCGGCAACAACAGAAAAAATTGAATTTCGATTGCTCATTTTTAAGACTGAAATTTGGTTAAAGCTAGATGTCTATGCAAAATTTATTTTTTCAATTATCACTTTGCTTCTTCGCCACGTCTCATCTCTCTTCTACAGTGTTGATTTAAATTATCCGGACAAAACGAACAAAACTTGAATTTTCAAACGCGTTTTTCTCAAATTGGGTTAAGATTAGACAAAAATTGAAGAGAACAAAAGTTGCTTAGAATTTGACCAGAATTAATATGGTACCATTTTTTCTCCGAAATTCTCAACAAAAATTTTACCCCAAAAATGGGTGATTTTGGCTTTTTTCAATTAATCAAGAATTACGCGGAAACTATTTTGTTAATTGATAAGAAAATTATATCACAAGAAGCCTCTTACGCAGCTCAACAAAGTTTAAGAAAAGTTAAATCTCCATAAATTTGCCCAAATTGTTTAAAATATTCTGGGTTTTATATAGTAAAAATCACATTTACTGACTATCAAGTGAAAATTTTTATCTCTTATACTGGTTTTTGGAGATTTAACCCTCCTTAAACCTTGTTGAGCTGCGTAAGAGGCTTCTTGTGATATAATTTTCTTATCAATTAACAAAGTAGTTTCCGCGTAATTCTTGATTAATTGAAAAAAGCCAAAATCACCCATTTTTGGGGTAAAATTTTTGTTGAGAATTTCGGAGAAAAAATGGTACCATATTAATTCTGGTGAAATTCTAAGCTTTTGTTCTCTTCAGTTTTTGTCTAATCTTAACCCAATTTGAGAAAAACGCGTTTGAAAATTCAAGTTTTGTTCGTTTTGTCCGGATAATTTAAATCAGCACTGTATTCCAATAGTCAATTTACATCAAATGTCTTCGGAAACTTAGTTTGACAACTTACTTTGACAACACAAAAAATTTGAAGTTCGATTGCTCAGTTTTAAGACTGAAAATTGGTTAAAGCTAGATGTCTATGCAAAATTAATTTTTCAATTGTCACTTCGCATCTTCGGCACGTCTCATTTTTCTTCGATTCCAATAGTCAATTTATATCAGATGTCTTCGGAAACTTACTTTGACAAAGATAAAAAAGACTTATTTTGTTGATCTTGAAAATTTGTGGGGTATTCATCTCTCCCAGCAAAAAATTTTAAGAACAGTTTTTGGACATTTTTTCAGATTAATTGTTCAAGTTATGCACAATTAAATACTTGCTCTACGTTTTATCAAAAATTTTCCTTCAGTATTCAAGAATTCACGATTATTCTAAATATTCCTGGATATTTTTATTTGGAATTCAACAAATTGTTGTCCTATAATTCAAGTTTTGTCATCGGAAATAATTGAAGAAACGTTAAATTACATAGACGAGTATATATCTGACCGCGTCGTAAATAATTTTAATGTGTCTTTTTACTTTCGCTCTAACTACAAATACATCCATCTTGAAAATCCCTAGTTGATTTAAATCTGATTATTTCATTTTTCATTTCAAGGCAAGAAAAAGAACAGATTACGCTCATTGCAAGAAAATGCCTAACTTGCGATACATGCTAACAAGAACCAAAAAAGATCAACTGAGGTGACCATTAATAAGTTTTACCGTTTCCTAGCTTTCAATGATCTTGTACCGCACTGTTTGATTGGAAAATTTGGTGGCTTTGCATTAAAAGATAAGCGTTCTTTATTTAAGCAAAAACAAAAACTGAATTGGTTTACTTCTTTAAACTACTTGCACGTTAACTCCCACACTTCAATTTATTTCTTCCAAGGTTTTTCAGGGCTTCTCTCGAAAAACTGTAAAATTCAATAAAGATTTTTTCAACAATCTCCTCTTTTTATTTATCTTATTAAAAATTTCTACCCCTATGAACAAATACAGTAAATTAGCACCAAGCTTTCTATTGCGAAATCTAATTTTGAGGCATTCTGATTGGTCCCAATTTTGACAATTTTAATCTGCCTTAACAATCTTCCCCTTTCTTGATAGAGGGGGAGGTTATCTAGTAGATACTTAAAATAGGAAGTACTTGACGTGTTATTTTTAACAAATTTTAGTAAGGTAATACATGCGTTTTGTACGGTGACCAGTCAATAAGCAGAATGGTCTAAGAGCAGAATCGGTCCAAGAGCAAAAAAACAGAAAAATATTAGTTGTTTTTACAAGCTAATCGGTAAATTAATCATTAGAATTGTCAATATTGCCAAACAAACGAATATTTTATGCATAATTTGATCATTTTAATCAAGATTTTTAAAAAATTTCAATCAAAAAACCGAATGAAACTATGCTTAAATTATGCATGCATTTTCTGAGTGTTTTTAAGAATTCTGAAAAAATTTATCAATTAGCTCATATAAACTAAAAAAAGTCAATATTTTTCTGTTTTTCTGCTCTTGAACCCTTTCTGCTTTTGGACCATTCTGCTTATTGCTTCGCCTTCGTTTTGTACTAACACATCTGATTGAATTCAAGTTCAAGGACGAAAAAGAATATTGCATAAAGAAATTAACAAGTTTGTTGTACTTAACACTCGAAGTTATTGTGATTGATTTTATTGATTGAGATTCAGTCGCTTGTCTAAAAGGAGAAATTGCCTTTTTCATACAACCTGTGTTTTGCCACTTCATCAACTATAACAAAGCAGCGATGCATTGGCAGGTGAGAATCAAAAGAAAACAAAACTAGGGAATAGATTGGTAAAAAGCCAGCTTTTTGGCCAAAACTGCTTTTGGAACAGCTCTGCTTTTGGATCTGTTCTGTCTTCTACCCTTTCAGCTGTTGTAATTTTTGACCTATTCTACTTTTGGTCCAGTTCCTATAACAAAATTGCTGTGAATGAATGTTTATTTACAGGTATTTACATCAAATTGATTATGCATGCTGTATTATTTCGTCTCATTCAGGGCACACCAAAATCATTTTTTTTCACTCTTTCAAACCCGATAAATTTACAATCAAAGGATGTCCAAACGACAATGCGACTTGCATGTGTATTAATCCTCGACTATATACACTACTCAATGTCAATGAGTAATTAAAATGATATAATATATACACCATTTTTGATGAGTTTACAGATGTTTTAATCGCAAGTAGATGATAATGTTTCTGAAGAATAACTCATTTTTTTCTTTCAATTTCTAACCGAAACTTCCATGTGTTATGTTATGATTATAGTTTACATTAATCAGTCTGCTCAATGAACTGTTTCTTTTTCCTGATATATTTTTAGTTTGTCACTGTTGTTGTTTATCGGTTGTCTGTTTATTTGATGTCGCACAGCAGTGCTACTCCTCTCAAGATCCAGTGGTCTGGGAGCTGTTGGGTCTTCAGGTTCAGTTGGAAGATGAAGTTCAAGTCCGTCCTGTTTGGCTTCTTGTACACAGGACACGCGTACAGTCTGAAACAACACATCGTGTTATCAAGTTATCTAAGGTTCAGTGGGCGCGCGCAGGAACTTTTTTGACGATGGGGGGCAGTTTTTGAAAAACTTTGTCGACCATATTTGGAAAAAATTTGGTGTACCACAATTTATTCCCCCCTTATCCCCCCCCCCTCAATCTAAGAAAATGAAAAGCTGATACTCTTGTTTTTCCATTCAAAGAAGAAAGATATTTTCTATTCAGTAGAAATGGATCTCTTTGACTACACCCCCCTTTTGCAAAAGGGGAATTGATTCGTTACTAGGTACAAAATTTACTTATGCTCAACCATTGAATTTATTTTTTTATAGGGGTGGCAATTCGTTACCAGGTACCCCAGGGGGTGAAATAGTTTAAGAGATCTGTAGAAAGGACCACGAAACTTTTCTGGTGTATCTTTTTCGCTTCGGAAAGGAATTAGAAAAATGAACGAATAGCAAGCATGGTTATGAAACTGGTGATGGGGATATGATAAGCAACTTTCTTGGGCTCTTCTCGCTCTTTGGCAGACGTGCTAAAAAGGATGCAGCTAGTTACATTCACTTCAACTCCCGCTGTGTAACTTCCGTGGAGCGCAAAAAAATTATATTTATTTTTCCAACTTTCTAAAAGTAACCAGTGACTGTCACTCGTTTTACTGCATTTTGGAAGAAGAATATTTTGTACGCAGTTTTGGAACCAACCAGAAAATAATCAGTAAATAAGGAGCATTTTTGAAATCAATTCAGCTCATACTTTCAAAAAACAGATGTGAAACATTATTTGTTCAGATCTAATCTAGTTAACTCACTTGTTATCTTTGGCCGCAGTGGTATTGATGGCATACAAATGAGCAATGGGCAGTTGTGAGTAGAGCACTTTGGCCTGTGCCTCAGTCAGCCGCATGTTCCTTCTGTCCCACCCTGCTCCGTCCAGATACAATCCATAGATGTAGACTCCCTCACTTGGTCCAGCAGTCACATCTTCCCGCATCATTTTGGTCATGTCGTTGCAAAGCACGACTGAATCCAGGGCCCATCCCTTGTGGGCACGGGTGATTTCTTGCCTCATGGCTGTCAGGAATCCCTGAAAACCATCAATTAGTCGGTTAAAAAAATTTGAAAACAGACTGTTATTTTTTGAAATCAGTAACGAAACTATGCTTTAAAACTGCCAATTTTCCGGATTTGAAATACATCAAACTGTTTTTCTGTACCTCCATTTGTCTGCAAAATGCATCATTTAAGCAATAAGACATTTATGTTACAATTTGAAAATTTCAGCAGCCTAGCGGCTATAAATAATCTTGAAAACTTCAGTTAATTGAAATTTTAAAATTTTGGAAGCACAAAAAACAAGCAGTGTTTATCAAAAAAGAAAATATTTGTCAGAAAAATTAGGGAGGCAATCTCGGTTTTTAGCTGACCTGAGGATTGAAGAATCCTGTAAGCCAGAAGCAGTTGGGTCTTCCCTGGAAGCACCAAGAGTGGAACTGGGTGTTCCTGTCCAGCAGCTCCGAGAACCAGAACCCAATTGTCGCACTGCTCCACGAGATCTAAAACAAATCATCAGGGTGAAGTAATTGGAACAATATCTTTAATTGACGAGAAGCTACTGAAAATTATAAAATATTAAGGTGCTCAAAATTTAATAACTCAAGCAAAGATACCATGTCACAATTTCTCGAAGTTCCCATTCTAATCTCGAGGAAATTTTCTTAGAAAAATCCAAAGTCTATCTTCATTATTGCTAATCTTCTGGTTAAAATTATTGTTTTGGGAGAGCCTTTCGGGTAATATAAGGAGCCTAGAGTGAAATTGATCCATCCAAATATTATTTTATTTCTGCAAATTGCAGAAGATCGATCAAAAGCTGTTAAGAATGTCTAAAGATATCCGTTTCTGCTATTTGTCCACACTCCAAACTGAGATGTTTTGTTGACTGAGTCGCCTTCTTCTGGCAATCAAATTCAAGGTCGTTTTCTTTTCAAATAATCCGATCTATTTAAATTGAAATCGCAAAAAAAGTCTCAACGAACTCAAAGAAAAAGGAAAAATGATCGATTATTTAAAAAAAAAAACTTTCCAAATTTTAAGAAAAAATATATGGCGTTTAAGCTTTTTAAATTTCAAAAATCTTTTATAACCAACATCTTTTTCATAAAAGTAGCCCAATTACAGAAACTTGAATCAGTAGTTCGTTTTAAAAATCCGCTGAGAAATGTGAAAACTAAATTTTTTCTCCTTTATAGTTTCGTGATTGAAAAGCGTAATTTGTTTTATTTTTAGATAAAATACAGTTCTGATTTAAATAAACCGGACAAAACGAGCAAAACTTGAAATTTAAAACGCGTTTTTCTCAAATTGGGTTCAGTTTAGGTGAAAACTTATGGAGACAAAACTTGCTTAAAATTTTAGCAGAATTCATAAGGTGTAATTTGTGTTGCAAAATTCGGGCCCAAAATTTTACCCCAAAAATGGGTCATTTTGGCTTTTCTTAGTTAATCAAAAATTACGCCGAAAATAACGAGTCGATCACAGACATATTTATATCAAAGTGAGCCCTTTACGTAGCCCAACAAACTTTAAGAAGGGTATATTCTCCAAAAAATATTCGCAAACCGTTTAAAAATTGTTTTTAAACAAAAAGTTGGTATTTTATATAGTAAAAACGACTTTTTTGTCTATCAACAAGAACAAATTAACTTATACAAAGTTTTGGAGAATATACCCTTCTTAATTGGCTACGTAAGGGGCTCACTTTGATATAACTATGTCTGAGATTGACTCGTTACTTTCGGCGTAATTTTTAATTAACTAAGAAAAGCCAAAATGACCCATTTTTGGGGTAAAATTTTGGGCCCGAATTTTGCAAAACAAGTTACACCATAATAACTTTGCTGAAATTTTGAGCAAGTTTTGTCTCCAAAAGTTTTCACTTAAAGTCGACCCAATTTGAGAAAAACGCGTTTTAAATTTCAAGTTTAACGCGTTTTGTCCGGTTAATTTAAATCAGCACTGTACACGTGAGCAGTATGTTTTCGTGCCATATTTGAAAAATTAGTGTAATATTTGAAACAATAGTGCAACACTTTTCCTATAGCAAGCGAGCAAAAAGAATAAAAAATAAAAACGTAAAAATTACGTGTTAGCTTGAAAACTTTTTCAAATGAGTCTGTTTTGTTCAAATTTTTCTTGCGTGTTTCATACCAGATAAGCAACAGCTTATTGCATCTTGAAATTTGTTCAAATCTCGACACTGCGTCTCGATTTGTTCACAAAAAGTCTCGATGCAATATGAAGCTGTTGCTTATCTACAACCAATGAATTTGCATTCAACTTAATAACTAAAAACAAAATTTCAAGAAACAAAAGTCAAATTTGAGCGTTTTCAACTTTAAAGGCTTTTTACTGGAAAAAAAAGCAAAAAAAAATAACACCTTTAGAAAATTCTTCGCTACACTCATTGGCACTTAAAACCCAATCTTTTTAAAATATTGAAGTATTTAAAGTGTATGCAAGCTCCGCTGCGCTTACAACGGCACGACAAGTAAAGTGCACGTAAAATCGTGTTTGTCGCGTGAGCTACCATTATGAATTGTCGCCTTACGCTTAATTTTATGTCTGGATATTGAAAATTGCCTGTGGAAAGCTTTAAAACTACAAGGTTTTAACTTACCTTCTTCCATGAGTTCGGAACCCTCGCATCGTACAACTCATCCAGAGCATCCCTCAGTGTATCATTCATGATGATGGTACCATCTATGGCCAACTTCAGATCCTTACAAGTGGACCTCACCATCTTGATTACTTTCTGCATCCGGTCTATCTCCTGTTTCAAGAAGATATTCAGAGGCTGCAGGAGTCCCATCTTCTTCAGTCTATCTCGCACCTGAAGTACAATTATAATGGTGTGACGGCACTGGTATGAGTTCTGATACGCGCTGCTGGTACGAATTAAGATCAGCTAATGCAACATTTAACATAATGGAGTTTTGAATTCTATACAAACTGCCACGGTAAGGACATACTATGTATTATGTTATGTATTTCGACTCCTAATTGTTCCGACCATTCAAAAAGGGAGCAAGTTTGGAGCTCTTCGGAGGTGTTTTTTGGATTTCCTTGCAAAATCAGGTGTCACAAATAAGCATCGGAATATTTCGAAGGACATATCATATTAAGGCACTTTCAGTCGCTATTCAAGTGACAAAAAAAATGTTAAAATTTTTCCTAGTGCCGAGAAAAACCGGTTAAAAAATTTCCTAAAATTAAGGTGTCACAAATAAGAATCGGAATATTTCGAAGGACATCATATTAAGGCACTTTCAGTCGTTATTCAAATGACAAAAAAATGTTAAAACTTTTCCTAGTGCCGAGAAAAATCAATTAGAAAATTTCCGAGTAGGTCTTTTAAAAGAAAAGTTTTTAAATTCAGTAGCAAATAACTTTACTAAACAAAAGCTAGTTTTGGAAACTTCATTTAGTAAGTTTTAGAAAGAATCAAAAAACCATTCTGCAAAAAAGCAGAAAACATTCAGATAAATTTTCTTGAAATATATATTTTTTCTTTTTTACTCATTTTTCGAAGACACTAATTTTCTACTTGTTTGTACAGTTATCTCATCACACCTCGCAAAAAAAATACCTTTTTTTGGTTTTTTTTATGAATGTGGTCGGAACATTCTATGCTACTTGTACAGTAAACGGCTATCCTTGTTTTCTTATTGATTCTTCTGATGCTATTGTTTTCATTCCAGCAATGAAAAACAAAATTTTTTTGAAAGAGTCGCGGTGCAAGGTTTGATACTTTTGGATGTTTAACCAACTAATTAAGAGATAATTTTAAGGAGCAGTAAAATAATCGAACTGAAATAATGCAGTTCTAAATATGTTGCCCTAAGCATGGATTTTATTTGGGTAGTTTTGTCCAAATTAAAGTGTATAACTTACAGACTCGGTTCCAGGCTGAAGAAATTTAGTGAATCTTAATTATAAATATGTACGATCGGTGCAGATTTAAACACAAACTGATGATTACTAAATGATGTGAGTAGAAACCAACATAAATTGATATTGACTTGAGCTTTAATTTTTTTGTAGTTCCAAACTGCTATACAGTTCAGTTTAAAAAATCAATTCTTTCAACCAAAACAAAATTACGAGAAAAAAATTTAAAAACAATTTAGTTTATATTTGTCCACATATCCAGTGATAACTCAATTTTTTCATTCGATTGCCTAGCAAAATCTAGAACTTTCTAGAACCTATCAGATTAACTAGAACAGTTTCACAAAACTAATGTCTTTGTTTATCTCTCACCTCATGTGGCACATAGTCAGGTGGCAGTTTGTCCAGGAACTCCTGTGCCTGCTTGTACACCACCTGTTCTCTGGACTCCCCTCCTCCTCCGCCGGCTTCCTTTGGCTGGATGTTGAGGATAGTCTCGAGACACTTGCTGGCTGTGTTCGTCTGGTAGGTGATGTCGGCATTCGGATGCAGTCCGAACACTTGAGGCGTATCGACATTCGGCATGCCTTCAATTAGGTTTCGATATTCGTCCACTGTCTTGCATTTAGGGATGGCGTATCCTGGAATAAATCATAACACTTGAAAGATTTGAATATTAAATCGCATAAAATATTTATAGCTGTATTTATTCCTAATCAGCGTTTGTTTTTCTTTGATTTCAAATGCGAGCTATTTGTTTAGGTTTTATCTCAATATAAATTAAGTTTCCTCTTTTTTCAAATTTCTTAACTTTTTTAAATAATTTTCTCAGTAAAATTGACAGCACTATGTAAAACTTTTGTCTCCTGTAATTGTTTGTCAGCATAGATTATCAATTCAGGCACTTTCATAATGCCACAATAGAGAACATTGAAATTAAATAGAAATGTACAATGTTAAGATTGAGTGACCTTTGTAGAATGAGAAGTCGTCCTTGAACATGTGGTCTCCGAACCAGGAGCGGGCGAAGCAGTTCAGCAGGATCTTGTCGAAGTCGTCCGTCACTCTGCCTCCGTACTGCACCTCCCCTATCATGTAGCGGATGGTTGCCCACGAGATCCCCTACGTTACACACGCGCATAACTCATAGCTGATACTAATTGACCTAATTTAATGTCAACAAAATTTTATTTCTGATCTGTTTACCTTAGAGGTTCCATACTTAACCACTACGAGTCGGAGTATTACTCTCCGTCACTCGTATAATAATGATAAATGTAATTATCAAAAATCAAAGTAACCAATAAGTTGTTTCAAAAAGACTGATAAATTTGGAAAAAGACTGACCTGGCTCAACTATACCATATTTGCGTAATCCACCATGTTTAAGTAATGCCATGTAGTTCTTATAAAAATATTTAAAAGTGTCTCATACCTTCTTAGGGTCCACTTCGTCGAGGTGGTTCTGGCAGAACTGCACTGTGCTAGTGTAGTCGGCACTGTTGAACTCATAGGGGATATTCCAGCCCAGGGGTCCGAACTTCCTCCTCTCCTGTACCACTGTGTGGAGGAATGCCACAGCATAGAGCAGTGGCTTCCACTCTGGCAGATTCGAGATCTCCAACTGATCCTGGGTCACACCTGGAATAAATCAGCAGTTGGCATTATTAATATTTTGCTTAGTTAAAACTCTGAGCAAACTGTAATACAGTTGAAATGTTTCCACTGGGATTTTGATATTCAACATACGCAAGCGCAACTACGCATGTCAATTTGCTTCCGTTAAAAAAAAAAGTTCCTTTGTGTGTTATGGCACTTCGCTCAAAATTGGCCAATGAAAGAAATGAAATTCAATAAAAAGCAGAGTAAATTTGATAAAAATTTACTGTTTTCATAAGCTGAGCTTCGAAAAGGCAACTCATTAAAACTTTCCTCATTATATGGCCAGAAGCTACAGCCGGTTACAGCGAATGCATGCATAAAACAATCAGTTGATTTTCTTATATCCAAACATGCTTAAGTGCAACAACTCCCTACCTGCGAATGTTCGCTTGAGACCGGCCTTGACTCCCTGTGGAGGATCAAAGGTGAACTTGATTGAACTCTGGAGGACTGTGATGGGAAACTTGGGATGGGCTTCACTAGTGATCCACACACGCATCTTCTCGTCTGGGTTTTCGGCCGAGATCACACTGTCCAGCATTTCATCCATGTAGTCCAGACCCAAATGGCAGTTTTGGAACAACACCCAGCCACCTAAGCAGCACATTTAACAGCAAACCAAAATCGCAGGCAACAAAAAATCTCTACTTAAAATCGGTTCCTTACATCCAAGGCTTCATTTAATTAGATCCAAAGAACGAAAGTTTGATACTTTGAGAGGTTCAATATAGCACAATGGCTTTTGTCAGAATTTTCAAATTTTTAGACATTTTTTCGATCGGAACAATAAATTTCGTGTGGATTTATTGGTATTGAAAAAAGCAGTGCTTTTTTCATTACCGTTTATGGCAAAGTATCATATTAATATATACCACTATGTAATTACAGTTTATTTTTTGCAGCAATTTAGAGCATCTCAAAGACTCGCCACGGCCAAAAGCAGATAACCTGTTTATGATATCTTCTCAATTGAGATTAAGATTGAACGAGCAGGATATTGCGAGACTGAACTGACCTTCGGCCATGGCGTTAGACAGGAGCTTCCTCGCGTGTATCTCCTGTCCCTGTCCCATGGAGATGGCCTTGCACGACAGTCCGTGCTTCTTGGCCAACTTCTCAATACTCTCAGTGGGATCTGAGCCCATACTGAGGAAGCAGATCATAGGGGTCCTGTTGTCTGATTCCTCCCACAGATTCTCCAAGTTAAGAATTTGAGCCTCCGCAAACTGAAAGAACAGTGTGTGCAGTAAGAACATTTTTCATGTATTTGTTTCGGAAACCTTATTTTAGACACAAATGAAATTAGTTTTTACAGGCTGTATGAATTCATATAATTTTTATAGCAAAAACTAACCCTAGGGCCCATAGAGTCGACGATGTAGTGTCTGGCCTGAGCTAGAGTCCTGTCTGGACACCAGCTGCGGATGAGGAGAAGTTTGCGGAAGGGATCCAGAGTGTTGTATCCGTCTGGGATGGTGGCTTCCTCTGGCGCATCTTCATCGAACCACTGCTTCCAGGCTTTGTCATTGCGCCCGACCTACAACACCCAACAGAATTATACACTTGAATTGTGACCAAATTGTGAATAAGTCTTGAGACTGAATTTTCTGACTAAACAATTTTTTTTAACAGTTTTTGACGAAATGTTAAATGTTGGCAATGTGTTTTTTCATTAATTACTCATAATTTGCTTTTTGATTTTTTAAAGCTTTTAGACGTGGATATGGATGGTTTTTTTCTGATCAATTTAAAGACCTCGGAGCTACATTTCCACATCTTACAATAACTTCAATGCCCAAAAAATGATTGATGATCAGAAAAGAAAAGTCTATAAAATATGAGCATAATGTACCTGTTGGAGGATCTGGTTGAACTGGGGCAGGTGTATGAGTGCACAGAGATTGAGCCATGCCATGTCCAGAATCCACTTCTTCGGCTTTGGCTCCACGTCATTCAGATTCAGGGCAGCACCACCTAAGCATGCATTTTTGATTTATACTTAAATCAATTAGCAAAACCTAACTGCGTCTATAGTGTTTTTCTTTAAAAATGTGTTTCCTTCTAATAGTTTGAAGTACTGCAGATTAAAATGGTTTGAAGTAAAATTTTTAATTTCCAAAAAAATGGAAGCACATTTTCTCAGCTGCTTGGTGAAAAAAAAGTCAAAACATTATTTCATCAATTATCGGTCCATTTTTTTCGTCAGTGATTGTTCGAACGCATAGGAATCTCCAGATGTCACAATGGTAAAAAGTTTATCTTGAATTTGTGTATCATTTTTCAAAACTTCTCTTAAGTCTTATTGTTTACATTTCTGAAGTTCAAGAAAAATGATTTCAAATCTGAACAAGACTGCTCGTATCAGGGCAAAGCCCTGAATGTTCCGACTGCCTTTCAGGTTTATCGAGCAGCAGTAACATAAAAAAATTAAGTATAATAAAAAAAATTGAAATCATTTTTTTCTAAAATTTGAAATTTTTTTTTATGAAATCATCCCCCCACACGCCATATAAAGTTTAAAAGAATAGATTTTGCTCATTTTAACAAAACAATTATGGCAAATAAGCTTCTTTTAACCAATTTGGAACGATTTAAAAGACGGATTAAATCTCCGCTTACGCGTTAATAGAGCGAAATATATCGCACGCTAATTGTCCCAAATTGGCAATCTTTAAGCCCTCATAACTTCACGAAAAATGATCACAAGTGAAATATCTTTTCAAATTTGAGCTCAGGACAACAATACCTTTTGAATGATATAAAAAAATTCTGTCAAAAATGGCTAGTTAAAAAGTCGAAATTTGTCTGAAGAAAAAAAAAACCCACCCGAGCACAAATATTCCGTCACTTTCGTATCGAAAGTCGGAACAAAAATGTATTATGACCTAGAAAACAACTGTGAAAAAACTGACCCTTGATCAAAGTGTTGAACTCGTCCGGCTTGATTCTCTTCATGTTCAAGTCTATCTTCAAGGTCACCAAAAGTGTGAACATGAACTTATGCTCTTCATAAAGACCTCTGATGGTGTATCTGAATGACTCAAATGTCAAGCTGTCAATCACATTGGCAATTCGCTTGCTGGTGATGGGGGATTTGGGAGCCCGTTCCATGGAGAGGTCGAATATTCCGAGGAACTGTTTGAGAGACGTCTGGTACATGATGTTGACCATGCTCATCTCCACGATCAAGAAGTAGACGATGCTACCACGGTTGGCCACTAAACAAATAAATGACTCATTTTTTCTCAATTGGTTTGTTTTTAATACCTTACGATGTTTCTATAAGTAGGACTGGTTCTGGATATCTCGTAGATCAATGATCTGGTTCCTGTCCCCTCTAAGACTCTCTTCATGTAACATTTTCCAATCAAATTTGCGGGGGAAAATGTGATCGAAGAACTTTATTCGTTAATTCATTCAAGATTAAGTCGATAAACCATCCACGCGACCAATTTTTGCACCTTGATCATCGGAATGCATGTGTAAGCATTCTGGTAAACATTCCTTGTACCCTGAATCATCTTCTTGGATTATGGTAGGTCTCGAACTGCTGTTGACAGACCGAAAAACTCGCCACTTCACTTTCGCTTTTCAGATTCAAATGAAGCATAATATGCACTGACTGACCTGGTCTGTACTCCTCTCTTGCAGTGTTGATTTTGATTTCAGTCTCGGCCGCCACCTTCAGTTTCTCCTTCACCTCGGCTGCCGTCACTTTGGTGCTCTGCAGCACCGCAATCAGTGACTCATCCTCCACCAGGGATCCCTGAGTGGATGTCAGTCTGTACAGCAGATTGTCCTCCAGCTCCTGAGTCTTCCGTTTGTTAGCTGTCACCTCTTCCATTAGACTCACACGCTCTTGTTCCAGTTCCTAACAAATAGAAGAGAAATGAAGATCAATCAGGTCTATGATCATGTACAAAAGTACCTGGTTGTTTTGCAACTATCACAGAAGATTCATAGCGCTGTTATTAACCCTTGTGATAAAAATTGGTTGTAAAGCCTACATCTTCATCATAAATTTGACATTGAAGCAATTTTTGATGAAAAAATAACAAATATCGGCTACAACGGAGTTAATCTTGAGTTTCGGATAACCGTTTTGTTTAACAAAGAGGCGAAGCTGTATTTCGTAAACATAAGTTTTAAAAACGCAAAAAAGGATAGACAAGAACAGCAGGTAGTTGTTCAACTACAACAGAAAATTCCGACTACTGTTATTTTTGAAACAAAAAACTTTTTTTTTCGCTTTACTAATTTTAATCGCTATTTTGTTTTTCATTTGAGCAGAGAAATTTTTCTAGAACATTAAAAAAGTTTTAATTGGCTACGGTTATCTATGCGAAATTAATAACAATTATGTAAACCAATTCAAATTTCGATATTTGTTTATAACGCTGCACTGACCGCTTTCTCCTTGATGATCACAATTCCGAGCAGCTGGTCTTCCAGTCCCTTCATGGTCACAGTGAAGTCGATGATGGAGGTCCTCGCATAGATCTCGGGAGTGTAACTTGGGTTTCCCAGTTTGGAAGTGACGTACATCTTGAAGCCCTGCATCACGTCACACTCCTTGTCTCCCACTTTCACCTGGAATGGAAAACCATTAAGGCGATGAAGATTCGTAAAAATATAGTGAAAATTTTCCATTGAAATATTTTTCCATATTTAAAGTGAGTTTAAAGTTCCACCTGCAAATACATTTGAAAAACAAAAATCAGAAACCAAAACAAAATGTTTAAAACATAGCCAACAGACAGTCGTAAAATAGTCAATGAACGCAAATAAACAGAAAAAAAATCACTGACTTGTTTTCCAAGAAAAAGATTTCCGAGAAAAAAGATGGCTTTAAAGCTCTTTGATTTTTTAAAACAAATTTGATTGGTGCTTTTTGATAAAATTAACCCAATTTGAGAAAAATTGGTCAAACGTAAAATTTTTATTTCGCTGAAAAATCTGATAATTAAATTCATTTTTCGAAACTAGAAGTTGATCACATTTTTCGTGAACTTTACATTCTTGCTGCTCGATAGTGAAGTTTGTTTTCCTTTTAACAAAGAAATTTAACTTGAAAAATCAAAAGTCAAACCACGAAAAAGTAAACTTGAGCCTGAACAAATTGAGAGACTTTCCTGAAAAACAAAACAGAACAAAAATCTTCGCGACTTATATGAGTATTAACCAGGTTCATCGATTCTTAAAAATTGACTGCAAAAACACAGAAACGCTGCATATTATGAGTACCAATGACGCAAACAAAAGCTAACAGAAACACTCAAACCGGAAAACCCATTGAACTAAATGAAATATTTGATTTTCAAAATAGAAAGATTTCAAAAATCTCAGTAGGCAATGTGACGGCAATGAATTCTTCTGTGAAATGTCATCATTTGCTCTCTGCAAAGCTAACTAACCTTGAGCTGTCTGCCAGATCTGACGAAATTCTTCTCGAAAATGTTGTCCAGGGCAGGATCCAGCTCTTCATTGATGTCCTCTATCAGAAGGGGTCTCCCCAGCGACAGTGCGTCCTCCAAGTGGTTTCGGAAGTACTTGTGGTTCAACGATGTCACCTGAAAAACGAAAGATTTGATTCACGTTTTGTGAACTTGATGCCTGTAAGATATTTATTCGAGTCTTAGCGAATTTCGATACCTATTAAACTTCAAGAAACATGGCAAAAAAGACAAAAATTGACAGGACAGTTGTTGTATTTATTTAATCTATTTTATACAACTTTTTAATCTGTTTTCCAATTCTGGCTGATGCGGTAAATTTGATATTTGGTTCCTTTTGAAGTTTCAGATGACTAACCTGCAGCTCATTTTCTTTTTCTTTGTTTTTGATCCATGTCTTGGCTTGCAACTGCGGGTCAATAATCAAGGGATATCTGGCCGCTTTGGTCGTAATGATACCATTCTGAACCGACAAATCATCATTGGGCAGACCTTGCAGATTCCACTCTCCGATAGTCGCATTGTCGACCAGCATCTGGATCAAATCCAGATCATCGCTGTAGGGAATCTTGTTATTAGCCATCAATTTTCGCCAAGATTTCAGAAGCACGTTTCGGAACTCCTGGTTGAAGGGCCCGGAGTACGACAGGAAGCCAGTTGCCAGCAAAACGTCACCAACTAATCGAATAGTCTGGTCGTCGAACGACTTGCTAGCCTCAGTCCAACGAATCTTCTCGCCTGAAAGTCCGTCAATCAGCGTTGTAGCGTTCTGCATTTTTCGTCGGCATGATTCCGCGTCGTCAAGTAGATCCTGTTTCTTCTGAATAGCAGAGTCGTACATTTGCTGCACTTCTTTCAGCTCAGCTTCCTTCTGGTCGAGTTGTCCTTGTGCCTCAGATAACTCAGCCTGGGCTCCAGCGAGACGCGAACTCTGCACAACCAAATTAGCTTTGAGAGGCAGTACCTCTTTGTTGACGCCATAGAAGAAGCTCATTGCCTGGGTCCACGAGAGAAGACCTGCGACGTTGCCGGATACCTTCTTGGCTGTTTCGAGGTTGTAGTCTTCTGTCTCCAGATAGGGGGCCAACAGCTCAACCATTTCTTCGTTGATCGTATCCTAAATGATATAAATTAAATACACATTTTCCTGCTGTTTAAAGCAACAAATATATTCGATTTTTGATCACATTAAGAGTTCTTAGCTGTTTTATTATGTAATTTTATTAGAAGAGCGTCAAATTCTTTCATAATTTTCATGATGATGTTTAAGAGTCATTACAACAACAAATTTTGTCTCCAACATTTTAACGGAAAACAGGAACTCCGTAAATACTCCTCCCCTGACAATTACAAAAGGGGGACGCATATTACCAGCTATGCGTTTAAAATGCTTAAATGTCTAACAATTGAATTAGTTATTTCCATCATAGAAGAGGGATTACTATAGAGATTTCAAAAACTAAAGCTAACAGGCAACTTTTACAAGTTTTTTTAAAGAACGTTGGACTATACTTGAATCATTTGAATGATAAGGGTAGCATTAAAAGTGTACCTTGGGGAATGTCTGCAGCTGAGTGAGGAACTGAGTGTTTCCCATCAGTTTCAGACTCTCTCCCCAAGAGGGCTTCACACACTCTTTCTCTGGGTCCTTGGTGGTTGGGTCAATCTTCTTCTGGAACAGGAGCAGCACAGCATCCATGATCCTCATGACCAGATGAGGAGGCTTGCCCAATTTTCTCACTGTGGAGATATCGGCCGCTTTGATCGTCTAAAATATGCATGACCAGTTTGGATAGCAATATCATAGAACACACATTGAAAGTCGTGTGGGAATGTGAAAGGAAAAACAAAGCTCAAATTGAAGTATCATTGAGATCAATACTCAAACTTTTCAGCCATTTTAGATGAATTTCTCATCTGCAATTTTTAAAATAGATTCTATTAATTTTCTGCTGATTTGAAAAGTGTTCTGCGCAGTGTGTCAGAAAAACCCCACTGTTACATGCAATTTTGCATTGTAGTTCGTACACTTTTGAAACGGATCTCCGATTTTTCTCTGAGCCGCGTCAATCTCAAGATTATCTTAGGACCATCCATGAGAGAACAAGATTCATTAAGAACCAGCTTCGTCAAACTCATTAACTGTTTTGCGTGTTCTTGGGGCAAAAACGGAAATGTATTCAATATTTGTTGTCACCATATGTGCTAATTACCTGCAATGCAGCCTCTGCCTCTGCGAGAGCAGGTGCAGCTGCGGACAGTTTCTTCTCTGCCACCGCCTTGTCCGCCTCGATCTCCTCCACCAGTGCCTGTGCCCTGTCCTTCACAGTCTGCACCTGGGCCTTCACGGCCTCCGCCGACGTCTGCTTGGCCGTCACCTCTTTCAACACCTGTCAACAGAGAAGAGTTTATCGGAAATTATTTAAAATTGTTTTTAAACAAAAAATGGTTGTTTTATTTAGCAAAAATGACGTTTTTTGTCTACCAAACAAAAATAAATCTAAGTTTTACAATGTTTTGAAAATTATACCCTGGATACAATTTTGTGAGTAAATGACTCGGTAGTTTTGGCGTTGATTATCAAACTTTTGATTATATTGAGCCCGAATTTTGCAAAAAAAATTGCACCATAAATTTTAACCAATTTTGTCTTTTCATTCTTTTTCACCTAAATTCAACCCAGTTTGAGAAACTTCGCGTTTTAATTTCAAAGTTTTATGCGTTTTGTTTGGATAATTTAAATCAGAACTGTATCTATAGATTCACTTTTTGAAGCAGTTTTTCCTGACAAATTAGTTAATAGTAACTTAAATTTAAAATTTCGAGAGCTAGTGTCAATGATATGCTTTTCAGAAAACAATGAAAGAAGAAAATTTCCCTATGACTTCCGAAAAACAATTTTTCAGGATTTTTGCTTTCATTAGGTACCTCAGAAATGAGCAATTTGAATTTGGAGTACAATAAAACAATACAATTGCTTTATCTAAATTTTGCAGCAAATCAAGATAACGCAGTGTTTAATTGGGTTTCTCTTGATTTGCCAGTGAAATTAATTTAGCCATCATACGAATTTTTTCTAGTCGAAATTCGACTTAAAACTTCCCAATTAAAAGTTTAGTTGAAAAGACCCTAAACGGCAAAGTACTTGGATATGGATAAGCACTATATTGCACATTTACTTATGATGACTGGGCATCGCTCTTATTTGTTGAACCCGGATATCATAGAGCAAATGCAACATGCAAACAAATGATGCAAACTATTTTGAATCACTTTTCTGGTGAACATCAATCAATCACAACCCAATACTACCACTATGATACAAGCTAATAAGCATAAAGATAGTAGCTGGCGGCGACTACGTACCTCGTCGGCCTCCTTGGACGCCACTGCCAACTCCTTCTCTTTCACGGCCAGTTCTTTACTGAGTGCATTCACACTCTCAGTCGCCTCCACCAACTTGTCCAGACCAGTCTGCATCCTCTGGGCCAGTGTCTGCAGTCGCTCTTTCTTCTCAGTGTAGATGCCTGCACAGTAAACTCATCGATTAGTACTCAGTTTGCTCAAACTATAGCACCCAGATTAGTCTAATAAATATCTAAAAACTAGTAACATTTAATTATCTTGAAGTGTAACGTGATCCCAGAATAAAACTCGGGAAAAATGTAGGTAGGATTTCTTTTTCATCCATTGAACGGTTTAATTTCGTCAGTTTTCCGAGTGGGATTTTTTCTAAAAAATATATTAAAAAATTGGTGTCGAGTAAATACGATACCAGACTTGACCCTACGAAATTTTTTTGTGGCAGTCTAAATTGAGTGAAAAAAAAACACCCTACACCATACTTTTTTCCCTTCATTTCGTTAAGTGGTCGAAACAATAACTGTTTTTGTACCTTTGTAGCCGTCCAAGAACGACAAGTAAGACTTGGGGGTCACGTGCGTCTCCCTTCTGAATCTGTTGAAGTACTCGACACAAATGTCTGCCACTCCGTCGTGGATCTCTCCCATCACAGCGATCAGAGCCGACTTGACGTTGTCGGCGGCCACTATCTCGAATGGCGAGAGGAAGTGACCCGACACTGCGACCAGTGCCTCCCGAGGCCACTTGTGGAACCAGTCCATCGTACAGCCAGACACAAGACCGGGGAATTTGAGCGAACGGTTTCGGAACTTCTCACCCACCTGAACGGACACACTTTGCAATTAGAAAAGAACTGACTTGCTTTTAAAGTAGAAGCTGAATCAAAACTAAAATCAAAAACGAGACTTACGAGTGAGACAAAACTTGAAATTCTGTAAAAAAAGCCAACCTACAAGAAAAGTTAAGGACATTATGAACTTGCGTTCATGATTTCTAAATCAAATATTTAACATTTCAAAATACATATCAAAACTAGTATTATAAAAAAACCTTTTGAAATTTAAGAACTTTCACATTCTGAGATGAACAAGGCTAAAACAACTAGCCGTAATCAAACAATTATGGTCCCATCAGGATGGGAACTCCGTTTCTTGGTATCAACTTACAGGAGAGAAGCAGAGAACGACGTGAAGGTTGTTTTTGACTCTTGTTAGGAAGTAGTCGTAGAGGTTCTCGATGGTCGGGGGTCTCCTCGGGTACTCCTTTTTCATCACTGGGATTAGCTCACCCGTGATCTCGTCCAACTCATCCCTCGCGAACAGATTTGACACCTGAAACAGTCAATTATTTAACAGACTAATAACAATTATTTCGATTGAGACTAAAATTGACACATTGCTGTGACAATATGACCTTTGATACTACTAGCAGCGGGTAATGTTACGCCATGGAAAAGTTAAACAGCTCAAATCGATCCCTGGTAATCTGGTAAAAACAATTAATTTTTCAAAAGATATTTGTATTGGATGTTATATATCTGTTTTTAAGTCAGACACATTTCACAAAAAATTTTTCAAGCCGCTTCTTTCAATCTGAGTTGTTTAGGTAATCGGAGACTTAGGCTACATGCTATGCTTTTTGGAGACTTTTGTTGATTTGGTTATGATTTTGTTGGTTGGATTTTTTTTTCTGCTGCTGCTGTTGATGTTGTTCTGTTTACTTCGCCTGAGCTGAGTACGTTGTTCATGTACTCGAGGAAATTCTCCTCTTTGATTTCGTTGTCTGTGAACACGAACACAGTTCCCTTCCCATCTAGCCCCGCAGAGCGGTAGAGAGTCTGCAGGTCTTGCATCAGGTTAGCAGCTGCGTACTGGCTGCATGTGCATATATGGCCCGTATTTCAAAAGGAAATTTTCGAAAAAAAACCTATTGACGAGTTTCAAATGCTAGCCTTTCAAATGTTTAATTAATTCAACAGAGTAATGATAATTTTGATATGATACGATGAAGAGGTGAAAAAAGTGTACGTAGCGAAGTTTGTGATTGTGGATCTGAACTAGCCTGTCGGGATGAATGAAAGAATTTTCATCAGTATTTGAGCCTGAATAATATCGATCTATTTTGGTCAACAGAGAGGTCCCATCACCCAATAAGTTCGTAATCAAAATAAAAAGAAAACCTTAAAATTAGGTTGAACATGGTGAAAACGTGATCAAATTACTTCTCCTGATGCGAGCACGTTGTTCATGTACTCTAGGAATCCCTCGTCTTTGATCTCGTTGTCGGTGAATATGAATGTCACTCCCAGTCCGTCTTTACCTGCCATGCGGTATAGCACTTTCAGGTCATCCATCAGATTGCTCTGGTTGTACGATCTGAATCACGGGGAAGGGCAAGGTAATGAAATGACAGGTTATGATATGTTATGAAAGATAAAAAGTTATATGAAACGATATGACTTTTGAAAAAATCTATTACCAAAACGAAGAAAAAAAACGCTTTCAAAATTTCAGCAGCACCTGCCACTTTTTTGTGACGAAAGTCAAAAATTAATGAAATTGACGAGATGCCCGGGTTGAGTTCGTCGAATTATGGATCGACCGTATAGGTCGAACGACGTCTGATTATAGACCCAAGTTATATAGGGTGACAGGAACATAAGGTCGACGAAAGTCGATACATAAGCCGACCAAAACGATGACATGGAAAACATTTCCAAAGGCATTGAAAAAGAGGCAATTTCTTTTTTACAATTTAAAAATGTATCTTTTACGCTTAAGCTTTTACGCTTAAGCAAAACACCCTCCTAAACGCTCTTTAAATGTTTCACTCAGAGAAAATCATTCGTTCAAATTTTTTTGGAAAAAATGAAAATAAAAATATGCAGATATATTTTAGAAGTATATTATTTACCGTGTGAGTGTGATTTGGAAGCTCTTGTATCCGGCGATGAATGAGGCCAGTCGAGTGAGACTCTGTTTGCCCGATCCACCCACTCCCACTAGCAGGGCATTTCCTCTGGGGGTTCGAATGATGCGCGAGATCTTGGTCAAGTGGCACATGCAGTCCTAAACAAAGAATACAGTTAAATTATTGTTTGTCAAAAATACTTGATACCTGTTATATCCATATAACTTCGAGCTTTCCGTTACCTTGCTGTTAATCCACGTTTTTTTATTAAAACAATACATTTTCTGAAAACGACGTAGAAAGTTGTTCAATGAAATGGAAACCTCATTTCTAAACTTTCGTTTTATTTAACAATGCATTTTGTCGATACTCGAAAACTTACAATCATCTTTCAAAGAAAAGCAACATATTTTGGATGGGGGTTAAATTAAAGGGCCCAACTGAAATCATAAATCATATGATTGAAGTGCATAACTTCAATGAGTAAACGTCTTTTTCTTCATTGAGACCATACCTTGAAGAATACGAGGTCCATGACGCCTCCTCTGACTGCCTCGTTGTACTGCACCTGGAACTCCTGCAGCTTACTCTTCAGCTGGTCGAAACTCACAATCGGCTCATACACTTTAGGGGCATCGAACACGGCGTCCTCAGCCTCCTCTCCTGCAATCATCATATCATTACATCATGCAAAATATTCTAGAAACCCGAGAAAAAGTTGAAATTGAGGTCTATTCCCATGCAAGAAGGATCGAATGAGCGAATTTCTCTCCAAACAACTTCCTTTAAACTGCCTAAAATTGACCAATTCTTTCATCCGAATCTTTGAATGCTGAATTATGATTGGCTAATACAATTTTGGGCATTCGGTTCTTAATGCATGAAAGATTCCCCCGTTGAGCTTAACACATGACAAAAGTGAGCTGTAACTGCTCACATTTAAGTGGTCTAAAAGGTAAATTAATGCGGCTGATGAGTGAATGAGCTGAAAGAGAATTGGGCATGTGCTAAACAAAAAATGGACTTAGTTTGCAGGTTAAAGCTGAAATAATCAACAAAAAATGCAATTGTCTTGATTGATTTTGTTACCTGGCACTGATACTTCTGAATAATTTCAACGCACTGACAGAACACCCAATTTTTGTACAGTTTAAAATCTCAATTTTATCTTAAACAAATAAACGTTAAATTTCTTGCAAGTGATAATTAAATGAAATTTTAGCGCCGCAACGCCAGCATCGCGAAAGATTATAGATATAATTTTAAGTATCATAACATGAATATGACACGCTCAACTTGCTGACATTTGAAAGCTAGTTTTTGAGACAGAGTCCGCCCAAACTTCCGTTTATTCAAATCTCACAGTATTCTCAAATCTCATAGTAAAGCATAAAGTATATGCGGATTTTGTATCAGGTAACGAATTCACCCTTTTTGCAATAGATTTTTAAAAAGCTGATAATTTTTGATGTTTCTGTAGTTTGAATCAGCGGAAGTTCTTGACCTCGCTTTGAACCTGCTGCCGCTTTTGCTGCTTAGTGAACTATTTGCGAGGTAGATTTATTGGATCGATCAACGTTTGAGGAAAATGAACCCGATAACAAAAGAATGATATAACTTTAAAAAATGCCATCTTGATTACAATTACCGTTAAACTTACGGCTGCTTCTCGCTTGCTTCTCACCATCCTCGCCTGCGATTGGTTGAAAAAACTCCCACGTTTCAATTACTCAATTTTGATCTCATAATTCATATTTTTTTATCGCGATTCTACAACTTGCGTTTTACATAAGTTCGAAACTGAGTGCAATTCAGTTCTTGAGAGCTCGATAATCAGCCAAGGTTGTTCACTTGATTATGTAATGAGTGTACGAGTGTTATGCAACAATGACTCACCAGTGGGCTCGGGTGCTTCTCGGAGGAAGTCGACAAAGTAGGGCTCCATTTCCATGTACTGGGTGTACTCAGCGCCCAGTTCGTCAGTCACCAACTGAAACAAGCTTGGTTTATATCAATCTGTTCGCTATTTACGGATCGCAACTTATACTAGTGTTCTAATAAACCTTCGCAACTTATACTAGTGCTCTAATAAACAACTTCAATTTAGATTAACAAGTTTTTGAGTATCATACTTTTGGACTCCAAAAAGCAATTAAACGTTTTTGCTCATTGATTAAACTAAATGAACGTTTTACTTAAAATATTTTTGAAATTTTGCACCGTGTTCCAAGAAAACAATTAGATTTTTTAATGATTCCATGTAAGAAGACCGTTAAGAAATCATGCAATCAAATCTTAAAGCCCTCCAGCGTGATTGTGTTATAACCAATCAGTATATGTTACCAAAAGCGAGCAAATAAATCACCTGTTTGATAGATTTGTCGAACCAGTTCATGTCGTCATAATTGATGAACCGATCTGCAATAACTCGAGTGCACTCGTGTTTGTACAGCTGCACCAGGGTCTTCGAGTCATTGGCCACATCTGAAGAGGTGTTGATCATTCCCTGCCAGATTCGGGAGAGATCTCTCAAGTTGAAGATGTAGTGGAACTTGGCTGGGGTTGGCAACATCTTTATCTTCGTCTTCTGCCAGATGATTCGGGTTAGGGGTACTAGCTTCCCGACTATTTCCTGTGTTTCGACTGAGAAGCCACGCTCGGGGACGTAGTGGCCTTAAAAATAGCATTAAACAGTCAGTTAAGCTTTCATGAACTGTTTTCTTTGGATCAATTTGCATTAAAAAGATCAAAATAATCGCTGAACGTAAAAACAAATAATCTGAACACAAGTTATCAAATCATCAAATTTCTTTGATAATTTAGAGCAAGTCATTCAAAAAATCTGCCGGAAAAACTAGTAGAAGCCAATTAAGCTGCTTTTGGTTTGTTGTTTAGCTTGCCTTCAGCTGCCTAAAGTTTCCCGTTTAATTTATGAGTGGTAGAGTCATTAGTGACCTTTTCCGATAGTTGAGAAGATCTTGTCGATAGATGCATTGGAGGGCAGAGTGGAGTTGAAGACGTTGAACTGTCTCTTCAGTCTCTGGGGGATGTCGTTTCTACCCCCTCCCGGGTGGATCATGGCAGCCATGAACTGGATGTCCACTATGTTGGTGAACTCGCCCGGCTTCTCCAAATTGTAGAAGCCCTTGTTCTCCATAGTCTGACGTACAATTTCGTTCGTGATCTGGAACAGACAAATTAAAACTAATAATTACGATAAACAGAGCCAACGGACAATAAGAATAGTGTCAATGAACTCAAGGACACGCAAAAAATGATTGCTGTTTCGAAAATCTTGCCACTTTCGAGTTCGGAAGTTAAAAAAATATATGGCCTCAAAGCTCTTCCAATTTTACGAATCTTTTATGATTGACTTTTTTAGATTAAACAAACCCATTTTCAATAAACTGGACCAATAATTTTATATGCTTGGAGTTTTATTGTTCCGACTTTCGTAACAAAAGTAACGCAATATTTGTGCTCGGGGTAGGGTTTTTTCTTCAGACAAACGTCGACTTTTTTTTGTCTTTCGTAACTGACGAGCTGATATTTGCCGTTTTTCAGACTAATTCACACGGGGAAACGGACAAGGTTTTTTTCTTCAGACAAACTTCGACTTTTTAACTGGCTAATTTTGACGGAATCATTCAGAAGGTATTGTTGTCCTGAGCTTAAGCTTGAAGAGATATTTTACCTGTGATCGTTTTTCGTGAAGTTATGGAGGTATAAAAAATGCCATTTTGGCCAATTTGGGAAAAACGAACGCGCGATATAATTCGCGCTATTAACGCGTAAGCGGAGATTTAATCCGTCAAAGAAATCGTTCCAAATTGGTTGAAGGAAGCTTGGTCGCCATAATTGATTTGTTACTAGGAGCAAAATCTATCACTTTGTACTTTATATGGCGTGTAGTGGGATGATTTTCACAAAAAATCTCATATTAAGAATTTTTTTTCATTTTATTTTATTACATTAAATTTTTTCTTTTTATTACTGCACCATAGACCTTATAAAGCAGTCGGAACGTTCAGGGCTTTGCGCTGATACGAGCAGTCTTGTTTCCTTTTGTTTTCCACGCAAAATTAGGTACAACAAATAATCATCGGAATGGGTTGAGTGATATATCACATTGAAGCCCTTTCAGTCGCGACTCAAACGAAATTAAAAAAACGTTCAAAAATTGTCCCAGTGGCGAGAAAAACCGGTTTGAAATTTTTGAGTTTTAGTCTTATTTCGAACAAGTAAAGCAAGCGAGCAGGCTTATTCTAAAAATTTTTTTAAAAATTAACAATCGGAGAGGGTCGAGCGATATATCATATGAGAGCCCTTCCAGTCGTGATTCAAACGACATTAAAAAGTTTGAAAAAAATCATCTCTCAGTTTCGAAAAAAAACTCGTTTAAAGTTTTTGATTTTTGGTCTAATTTCGAGTGAGGAACGCACGCGATCGAGTAACGTTCGTTAAGTGTAACATTTGATGGATATTGGTCAATTGAACAAGAAAAAATTTGATTTCATTAAAAAAAATAGTTGTAGAGGCTTCATTTAGCGCTTCCCTAGGAATCGAAGTTTTCGTAAAAATTTTAGTGCCAAATATTATAATTTTTTTGAATTTCTTTGTGTTTGTTTGTTTTTCATTTTTCAATGACAACTGTTGTCAACTTAACTTAAATTGCTGATTTTATACGCGTTTGTATAGTTTTCTCACCACATTACCCACAAAGAAACGACAATAAATTGAAGAAAAAATCAAAAAAAAATGTTTTGCATTTTTTTTATAAATGAGGTCGGAACATTCTGTTCTACATGCACAGCAACCGGCTATCCTTGTTTTTTTTTAATATGGCCATGAAAAGAAAATCAGGAAAATTTCAAAACTAATTGTAGAAAAAACCTAGGCAATCATTCGATTTGTCCTGTAAAGATGCCTCAAAAAATGAAGTTACCAATGAACGAAAAAAAAAGTTTTGTATTTGTTTTGGGCTTAAATAATTTCCCAAATTTTGCTTCATAAAAACCACAGGGGAAAACCTCTTTTAGAAAAAATTTAGAGAACTAGGGAATGCTTAAGTCAAAAAAGCGAGAGGATCTCTGATATTCAATCTTCACAAGAAAAATAATTTCTCCCCACATTACACGACTATTAATTATACTACAACCAGTGGTTTTCAGAGGTACCTTCTAGGGGAAATAAATCTGTTAGAAACTATAATTTATCCATAATGCCATACTATATTGAAACTGCACCCAGTGAGCATAAGGTGTTAAGTACTGCTTCATACAAAAAAAACAGGCAAAATAGGCAGAAAATTTGCCCATTTACGGTTAATCTGGGGTTTCAGCAAAGCTTAAAAATTTCGAATTGGCTGGCCTTAAATAAATAGACAAAAATAGTTTTTAAACTACCCCCATGTAAACTACCCCCATTGATTCTCGCGCAAACTAATGGAGACCGGCTAAGACAAACCAATGCCCTTCCTCACCTGGTCTCCCCAGTCGTTGATGACTGGCATGTTGATGTCATCCACAAACACAGTCATCTTCTTGTTTGCCGGGGGTCCATAAGTAGTACCCACTCTCTTGTCCACATAACTCTCCACAGTCCTCTGGAACATGATGGGCTCAGTGGCCGAGGAGAAGTTCATGCTCTTGCTCAGGTGGTACTCGGCGTCATATCGCCCACAGAAGCCTTTGATCATCACTGTCTTCGCAGTACCCTGCTCACCTGAACATCAAGCACCAATTGAACTTTACACTCAATCATAAACAATTTTAAAAATGTTTTCTCATGTAAGCGAACATGTAGCTTGCATGCACAATAATAGTCATTTTTTGAAGCGCTTTCAAATCATCAGTTGATGTTTGTTATGATCAACTGATGATTTGAAAACGCTTCAAAAAATGGCGCCAATATATACTAAGTTTGAAGGGGAGCGCGCGCCGAAAAAACGCTTTTTAATTTTTTGGTCAAAATTATCCAAGAAGGCAGGGGCGGATCCAAATTTTGTCGACCAAATTGATTTACCGAGCTCTCCCAAAGCACTACAAAGACTCTGTTTTGGCCAAAAACTCAGCGCCGCATTCAAAATTTTGAAAAAACAGGCCAAAAAAGGCATTTTTAGGCACTTTTTGAAAAATTTTGACCAAAAAAATCGCGTTTTTTAGGTGCGCGCTCCCCCCTTAAAATATTATATATTGGCGCCAAAGGCGCCTTTAGAAAAATTTTAGGGTCCGTCACCAAAAATGGATATCTCAAAATATTATTAAAAATTTGTCCCTGCAAGAAGGGCATTTTTGACTTGTTCATGTGACTTTATTTTAAGCGAAAAGTGGCAACCACGCTCTAGAAATTTCCACAAAAGATTTTCAGAAGGCATTCATAATACTCCTATTGTCTAAAGTAGGACACTCTGTTAGATTCTTTTGTTTTTACCATCTCGAGCATCAAACAAAAAACTGACCGATAAGCAGCACTCCCTTCTCCTGTTTGGCGATCACTTGGATCAGGAAGTCCGTCCGGATGTTGTCCACGTTAGGAACCAAAATTCCAGAGTAGTCCGGAGTCGAATCCTTCGGGTAGTCGAAGTCGGGTACCTGATTAGAAAATTTCGAATGAAATCTCACTACGTAGTCAAATCTTATGGAAAATTATCTTAAAAACAACACCTTCCAACTATTATTGAGCTTAAG
The DNA here is from genome assembly GCF_963678635.1 of Symsagittifera roscoffensis. Taxonomy (NCBI): domain Eukaryota; kingdom Metazoa; phylum Xenacoelomorpha; order Acoela; family Convolutidae; genus Symsagittifera; species Symsagittifera roscoffensis. The sequence goes on from NC_087064.1 coordinate 53,437,747, forward strand.
ACGTAATTAAATTCATATCCGAACTTCTGGTGGCTAAAAAAACTTCTGCATTAATTACCTCAAATTGATTTACTAACAGCCAGGCAGGATGTTGTTCAACTAGGGAAAGCTGATGCAGAACTACTGTTCAAAAAATATGAAACTCTCGTACAAACTCTGCTCTGTATTCGATTTATGACATAACTTAAAAGGCTGTTTTCAAAATTACATTCTGGTACCAATCTCATTTTCTTAATTGTCAAATGCTTTATGAAATGAAATAGGGCTAGAATACAGTATGTTTTTTTTCTAAATGAAAAAATTAATTTTTTTATTTGTTTATAAAAGAAAAAAATCAAGGTACCTTTTTGCTCCAGTGATCCCAATCTCCTGATTCATTTACGAAAAACTCAAATATAGTATCGCCGTCGAACTCTGCTTTTGGCAAATCGACCACCTTCATTTTCCTTAACTCGGCTTCCATTTTTGATCTGTCTCCCAGCTCCAAAACAGCTCCTAGAGACCACATGATTGCAAAGACAAACAGCCTCTCCAGATGTTTATCTGACGGTAACTTTGCATTTTCCTCGCTGGGCAGCAGCCCATCCATCATGTCCAAACTCTGTCGGACATACATGGCTTCTAGAAGCGGCATTTTTGGCACAAGGTTCTGATTGATATACGTGTACAATTGTGGGAAAACTTTTTCGTACAGCTGGTAAACGGTGTCAGAGATTCCGTTAGGTTGTCGGCGACACCATGCGCGGACGAGCGGGTCCCAATCGAGAATCGAACTTGACATGAATACCATGCCGTTTCTCGACACAGTAGCCGGCGAAGCGTTGTCAATGTTATGTGGTTCGAATACCACTTTGCAGTTCGGAGCCATGACAATTCGATCTCCGTTCGCCAAGGTCAAGGTCTTGTTATCGTCCAACACAGAGTTCAAATTTTCAATCCAGATAGCATCTACTGGACCGTCCAGAACAATCCAGACATTGTCACTCTTCTTGACTTTGTGAGTTCGGCGCCAGAGAGTCGAGAAAATACCATCAGTCCAGTCATTGGTAGCGGCATCCAGGCGTCCAAACATCTGCGGCGCAGTGATGGCTTTCGGGTTCATTCTCATTTCCTTATGGGGGGCTCCACAATCAGTCATAGCTTTCATCAGCATCTGGATACATTTAGTCTTTCCTGCTCCCGAGGGTCCGAGAGCCATCATTCCCCAACGGACTCTTTGGGTTTCGTACAGTTGGATCAGCTTCAGAACCCACGGTGCATGGTGAATCAACTGAGCTTCCTCAATTTCCTTCTTAATCGCACCTTCAATATCCGGGTATCCTTTTTTATCCAGATCAATGCCAGGAAACAGATCGTCGATTAGCGAAAGGAAAAGCGGTTCGTCCTCGTCTACAAGTTTAGACAAGTTCATATCTCGCAAAACTCTCATCACAGTGATGTTCTCAGCATCTTGGGGGTTCAGACGCTTCTCACCACCCAAAGTACGCAATACTGACAAAATGTTTCTCAAACCGAAATCGTAATGGACTTGTTTAGTTAGTTGCAATTCGCACAGTTTGTACAGTGTGAAAAATTTTCGGGACAGAATTATGTTCTGCTGGAAACCGCAGCTGGCCAGTTTGACACGCATGATGATCATACGGTCCGGTACCATCATAGCGACGGATCTGAACTGAATCTTCAGATTCTCAGGCAACTCCTGACGTCCGGCGTAACCCGGATTCATTGTGATGAAGAGACCAAACTCTGGGTCGCAGTCCACAATGTCACCATCAGTGAAGACGAATTGGGTCTTCTTTTCCTTTTTACACTGCAGCACCACGTAAATCTGTTGAGCAGCGACGGACAACACGGGGAGGTCAATTCGGTTGAACTCATCGAAGCATCCCCAGGAGCCAGACTGTGCCAGACCCTTGTAGATCCTACCCAGACCTCGGAAGTCCATCTGATCGGAGCAGTTGAACACGACAACGTATTTGCCTAGACAACGAGCCATGTCTTTGGTGGTCTCGGTTTTTCCTGTACCAGCCGGTCCAGCAGGAGCTCCTCCGAGTGACATACCAAGGGCTTGCGCCAAGGTAATGTAACACCTTAAAAACAATCATCAATAGTTTTAGATCAACGAAACGAATAAACTTCGAGAGCAACATCATGGTAATTTAGGCCGGGTAATGTAAATTCAAACACAATCAAATATCGATGAAAACTCAAAGTATCAGGAATTTAATCTTTAGTTATGACCAGATGGAGGAGGGACGAACATCTGCACGACATCCACAAGTTTTTAGTCAGAACCTTCAAAGACTATGTAAACAATCCCCCCCCAAAAATTAATTTAGGGGGCATAAAATTCACTTGGTAAATGCACTTTTTGGCGAGTTGAGCGATGCGAATTTTCAAACAATCAGAATGCAGTATTTTTGAGATAAATAGAAATAAATCAAGGTGAGTAAATATTTGACCACTTATACAGGGCTAATTTTCGCTCACACAGTCCGGGGACAATACGAACAAAGTTTGAAATTTCAAACGCGTTTTTCTCAAATTGGGTTAAGATTAGACAAAAATAGAAGAACACAAAAGTTGCTTTGATCTTCACCAGAATTAATATAATGCATTTTTTTTTCTCGAAATTTTCAACCAAAATTTTACCCCAAAAGTGGGGCAATTTTGGCTTTTTTAAATTATCAATAATAACGCTGAAACTACCAGGTTAATTGATGAGAAAGTTATATCAAAAGAAGCCTCAAAGTCTAAAAGGGTAAAGCTTCCAAAAGAGTATACTTTTGGTTGATAGCCGAAAAAAGTCATTTTTATTATATAAAAATCAAAATCTTAACTTGAAAACAAGTTTCAAAAGTTATATTTAAATTTTTGGAAGTTTTACCTATAACTATGTTGAGCTGTATAAGAGGCTTTTTTTGATATAACTTTCTCATCAATTAACTTGGTAGTTTCAGCTATTTTCTTGATTAATTAAAAAGTAAAAATGACCCACTTTTGGGGTAATGTTTAGTTAACAGTTTCGAGGAAAAAAAGGCATCATATTAATTCTGGTGAAATTCTAAGCATTTTTTGTTTTCTTTTTGTTTGTTGTCTAATCTCGGCCCAATTTGAGAAAAAACGAGTTTGAATTTTCAACTGTTTGTTCATTGTGTCCGGTTAGTTTAAGTCAGTACTGTATTGCCGCTCACGTGTTAACAGCACGAAACTTGTCGCACTTTAACTGTCCCCAATCGCGATCTATAAACCCCCGTAACTTAACGAAAAATGACCACAGGTGAAATATCTTTATATTTTTGAGCTCAGGACAATACCTTGCGAAGAGTATTAAAAATTCAGTCAGTAATGGCTAGTTATCATTAAAGTGTTAAATTCGTATTTTAGTTGGTTGCGGAGGAGAAAATTCAATTGTTCGATGTTGGAAGGGGGAGGGGGTAGAGAATGTTTAGATGCGCCCATTTTTTTAAAGTTAAATAGTCTTTCATGTGTTTTGACAGCTCTGAAACTCAATTTGGTCGACCTAGAAATGGTCAAAGTCCGTTTAATTTTATTCACAGCTCAATCAACATTTCGATCTTTTCTCTCGCACCTGTCAGTGAGTGGGGTGATTACGAGTCTGTCTGTGCAGCCGAGGTACTCATTCATGTAGTTGAAGTTGACGTCTGTGATGGATACTAGACACTCGTCCGTCTCCTCCTTGAAGTAGAACCTACTCTGTTTCAGCCACTCAAAGTCACCTAAAGGCAGCGTAAAAGTTTGATATTAAATGAAATAAAGCCATTCCCGTTTTAAAAAATAATAATGACTAATATGGTCTAACAGAAAAAAACAGGGGCCAGGATGAATGACAGCTTTTTGAAAAGTGGCTGGAGGGGGTAGTTTCGCATGAAAACATAATAGAATATGAATCTCATTGCGAGGCCATAGTTCAGACAAACCATAAGAATGGGCGTTGGCATATCCCTACATTAAAACTTCAAAATGAACCTTTAGGGGAGCGGTGGTGAAGTGGTTACGTCTCCGCCTCTCAATCGAAAGGTCGGATGTTCGAGGCCCACCATGATCCGTGCTCGTTGCTTGAGGGTGAAGCAACAGTACCCAGCCCAGAAAAATAACCAAAAAAATTGCATGTAGTTCTTAAACAGGGGCACAACAGCGGTTCGCCGTGATGAGCTGTACAGCTCTTGTGTTGGTCCTTTCCCCCATGGATAAATGGTCTTAAAATAAACCTTAACCCACCTGGTGACTTGATGTTGAGTCTGACAAGGTCGTCAAAGATGTCCTTCTGATGCACATGAATGGTAATGAGGGTCTCAAACTTCGTCCTCTCCATCTTAGTCAACTCATGAGTAGTCTGGTCGATCAACTCGTTCAAGATTTCCAAGAACATCTGGTTAGTGTTAGCCATGATCTAACAGCAAAAAGTATGTTTCAATTCATCTGTAACTTCATTACAAAACCATCACGCGAAACTATCGCACAATCGATTCAAATTGAAATATTTGTTTATTTCAAACTGATACATGAAAGTTATAATTCAAAAACTTAACAGGAAATACCAAAACAGAGAATATATTTGAGCTTCAAAAAACGAAACAAAAACACCACTTCTCACCACCAGTAAAATTGGAATATTATCTCACTTTTCGATCCGTTTTTGCATTTTGCAACGCGACTTCCGAGTCTCTAGTCCAGATGATCTGCAAAGCCAGAAGACCCACTTGGGCTGCAAACTGGTTCTGGAACTCAATCATCTTAAATCCAGTATCTCCCAACGCCACATTCGCTCTTCGAATCACACTATGAAGCGACTTTTGCTGCTCAGTCAAGACAGTTCCAAGCCAGATCTCGACGTTTCCTTGAGCCATAACAGGCCTTTCGAAATCGATGCTCTCGCCTTCGGATGAGTTGAACGCCACCATTTTGTCATACTCTTTGTCATGGAATGTCACAGTCGCCAAGTTATCGAAAATGTTCAGCAAGTGCGCTTGGATAGTGTGCGAGTCACTTGCCTGTCCGAGGATCTCGAGCAGACTCGGATCCGAGACGAAGAAGAATCGGGGGAAGATCAGACGTTTCTTTTCCAGGTATCCTGTCAAAGACTTCTGACACAATTCGAGTTGTTCCAGAAGATGGGGAAGAAGCTGACCAAGCATGTCATCTCCGACACAACATGTGACCACATTAGGGTTCTCGTGAGCATGAGTCATGATTTTAACCCAGGATTTGTCAATGTTTGAGAACCGCTTGGCCTCCTGGGGAAGTTGCTTGGCGATGTCTCCGCCCACGAATACAGCCTCCAAGTATACCCACAAGTTCTGCACTGTCATCCAATTCTCAATGATCTCGGTGGTAGTAGATAACTTCTGCACCCATTTCTGAATGTCAGCTTTGAATGGTGCGTTGTATCTGAAAACAACACAAATATCTTAGATAAAAGTTTTGCTATGCTTTCTAGTGTTCCTCAAACTCAACAAATAGTTTTCGCAATGAGAATTATTCTGGCTCTAAGATTTGCTGATCAAAAAAGCCTCAAATTTCAATCGCTCGAAATGTACACTATCAATAGAGAACATAGAGTACAACTGAAGTGAACACTGACCTGTTGCTCATGAGAGATCCGAGTATCATGAGTGAGTCTTCCATGAGTGCCACTATCTCACTCGTCTCCTGTCCCTTGAGAAGCAGTTCTCCTCTGGTCTTGAAGTTGGAGAAGGAGAAGCTCTGCACACTCCAATCACTCACCACCTGCTTCAGTTTAGCCTCGATGTCCTTCTCTTTCACAGCCGCTATGCAGATGTCCTAAAGAGAAAAGACAGAGATAAAGATACTCAATAAGATGTTAGCTCCCGAACAGCTCCTGATGACAATATGTTTTCGTCTCCATTTTTTATGCAGCAGCATTATTATCAATTCCTGGCAATTAACTTGGTTTCTATTGTGGAAACTTTTGTTTTGGCACCGACCTTGGGATCAAGTAGAGTTTGACTCGCTACCTTGACGTTGAATCTTCTCAAGCAAAAACTGGGCCTGGAATGTTTGGACAAAAAATCATCACATTTACGATATCAACGTCTGTATATTGAAGCCGGATAACTTTTCTTCAAAAAAAAATTGCGTTTTAGATTTCCCAACTAACCTTACATCCTTCTAAACAACTTTTCAAATCAACTATAATATTCTATCCGAATGGATCTAAGATTACAAAGGTATCCGACCTCGATGTCTTCTTTGTACTGTAGGAGAGGGGCCTCCATGATGTTTTTCAGCAGGAAGTTCTCGCTCTCTATCTCGAATGTATGGCCAGTGAGAGTGGCGATTCTGTCCCAATGCCTCGTTTTCATGGACTTGTTGGCCATCATCTCCAGCAGAGGACAAGTCTCGTTGAAGTCGTCAATCGTTTTCTTTAACTCCTCAAATGCTTGCCAGTCTTTCAACGCTTTCGGCAGTTTTCGACACCTGCGAAGAAGTTCATTTAAATCTACTCGTCAGCAAGCAATGATATCATTACACAACTAATTTTGGCGTAGCACTGTTGTTATCTAAACGGGTAAAATAAAAGTGAAGCTATCTAATAAAATTTTTGATTATTTCACATCTCTAATCAGTACTTTTCCCATTGGGGCATTAAAAATTTTCCATATGCTAAATATATATAAGACATCTGTGACAATTTTTTTCACGTAAAATTCCATAGATCAAGGTTAGAAGTGTCTTGCCGAGGTCATGTCGAGCTCATCAAAACCATGCAACTCATCCTTCAAAAGTTGGAATCACTTACTTATTTTGGAAGTCAGTCAGTTCCTGGTTGATCTTCTCGATGTCCACATCGGTCCACGGGATGTCATAGTAGCCATTCACAGTGTCAATGACGTCATTGTACAGCGAGTACAGTTTCTGCAGAAGGTTCAATTCCTTCTTCGTTTTCTGTAGATTAGGGTAGTCTGTCACACTCAATCCGAACAGTTCCTCGCCACCAGAATATGACTGGTACTTCCGCCACAGTTCGTCGAACTTCGCCTGGAACACGACAAGTCGGTCCGACGCCTCTCTCGGTTTAATTCCTTCCTCCATCGGACCCTTACTACCATATTCATCATCAAAGCTTCCAAGGTCATTTTTGAACTGACTGATTCCGTCCAAGAGCCCGCCTTTGAAGCCTGGCTGCACCTCAAGAAGGTTGTCTTGGTTCTCTTTAGCTTGAGTGATCAGCTTCTTCCAGGCGTACGTCAAGCTGTCCACTCGCTCTGCGTTTCCGTCATTGAAGACAAGTTCAAACCTGTTCAAAATATGATAAGCTTCTTCAATAGGCGCAATTGTCATCTCAATTGATATGAATCGCTCTCGCATCTCCATCAGAGCGGCCATAGCAGTTCGAATATCGTCGAGATCTTTGATAGGCCTCGACATTTTCTTGTTGAGAACCTCGATGAAATCAAAGATCTCTTGCATCTTCGTGGATCCAACCTCATTAAGTGCTTTTCCGTAAGCCCACTTCCAGTTTCGCGTTTCCTGGATCAGAGACATCTGCAATGGTTCGGTGATGAGAAGCAGAGAGCCCACTTGGTACGCAGGTTGTAATGCATTTATATCGTTCTCCAAGTTCTGGTATTTCCTGATCTGGATGCCGTAGTCCGACATCAATGGTTCGCTTTCCTGGAACTCCTTGACCTTGTCAGCAGGATCTTCCTTCCACAGCTCGGAGAATCTGTCGAACTCCTTGAGTTGTTCGTCCACCTCCACTTTGTTGGAGGAAATGACAGATTGGAGGGGAATCACAACCTTGATCACGTCTTTGTGATCGGAAATGATTTTGTGCAGCGGCTTCACTGTGAATTGTTGCACAACTTTGTCGTCTTTGTTCTGATCTTGTTGCATCTCCCATTCCTTAAAAAAATTAAAACATTGAAATCAAAATTTCATTTCTTTTCTACAAGGCAACTAGCGAAGATTATTCTTTCAAAAAAATTTTCCAAAAATGTTCACCTCTAATGATAATTTCATGGAAACTCGAAACTTTATGAATATTTGAATTTTTTCAGTTTGTTATAGATGAGACTGACACAAAGTGAAGATATGTTAATTGTGTTTGACGATTCGTCGAATGCATTTACAACTGCGAATTTGGTCTAAGCTAGCGACAAGGTCATGATTTAAGTCAAGTACGAAGCGTGAATCTTGCCTTGTTGACGCTAGTAGCTCCTTGCCGCTCTACTAGCGCTTCCTGCATAGTAAATCAACATGAATATTTAACTCAAAAGTTAATGATCAGAATGCATGGTGAAAATGACCAAGAGGCCTTGATGATCGATCGATAGAAATGATGTTTATCTATTCACTGTACTATCACCGCACGCGAGCCTAAGCAGTAAGCATGATGCAAGGACATATGCAAGAGCAAGTAGGAAAATAGTTTCTTAAGAATGTGCTTGTTATATATCCTCGTGCAAATTTTTTTGAAAATGTATATTTTATTGAAGTATATTTTGCTTTGATTTATAATTAGCTTTTCTATTGGTCAAATAACAAAGATCATTTCATCAAGGTCTCTCGTCTGAAAAAACAAACAAACAAATTGTTTTTACCTTCTGTTGCTGTTGCTGCTGGACTTTAGAGTGTCTCCAAGTCGGGAACTCAGTTGTCATCTTCAAGATCACCTGCACGGAGTCCGTCAGATACTTCTGGATGTTCTCCAGACTGGGTTTGATCTGGATAAGAGGGATGGCCAGGACGATGTCAGTCTTGAAGAGAGGCACTTTGGACTCGTCCGAGTCCTTGTTCTTGCCGTAAACACTGGACACTTGCAGACGTCTTCGGATCATGTCCAGGGACAACTTGGTGCCTGTATTTGGAATTAAACAATTAAGCCAGCAATAACTGAACCAAACGCTTGCACAAGACTCCCAAGAACTAATCAGCTAGTCGGAATAATGACTCTCGGCAATTTAAAGACAACAATTTCTAGAAAAACGCCATTAATCTGATTGTTTTTTAAAGTACACGATCTATTAAATTGATGCAGTTATATCCATTGAATACAATTTTTATCAATCATACCGCGCTTTCGAAAGCATAAATTTTGCAAGAAAACCGTCTTCAAGTTGTTGATTTTTTTAAAGATGTTTTTTATTTAAAGCTGATAATCTTAATGACCCTATCGACCCATGCACCACTTACACTTAATCAGTGACTCGGTGTTTCTCTGGGAGAAAGTGTTCAGCGTGTTGTAGAACGAGCAAGAAAGACACTCCTGACATCTAGTCTTGTGCTTTCCTTCTGGGTTCGAGCACGGGTAATGCTCCTGATCCAATCCCACTTTCAGGGAATCATCCCACAGTTGAGACTTCAGAGTTTCAATCAGTTCGTCAACCGAAGCCTCCACTTTCAGACTCTGGTTTTTAAGAGACTCGAAGGCCTTCCCGCATGTCAGCTCAGTTAGATCAAGGAAGTCTTTGGGGGTCATAGTGTCGTGCTCGGGCACTTCGCAGAGGGCAGTTCGTTCCATCTCGTGAAGAGTGGCTTCAATTCGGCACTCGAGGATATCCGAGACGTGTTTGGTCAGGACTTCCAGTTCGTTGATCTCATGCTCACAGTCTTCAATGTCTGCAGGCAAAAAGAAGGTAAAATTACTTCATCAAATTTTGAGTATACGTGAGATAAATGCTAACGTTATCTAAAAATGAGACTGTTTATATTTTTCGAGGAACGCCATTACAAATCATTTACATTTATAGCTTCTTAACCGCATATTTCAATATTTTTATAATCGCTTAACATTAGCTAAAAACTAATTTTTTTAACGCCTACCAATAAGAAAATGACTAAAACTCATTTTGTCAGAAATGTAATTAATTGAAGATGGTATAATCAGGCGTGAAACCGCTGGTTTCCATTTCAAGGAGATATTTCCGCTTACAAGTTCCGAGACTGGCAGAGTTCCAGGATAGTTTGACCACTCCTCGTTCCATCACAGCCTCCACTTTGTCACAGAAGGGCTTCATCAGAGGCACCAGCAGCTGAGGAATAGACTTGACCACCTTGTAGTACCTCTTCACTGCCGACGACACGTTCCTGTTGATACCTTTGATCACCTGAGAAAACAAAAGTTGTTAGAATAGTTGAGATATCCCTAAAAAGTGACTGTTTGACAAAAGTGCAACTCATATTAATCAAAACTGATGCCTAGACAAAATGAGCACACCACCATTTAAAAGAAGGGGGCAAAGCCATAAAATCTGAACAGAGTCTCAAATTTGGTATACGAGGAACAACAAAATTTTTCAAAGCTGAGCTGATTGAGCTCAAATTTTGATACCTCTTCATTGTTCATCATGTTTCTTGCCGCTTCTGGTATCTCCAATTCCAGTTTAATAAAGTTTTTAGCTTCGTCTATCAACTCGTAGATCTGGTTGTCGAAGTTCAGCACGAACTTATTCGTCTCAGGGTGTCGAATCAAAAGCGAAGAGTTCATTCCTGATCTCGCTATTTCAACTGCTTTGAACCATGTGCGATGATACATCAGTTCGAATTCGAGAAGAGCAGACACCATTCGGTTGTAGTTTTTCACTATTTTCTTCGCTTCGTTTGACTTCAGAAGCTCTTGTTTCGTTTTGAAAATCTGCATTGGCTCGTCAATTTTGCGCAGCAGTTGACGCGACCAGTAGATTTTGCCGGAGATCTGCAAAACAATTCAATTCATTTTTTTAATGTAGAATATGTTATCAACCAAATTTTACTTCAACTCGGAAAAAAATTGACCAGTAGGGAAAGGGCAAATAATTTCGATTTTTTCTTTCTTTCTAAAAGCACAAAAAGCACGTATTTTTCAAATAGCTAATTAAATTTACAAGCATAGTCGGCTGTCTTTTACGTTCTTTTTGATACTTATTATTCTGAAACTAGGAAAAAAATGTGTTTCTATATTTTCACCAACTTACCGGAGGGTAGTTCCTGGGCATGGGAGGGTCCACCTTCTGTTTCATGTAAGTCTTGCGACAGAGGTCAACGTCCTTTCCATACTTGAAGAAGACCAGTTGATACTTATCGTGCAGGTCCAGTTTCACATCTGCTGGGAGGGTGATTCTCTCGAACTTCTCGAGCAGGTTCAGAGAACGGGCAGTCTGAAATCTCAAATGTTCAGCCCAAAAAACTGAATGACTTAAAATGAGAAATTACTTCGATCATGTCATGATCTTAAGTGATGCATAAATGTTATTGACATCGAGCTGCCTTAAAATTTTTGAAATATTATAATTTTTTTTAAAAACGATGATTCAAATTGGTTTATCCGCATAAAACATAAAAAACAATAACTCAAACCACTTTGATACATCAAAAAAAGGCTGGATCAAATAAAATTTCAGCTACAAAAAACGACAACTAACTTTTGTGTGCGTAGTTTGTTTACTATTTAATTGTTTGAACTAAAATCAATCAAAACATCCCAATTTAAAAGCAGCTCGATTTTAAACAAACTACATCTAAAAGATGACTGACTCAATGAGACTTGGAAACATCATAAATGCCTTCAGAACACTTGATATCTGCGATGAAGCGAAATGAAGCGACGCATTCAATCGATAGACTTACAGCCCCAACATTCATAGCAGAATTGTCTCGCAAAACCTGATCAAATATCTTTGTAATAGTTACGTTAGACAATTCAGTTAATATGCTAGAAATGAAGTGCAAGAAACATAAAAAAAGTTTTGAAATAATTGGGTAAAGAAAAATGTTCAATGAGCAATTAACGGCAAGTAGCAATTACAAAGTAATTTTAAATACGAATCACCATACTGAGCTGAAACGAAAAGTTATTATTGTGCAACATTACAGGTTAATAAGGTGCAAAACAGTATTAAGTGTGCAAAAGAATAAATTTGCAATAGAAAATTAAACAGTAATGCGTAAAAAACAATGTTAGCCGGTGGCTGGGCAAGTATTACAGAATGTTCCGACCACAGTAATTAATAATGTTCCGACCACGGTAATTTTCAAAAAATTATTTCATGTTTTCTTCCAAATTTTAGGCGTTATCTATCTTAGTAATTATAAGCTGAACTTAGCGTCAAATTAGGCAATAACAGCGTAAATGTAGTTTAAAAAACCTTTGTTGAACTAGAAGTCGAATCTTTTTTGGAATTTTTTTCCGATCTCCTGCGTAATTTTTTCTGTAGAAATAAGAACATTTGTTTTCAGAATATATAACTAAATCACCATGCAAACCTTCATTAAATTATGACAAGGTTTTTTATCCTACTTTCAAAGAAAAAGAGGAACATGTATGCCTGGGGTAGTTTTTTTTATTCAGACCGATTTCTAAACAGCTGGCAGCGATTTACTTAATCTGAGATCTCAGGCAGCAAAAAGGCGCTTTAATAAAGCGCATTTATTGGGTATCGATCCAAAAATTTTTGGATTGCCCAGCGAGTATGCTTGCACGAGACAAAAATGAGGCTGACTTTGCTGCTTGAATGATAGTTTGATAATTTCAAAACGCAAAAAACATTATGCGTGACTAAATATCCACACTCATAATCGTTCTCAATCGAATTGAGGCCAACCTTAATTGGTCAATTTAATTCTACTCAAATGCTAGCTATTGCATTTATATTACAAAATATAGTCTATCAAAAAAATTTTGAACAAAAACTATTCGAGAACTGCTAAGCGGCAGTCGGAAAAACCAAGGCGTTGCCCTGATATAAAAGCAGTAGTTAAGTTTTCAAAAGTTAAAGTTTAAATGTGTGGGGAAATGGAAAAGAGCCATAAAATTTAAAAAAAATTAATGTATGTGCCACGGACGAGCAACATTATCTATAAAATACACAAACTTTGGAGACTGCTTGATGCAAGCTTGAACCTCCCGAACTCAATTTACTGGCCTAAGCCACTTGCGTCTAGGACTACAAGCCGACGAGACTTGCAGATAAAATATAAACATTACAAGTACCTCAAAACGCTTAATTTTTATCAATAAACTTTTTATTTTGAAAAAATTAGGTAAGTTTAGTTGAAACGTTCTTCATAACAATGCACCACCTAAGAGCGGCATCAGATAATTAAATCAGCCGGATTTCGAAATGCATAAATTATACACATGAAAAATCCCATCAACAATGTTTTAATTTTTAATAATCCTTAACAGCAATCAGAGGCTCAAAAATTATGAAGAAGCCGATAACTTGTATACAAAGCTCATGAACTTGAGATCTCTTCAAAAAACTTTTCAAATTAAACACTTTTTATGACTTTTTGACAAAACATTTGGCTTGAAGTCCCTAATTTTAAGATTCGGCTTGAAGTCCCGTCGGCTTGATGACCGGCACCCAAGCCACTCAGCCTTTGCTTCTTGCAATCTGCTATTTTCACGCCTACTTACTCTGAGATCTCAGGCAGCAAAAATGCGCCTTGATAAAGCGGAAATAAGAGATTGATCGAATTTTTTTGACCAAAAAAGACAACCTCTACGCCATACTGCCTTCCTAACTTCGGAGGTGGTCGGAACAATTAGTTTGAGCGTAACATTGGCCTTAGTACATAAAACATCTTGACATCAGTTTAATGCTAGCAACATGTTTATTAACATAATAAATGGTGACTGTGACAGAGTTAGATGCGATAATAGGCTGAACCCGCGGTTATTCTTAGGGATTCGAAACCATTCTTTTAGTTTTTGAACCATTATTTTTCCCAATAGATCCACACAAATATTTCTGGTTGGGTCACTAACCGAAGCGCTCTTTTCGAACTGCTGGTCTACGAACGTCTGCAACTGTCCCATGAGAGCGTCGATCTGAGTCTTGAAATCATCGTAGTCGTTGTCAAAGTCGTTCTTCCTGTGGTCCAACAAATCATAGCTCTTCTTCTTTGTCGCCATCACGATGTTCTGGAACTTGATAGCCAGCACGTCGATACCTTGATAACATGAGACATTTAATGCTTATTTGGCACTAATATGATGTTCGGTCCCTAGAAATTCAAGTACGACAGGAACAATCAACTTTGTGAAAAGTTCAGAAATGCCACAAAATAAATGCTTTTTCAAAATATCAAGGCCCATGATAATATTTAATTCAAGGAAATGCCCATATTTTAGATACCTAGTAGCTTTCATTCTTGTACCGCACATTGATTTCCATTTTCCAATGAAGCATCACCAGATTAGTCCTTACTAGTCTTTTGACTACCTTGCAAATCATATCAGAATAATTCAAATTTATTTTCTTCTCATTTTCCGTATTGTTTTCTTGCAGCTCAAATAACTCGTATGCAGATAACTAGTGAAATTTTAACTGTAAAAGGAAGTCTATACTTCCCCAGCAGTGTCAGATGGATGTTTTGAAACTAAAAAAAAAATCGCTTCAAAAACCGTTACATAAAATGGCTCATTTCGTGAGACAATTTCAAAATCGCTTATAGAGGTAGACAAAAAAACCAATGAGACCCTTAGCTAACCTTCCACTCGGACGTCCGTGAGTCCTGAGAGGTTGTCGATGGTCTCCATCATGTTCTTGATCTTCTCCAGACGTCTGCAGAAGGCGTCGAATTTGCCGAAGATGTAGTTCTCACTACAATTGGAAATAAACACTAATAAACCATAATATACTCATCAATTTGCATTAAATAATTGAACAAGATGTGGAATATCCGGCTTTAAATGCCTTAGTACTCCACGCCAATTAGTTAAGAAACTAATTTTGTATTTTGGCAAATTTTTTTCTCTCGTTTGCAAATTAACAAAGTTGATCCAATATTCTGAGGCGCTATTGAAGAACACTGTCTATTTATTCAAGAATTGAATGCTTAGAGGTACCTGAAGTCGAAGTTTTTCTCCTCCTTTTCTTCTGCATTCTCCTTCACCCGTCTGAACTCATTCTTGTACTCATCTCTCAGCAACAGGCAGTCTGCTATTCTCTCCAGCAGCAGCTCCCTGCGTCATTTAAGCGAATGATATGTTAGCATAAACTTTCCCTTAATATAAACGATTACGTGCCAAACTATCATGATATTTATCGAAATTGATGATTTTTGTGAAGTTTGAAATTATTCTGAAGTTAAACTACCTTGGCTCAGAGCTGTAACAAAACAACATATAAGGCCAAGAATAGAAGCATTTTTCCAAAGTGTTTTTGTATATACGAATGTAAGGAATGATAAAATTTTAGAAATCTCTAAGACATTAAAATCATGATCTCGGATGATCTGCATCGCTGTCACTTACTACGTCTCGTACAAGTTGTAGTTTGGGTCATCTCTAAAAATGAAAATTAATAATAAGAGCTTTGGTCGAAGATAATTAAAAATCAAGTTGCCAATTAACAGGTCCGGTAAGAGAGAAAAGAACATAATATCAAAAGGTATTAATGTTTGGAGCTAGCGTCCTTCAGTTCTTCATCGAAAAATGTGCAGCTTGCTGAGCTATAAAAAATATATATTATAACCAGGGGCGGATTTAGGGGGGGGGGGGGTTTAGGCGGACGCCTTCTCAGGGATTCGACCCCCTGCCGACCCAAAGGGTCCCCCTTTGGTACTTTTTAAGAAATCCACTTTTGGTCGACCGACCCTAAAATTTTTCCAAAGGCGCATTCGGCGCCAATACTTACTAATTTTGAGGGGGGAGCGCGCGCCGAAAAAACGCATTTTTTTTATCAAAACTTTCCAAAAAGTGCCTAAAAATGCCTGTTTTGACTGTTTTTTCAAAAATTTGCCTCCGGCCCAGAACATTTTGCCAAAATGGGCAAAACAGTGCTCTGGGAGAGCTCAAAAAATCAATTTGGTCGACCTAAAAAAAGGTCAAATTTCAAATTTTTTTTGAAAATACGCCCCCCCCCCTCGAGAAAATCCTAGATCCGCCCCTGATTATAACATTTGGGATCTATTCGACCCAACAGCACCGACTGAATCACTTCGTTTACGTTGCTGTTGATAGTCGCTCGGTAAGCCATAGACTTGTAGGTAGAAGTTGACGTGTATCTGAGTCAACGGTTTGCATTAGCTTCACTCGGTGCTTAGCTTCTCATCAATTACACTGCTCTCATATACCAGTTCGGACAACATGGGGAAAACAAACGAGGCTATGGCATTTGTAGCTTTGTGTAGTAGGTCAGCTTTTGGTAGGAGCTCAATTAACCTCTCAATTAATTAAGGCAACTCAAATAATTCCACTCCAAATTACAGGCAAATTTAGCTTTAAAATACCTACCCTCGAGTTGACAACGTACAAAAAAACAGACAAAAAAGCACAAAAAGTACCTGTCCATTTCGCGTATGTTGGACACGCCCTCCTTGATGTAGGCCTTGCAGGTGGTGATCATCTGATTGGTCACTTTCACGAACAGTGACGTCATCCTCTCACTCGTGTTGTAGTACTGGCTGATGCTGTGGATCATCTTCACTGCTGTCAGCAAACTAGGCAGGATCTCAACCATGCTCTTCTAAACAGCGCACAAAGACAATTAATTGCACAATGTTCACCGTGTTTTTTCTACAATGTTCACATAAAAATGTTTAGATGGCAAAAAGAATCGGCCGAATCTAGTATTTTTAATGGGTGACGTTCAACAGTACCGAAACTGAAATGTTGCTCAACAGTGCCAAAAACTAATGATATTAGAAAATTTCAAGTTTTGTTTGTGATCTGTTAACAATGTTGCCTGAAAACTGTTTTTGTTTCGGAGCTAAACAGAGAAAAAAATTGACAATTTGCTGAGTTCACTGTTTATTCAGAAAAGTTTGTGCCGCCACGCTTGGGAAACTTGTTTGTTTAACAAGCGGCATCAATTAAAATGGCCATTTTCGTCTTTTCAACTTCCGTCCATTTGATTTAAGATACTTGTCAGTAATTTGGGATGGGAGCAATTCTCATGGGCGAAGGGCTCATGCGCGAAGGACCGAACACAAATAAAGTCGAAAGTCATTTATTAAAATGAATCCATTGCCGTTCAACTAAAAGGAATTGAATGAAGCAAAAATTAGCTTCTTGTATAATGAAACCCTTGCCGGCGCTCGGTGAGAATTTGAAAATTTTGCATATTTCTGCCTTTTAATATTCGGCCAATATTAATTGACACGGGTGGCTCTTTTTCCTTTCCCCCCACCTCACTCAAACATGAATTTTATGGTGTAACAAGTGGTTTTACAAGGTTAATTATGAAGACCAAATATGTTTGTCATGGCTTATTTAGTCTGCATGTCCTTTATCATGACAATCGGAAAAAGTGAACAGTAACTTCAATTATAGAAATTTGCAGGTGGGGGGAGAGGAAAAAGAGCCTTGACACGTTTTATTGCAGTTAAGAATCTCGAAAGTCATTTTCAAAAAGGCTTCTGTAAATTGAATTTCAAAAAATCGAAGGGAGAACTGGAAAAGAGCCTAACTCTTCTTAATTGACCAACGATAAAAGAAAAATTAGTCAACTTGGTCGTTAAGGACTTATTCGTTGACCACCAAAAAAGAGAAATATTGAATTAATTAAGATCAGATAATATCTAAGCATCGGTGGTTCAGTGGTAGAATTGTCGACTGCCACGCGATAGACCCGGGTTCGATTCCCGTCCGATGCATTTTCAAACGAATTTCTGACATTGTAAAGTCATGCATAAGAAGAATTCAATGGCTTGGGAGTCAATGCTTTTTCCTTGGCAAACACCAAATTTTTGAATGCAGATTTGAAATTGGCCTAATGCGTAACCGCAGAATAAATACAATTGGACCGCAGAATAACGACAGATAAAAAGAAGAAATAGATAAAACACTTACTGGATCGCATGTTCCGAGGGGTCCGAAGAACTTGTCGAGGGTGTAGAGGTACTTGACGTTGTCCTTGGCCTCGTTGGCTGCATCTGTGATCCGCATGTCTAGCTCCCTCCATCTCTTCACTGCCCGTGACTTGGCATACTGCAGTGCAGCTACCACCGACTTGCATCTGGTCAACTTGATCTGGTCAAGAAGACTGAAACAGAATAATAACAATCACTTGTTCTCCAAGGCGGTATACAACAACAATTCGGATCATAGTTTGGTACAATTGTAATAGATGAGTTCCACGAAACCACAAGGCTCCCTAATGTGTAAAATACACTCGACTCAAAATTTAACCGTTTAGTTTAATTAAGTTCGAGAAAAAGCCTTTCAACCGAGTGGTTTCTTTTTAATTGGGATTCGAGAAAGAAAAAATTTTTGAAAAAAAAAAAATTATAAACCTGCAACTTTTTTTCATAATTGCAATATTGGGAACTTAAATGCAAATGGGCTCTTTTCCAGTTCCCCCTCTCTTTCAAATTCAATTTCGAAAAGTCTATTTAACGTTGTCATAATGCAATGAAATTTGGCGTGGTGAACAAATCGACAATTCTGAACAGATTTGTTCTTCATACTTTACAGCGTAACATCATGCGTTTAGCCGTAATAACACGTAAAACGAACATAAAACTCGGTATTCTGAAAGGGGAGAAACTGGAAAAGAGCCTGCAAATGTGCATTTTTTTCGTAATTTATAGTGCCATTCAGTTTTTTGAAAAAAACTTGGTCCATATTGCATTGAAACACTAGATTATACCAACCTGTTGAAGGTGGCCATTCGTTTCTTCCAGTGTTCCAACTCGGCCGACGGTCCGACGTCGTCTGCCTCCCGTCTGATCTGCTCGCTCTCTGCCAGAACAGTCTCTATCTGCTTACACCAATGACCCAGAAGAGTCTCCAGCTTCTCAGTAGTCTCACTACTTGCGGCAGCATCTTGGTACCTAAGAGAAAGTATAACTCAGACAAGAATAATTAGGCCAATTTCTCATCGCTTTTCGGAGAGCGGTGGTGAAGTGGCTACCTCTGTCCGCCTCTAGGTCAAAGTTCGGTAGTTCGAGGCCCATCATGATCCGTTCCCTTTGCTCGATGGAGAGGGAATTATACCTACCCCAGAAAAATAACCAAAAAGATGCGTACAGTTCTTTTGAGCACGGCATAGCAGCGATCCGTGAAGAGCTGTGCAGCTCATATGTTAGGCCTTTCCCTCGAAGATAAATTGCTCTAATTTTTTGAGGACCAAACTATCATACTAGCACCGAAATATGGGCTATGTGGCTCTCTACTGAGATCCACAACTTTTTCCAATATTAAAAACTTTATTTTTGGTTATTTTCGCGCATATTTTTGGTTATTTTTTTTTGCAATCAAACGCTGCACAACCCGCAAGCAACAGCCACTTTTAATCAAATTAGAATCTATTCTGAACACAGATTCTATACGTTTTGTTGAGACCTCAAAATATCAGTCAAAATTTTTGCGGCCAGATATATCTGTTGTAAAAGTCATTACAATGACAACTAGAAACAAGTCATCATGACAACTAGAAACAAAAGCCAACTGGAAATATTTTCATAAGGCAAGCATCGCCAATTTTAGGTTAAATAGATTCAGCATGTTATTTAGGAAGATACATGCGCAGATAGATGAGTTAGCTCATGTACCTTACCCCACTAGATCAATGGTTATTGTGTTAACATCAATATGGTTGCGTAACCTGTAAAAGTATTATGGTTTGTCTATTTAACCTCTGATCTTAACTTACCGCCGACCTTTAGTTGTTAATTTATATACCTGCCAAAAGCGCATCGGCTTTTGGTAGACTCTGAATTGGACACTATCTTTTATGATACGTAACAAAACAAACGTAACCAATTCAATCTTTTAACACGTATTTTATCTTAGTTAGAATCTCCGTCTTTTATTTAGTTTTAAATAAAAGCCTACTATTTTAGTAGGAATCTTAAACATCCACAGTCTTAATCTATTCCTAGTTTAAGTCACTCTTTTACAACACGAGTGGTATCCTAATATTTTAACATGGCGCAGTCGAATGAATCAAACCTACGCGGATTAGAGTTTTTCTGGAATAACTCATCGAATGAAAATCAACATGACTGGGAAAGGTGGGCGGAAAAATTCCAACTGACAATTATTGCGAAAGATTCCGTAGACATCGAAGATGTAATTAACCCACCGATAAGAGATGAACTAATTTACCCTATGGCAGAACCATTGGACACATCCGAGGATCAGACCCGTCGGGCCGAACAAGAGGAACGTCATAGAGTAGCAGTACAAAATTACAACGAAGAAGTAAGAAGGAGAAGGGCGGAAGATAACGCCAAATTCAACGGACTTCAAATAGGAGATATTGACAAGAAGCTCAAATCACAGCTATATCTAGCACTCGGGAAAGAAGGACAGAAATGCTTCTCTCATAAAAACCCTGGGAAAAAAATACTGGATATCAATTTCGCAGAATTTTGGGAACTATTAAAAACGACCTTCACGATCACTACAAACCTAACATACGAAAGATTCAAATTCTTCGGCCGAAGACAGAAAGAACATGAGTCCTTAGAAAAATTCCATGAAATTCTTTCAGAACTAGCAAAAAATTGTAAACTGGGGGAACTCGAGTCAGAACTAGTAAGAGATATTTTCATAACCAACATGAGAAATGTCGAGATCCAAAAGAAACTATGCATTGAATACTTGACCCCAGAAAATGTACTATCTTATGTACTAGTTCACGAAAAAGGTACTAAAATCCATCAACAGTACCTAAAATTCCCAACTTACAACCCAGGACCAAGATCACAATATGTGAAGAACGAACCAACATTAAACATAGTCGAAAATAACAAGTGCCGTAATTGCGGCCAGCAATTCAAAAAAGGACACCTATCCACATGCCCGGCTAGAGATAGAAACTGCAATACGTGTGGACGGAAAGGACATTTTGCTAAACACTGCAGGAGTTCAGCTAAAACTCAAACTAACATCGTCGATCAGAATCGGGTACCCCAAGAAAACGAAAATGTCCGGGCCAACCCGCAGGAAAACCCCGAATTTGAGGTTAACCTAGACGACTTCTTAGTTCTAGCCATCGACACAAATAATCAAATAAATGCCGTAGAAGACAGAATAGAGCGCGGAGTGAGAACCGTATTCAATCACGAAGGAGTAGAATTGAAAAAGACACTAAAAGTAGCTCTGGGAAAATTCAACCCCTACTATACCGAGATTCAAATTGACTCTGCAAGCCCAGTTTCCTTCATGAAGAAAGACCTACTACATGAACTGAAGATACGAGACAGATTCGTAAAGCTAGAACCGGTGGACGAGATAACAAAGAAAGCATACCAGGGTTTCGGGAGTACGATCAATATTATTGGAAAAGTTCGAGTGAAAATCCAATCGAAAGGATGGGAGGCTAATGATCAAAAACTCTTTATCACAGAAGGGGCGGAAAGAAATCTACTAGGAAACGACATCCTACCGAATTTGGGTATTGTAGTATTTCAAAAACAACCTCCACCCAACGGGTCAAAGTCACGGGAAAATCAGAAAGTACCACCCATCGGGACAAATGTCAACCAGATAAAGTTCGCATCCGACATCCAACAGGATCAAAATCAAGAGACACCATCCCAACGTGAGTTTAAATCATACATATCAAAGCACTTTTCAGACCTTATAAAAAGAACTGGTAGATCAAAAAACTACGTAGTTAATACTTATTTTAACGAGCCGATAAAACCGATACAGGTGAAAGGGAAACGTATCCCAATCCATCTTCTCCCCAAAGTCAAACTATGCATCGACCAACTATTGAGTGACGGACACATTGAAAAACTATCTAGATGCTCTGAAGATTGTTTTATTTCTCCCATCGTGATTACAGCAAAAAGGGATGGATCAATAAAACTAGCGTTGAACTCAAAACTACTAAATAAACAAATATTTCGTAATAGATATCAAATGCCAAATCTATTCGAACTAATTGACAACGTCGCAGTCACTATTAGCGGCCATGATCAAAGAAACATCTGGTTCTCATCGATAGATCTAAAATACGCCTACAGCCAAATTCCGCTTTCGAAAAAGGCAAGCAATCAGTGTAATTTTAATATTGTGGGGGGAGAAGTAACGGGTTCATACCGTTTTAAAACCGGATTCTATGGACTAGGCGACATGCCTAATGAATTTCAACGTATAATGGACCGTTTGACGGAAAAACTACCAAATACTCATTGTTACCTTGACGACATCCTAATCGCCACCGTAGGTAGCGAGGAAGAACATAAAAAGCTAGTCACTAATGTGTTAAAAACGCTAGACGACGAGGGACTTGCCATAAAATGGGAAAAATGCACATTTTTAACTCATAACATAGAATGGTTGGGATTTAGAATTGACGCAAAAGGGACGACACCATTGATACACAAATCTGACGCAATCAGAAATTTAAAAGAACCAAACTGTATTAAGGACATCAGATCCTTAATGGGATCGATTAACCAATTTAATAAGTTCATACCAAACTTAGCGTCCTTATCAACACCCTTCAGAGAACTCATGCAAAAGAATAAACCATTTAAGTGGTCCACTGTACATACGGAAGCGTTTGAAAAAATCAAGAACGAAATTTGTAATACTGTGACAAATCACCATTTCGATGTAAAACTGAACACTCGGGTGAAATGTGACGCCTCACATTTAGGATTGGGCGCGTCAATCGAACAAGACCATTGGGGGAATTGGAAGACAGTAGCGTTCGCTAGCAGATTTTTGAATATTGCCGAACTGAAATACAGCACTAACGAACTCGAATTACTGGGATTAGTCTGGGCACTAGATCATTTCAAAAATTATCTACTGGGTAAACAATTCTCAATTTTAACAGATCACAAAGCCTTAATAGGAGCACTGAAGGACGATAAATACACTAAAACGGCCCAATCACGTCTCACCCGTTGGGCGGATAAACTATTACCGTTCGACTTTACTGTAGAACATTTACCTGGTAAAGATATGGGATTTGTCGACTATATATCCCGACACCCATCGGGTGAACCCGTACCAGTTTCCCTGGATGACGAGAAGTTCGTTATCGCTTCTGTAAACCAGATTAGTACACTATTAGGCTTTGATCACCTTATGCCAAAAAATTCGTGGGCGCAAATAAGAAATAAATTCTCTCAACATTTCTTAACAGATGACGTCACTTTTTGTAATGCGATTGGCCAGTCAACAGATCATATGACCAGTCAAGAAATAGAACGTGAGAAACGAATTGCTAATGCCGCTGAAATTTTCCAAGCGATATCTAAACATTCAAACATTTCAGTGTGTCAAAATTCTCACTCGCGTACAGAACTGTGTGACTCATCCTGCAAAATTAACGACTTTTCTACGAATTTTAAAATCCTGAAAGAAATGGCAGAACAAACTGAAAACACTATTAAAGAAAACACGGACGTTTTAACACCAAACACTAGTAACCCGTCGGAAAAACCCGAGAATCGATCACCTAGCAAGAAGAAAACAGTTAACTTATTCCCTTTCTCTTGGCCGGAAATATTTGACACTAAATTTATGTCCCTCTTATCGAAACAAGACCTAATTCTGAAAAAGATAATCAAGGCAATCGAGGAAGATAGAAAACAGGATATCCTACATCTCGGAAACTATTATAAGTCATATTTGAATAATCTACATGTCAGCGGAGGATGCCTCTATTTGGACAACCGTTTAGTAATCCCAGCATGCCTAAGATCAACTATGCTGAACAGACTTCATGAAGCTCACCCCGGCCAGTTCGCAATGAAAAGCCTGGCAACACAATACATCTGGTGGCCGAAAATTTACCGCGAAATCCAAGTCCACGGTGAAAACTGTATAGAGTGCGTAAAAGCAGGTAAAAATCTGAAGCCTCTTATAAAACACAATACCCTAGGGAAACTCCCAATGGTCGAAGAACCAAACCAAGAAATGGAATTAGATTTCGCTGGCCCGTTACCTTTAGTATGGGGAACAAAAAAATACATATTGGTGTGTGTAGACAGATTTTCAAAATTCCCATCAGCCCAAATAACATCTAGTACATCGGCTAAATCTATTATTAACTTCCTTAGTCGATATATCGCTTTACACGGGATACCTAGGACAATTAGAACAGATCAAGGATCTGGTTTTATCTCCAAGGAAGTTAGAGAATTTTGCCACGATCACAACATAAAGGTGATATTTAGCCCAGTGGGTGATCACAGAGCTACCGGATTAGTGGAACGTCTAATCAGGACTATTAAGGAACGACTCCTGGTGATGGCACAAGAACGCCCAAAACCTTCTTTAGAATCTGCACTCCTGAAAATAATAAAATGCTTAAGAACAGTAACTCAACAGTCGCTTAACTGCTCTCCTTTCGAAGCACATTTCGGTAGATCCCCAAACACTATCTGGCATAATTTGGTTAAATCACCTTCTTCGAATAACCTTGACTGGAATAAAACTTTGTTATGTATAGATAAAGGCAAAAAACTAATGAGCCGAGAGCGAAGACATGACTGGGACGCTCCTGACGACATTGAAGATGGAGATGCCGATGATCATTCATCATCCTCGGAGGATATCTCAAACGCAGTGAGATATGTACCAACAAGTGCAGGATCCCCAGTAAAAGTCCTCTCCCGGTCAGAAAAAAGAGATGCCTTGGGCATAAAGGACTCGATTCTGAACAACCCGTCGGGTAAGACCATTGTTTATCGAAAAATCCAAGATAGAATGAAAAATGAACCATACTATAGAATACTCAAGGACGAAATTGTAAGAGAATCAGATCACACCGTGACTCTAAAAAATGGGAAAATAATACGTAAATCTGATTTAGCCATTAAAAGACAGTGCACTCAGAAGAAACCAAGTCCGAGAAAACGAGACCAATTAGTCAGATTTTACGCGACCAAAGGACTCAGGAAAACAGCAAAACCTCCAAGAAATGTCGGATTCAAAAGTTCAAAAACAACCCAGAAGAAACGAAACCTTCAGTGGAAATTTGAAGAGCTCGACATTGCGAGACGAAACGCGGCCATGAACAGTTCTAGGGAAACTCTTCTCAGAGAGGAAGAAGAACAGAGAAAGAGACTGAGAACACCGATTGGCCTCGAGATTGACCAAGAACCAAGCCCGCCGGGTAAACCCGAACTTCTTAAAAGTTATTTAAACGAACCCGGAGTGACGATTGACTCACATGAAGATATGTCAGATGATAATGCGAGTGACCTAATGACACTAAGAGACCTCAAGGAGAAAACACTGCTCGAAACCACGAAACGAGACGAACCACCAATGCCCGACCAATCAGATCCTAAGTTAGAAACATCAGACCATGCCGACCAGAAGGTCGAGTTAGATGAGATTCCTTTGATCAACTTGGATTCCGGTGACAACGAAAGAGACTCTCAAGCGACCCCACAGCTGATCCTCTTAGACACTAGGGAGGAGAGTAATGAAGCGACCCAAGATATGCCGGTACCTTCAGAGAATCCCGGAGTAAAGTTCCCTAAATCTACTGGAGATCAACCTACCATGGCGGAGATGGGACCGAAACAAATACTTTCTGACCACACTAAAAAGTCACAGAAATTGTCCGGTACTGCTAAAAGGAAAGCCTCATCCCCTATGAAATCACCACCCTCGAAAAAACTATCGGAAATTTTTACACGTCAAAACACGAGACCCATGCGAACCAGGCAGCCCCCCAAGATGCTAGGTGAGAGAGTATTTACCAGTATAGTCGATCTAACTGAGGAAGACCGCGATGCCCCAGAATTCGGTTCATCTAATTTCGTCTCAGTGTGTTCAACGTTGGAAGCAACTACGGTAGAAAGCCATCATGTCGACCTAGTAGACCTGACAACATTAACACCACCTTCTTCATCACGCCCTACCATAGTTCACTTGCGGGAGGATATCGACGCGTACTCAAGTGACCTAAAGCCCTCAAAAACAGCCGATCAAAAGAGCCCAGACAAGAACGTCAAATTTAGCCCTGATGTTTGTTCCACCCGATTTAACCCATCGGGCCTATCTAATGAAATTTCAACTCCTACATTTATACCCATCGTATCTGACCCAGACTGGCTGAACACCTCCTCTATCATTTCGGCGATAGAACTCCTTGGACGGCCAATGACGCTGGAGGAGCTAAGAAGATGGACTATAAATAAAGCAGCAAATCGGGAATCTGATTAGACGCAGGAGCTCAAAAACAGATGTCATCAAAAACATTCTCAACCTATCAAAACTCCATTGTAAAACTTTTAGCACCTATAGGTTCTGTTTATGGTTTATCGCCTAACATTCCAGGACCCTAGGGTCATACAAACCTCTAGTGCTGTTATTTTAAGTTATGGTGATGATTGGTAACATTTATTCCCTTGTTTTGGCTATAGAATTTTGCCGAACTCCATTAAAGTTCTGTTCACCCATGGGGCGTTACCATCGGATAACAATTAGATTTATTCATTTTGGTTATACCCAGTATTCCGCTTAATTTTACGACAACTTTCTGCATACCTTATGATCTTAGTCACCCTGGTGCTATTTCAGTTCCTTACTTGCCCTTTGTCACTAACCTACAGTTATTTCTCGGCGAATACATATTATTCGATCTAAGGTGCTTTGTTTTGGAATTTTGTTTTTGTTTGACGAACATGCCGTCCGGCCCATCGGGCTCGATCATTGGTAGTCCTCGTTTTGTACACCCACCCTTTACACCTGACAACCGTGTTATTCTTCTCAGTTTATAATACGCCTTTTGGGCCCTTTACCAAGTTCGTATTAACGATTCTAGATCCACTCTCGGGGGGGTCCTAGATAATGCGCTTACTAATTCATCCATCTTAGTGCTTAATCATTTTTGTTTTATTCCCTTCTGATGAGGCGAAAGGGATAGTTTAGAGATAAATTTCGCGGGGAATGTAAAAGTATTATGGTTTGTCTATTTAACCTCTGATCTTAACTTACCGCCGACCTTTAGTTGTTAATTTATATACCTGCCAAAAGCGCATCGGCTTTTGGTAGACTCTGAATTGGACACTATCTTTTATGATACGTAACAAAACAAACGTAACCAATTCAATCTTTTAACACGTATTTTATCTTAGTTAGAATCTCCGTCTTTTATTTAGTTTTAAATAAAAGCCTACTATTTTAGTAGGAATCTTAAACATCCACAGTCTTAATCTATTCCTAGTTTAAGTCACTCTTTTACAACACGAGTGGTATCCTAATATTTTAACATAACCAGTATTAACATCAATGATTATTGTGTAACCATTGTATTTACGGGTTTGTATATCTAGATAAAATGGGTTAGAAAGTGGGTTATTTACGCGCTAAATTTCATGACAACTGAACTACGTGAACGATTGTTGAACATATTAAAAAATTACGATTGGGGGGAAATATATAAGTGCCAATGAAACATGTGAATATCTCATTTATAATTAGATTGCAACTCTTACCCATTTGGAGTGGATAGCATGTCGATGATGGGCGTGTATTCATACTCGTGCAGTTGAATCTGGCCTTCGAGCGAACTCCTCGCCGCTCCCAGAGTGGATACAAACTTGTCCAGAGAGTCCAGGAACTCCCTCACTTGACCACTCTTGCTGTTCTTCAGCGAACCCCACGCCTAAAGAAAACACCAAAACATCACAAACTAAGGTTCACCTCCACGCCTCACTTTAGCATCAACTTTGTATGTAACTAGTGGTTTTACAAGGCTATATATGAAGACCAAGGGTGTTCGGAATAGTCTAATTAGTCCGTGCGCCACTTTTCAAAACAATCGAACAATCGAAAAAGGCAAAAAACAATTTATCAAATAAAAACTTTCAGGTAGGGAAACGGAAAAACAACCATAGCTAGAAGACAAAAACTGCAATAGAATGATTATATTGGTGGAACTTCTAATCTTTTTTTTCTCAAGAACCAGTAACTTCTTGTCGCCAATTATAACTTCTCAGAATTTTTGTTTGAGACAATGTGTCAACATTATACCTCTTAGTTCATAACGTTTAGTCCGGGACTTATGTCCAGGTTTAGTAAATATACTAATAAACCGTTTTCAGGCAGGAAAAAAAATTCACAAGATGACACTTAGTAAATTTACAACTTCATGGTAGATCGCCAACTTTGCTTTAAAGTTCCAGACTATCGCGACCGTAATGCGACACGACATTTTTAGACGTTGTCTTCTTTTATAAAACCTTGTCCAAACCAGACTAAGATTTTTTGGTCGCGAAATGAGACAATTGCCTCAAATTTTAAAATGTTTATATAAGTCGTGAAAAGGGTCAAAAAAGTATCCTACAAGACAATCCACGATCAGATCATTTTAAATTATACAACTCTAATTAGTATGTGAACTTATTATACTTACATCAGGGGAACATGCCTTGAGAGCCGGCACCAGAGTAGTGGACATGTATGTCTCCAGGGCCTCCAGAACACTACTGTTGGTAGCATCCATCATCCCAAAGTTCACGTCCTAAACAAGAAGAACACATGCATATTACGGCTCTTTTTCAGTCCCCCCTTTGAATTATAACTATAAAAAAATAGTTTGAAAGAGCCCATAATCTTCAATCAATGCGGTCCCACAAAAGGTTCTTCACAACTTCCAATTCGCAAAAAGTGCAAGCTTCAAAAATCTGACAAATTCGAACAAGTTCTAGCGAAAATCTAGCTAACTTTTTACCCCTGCTCATGCGTGTGATTTTGACCATATCATTAATTTTTACATTGCACCACCCGAACCGTACTTTGCACTGTAAAAATCACAAGTGATTGAAAAAAGAGTATGAACTTGATTGAAATTCATTGAAGAGTATGATTGAAATTTAGTATGAATGATAATTACTCAGTTCCTAACACATTTGGTCTGAATCTTGAAGAAAAAAATCAAAAGTTTGAGCACAAAATCCAATTTTGGGTGGGGGGCGTATGGACGGTAAAAGAAAAAGTTGGTCAGTTAAGACCATGAAAGAATCGCGCATCGGTGGTTCAGTGGTAGAATTGTCGCCCGCCAAAAAATCATTGGCTCGCGCAAAATTCACTTTTGTGGCGAGGGAACCATTAAAAATTGTAGCCAATAAAGAACACTTTATATCAAGCATCGGTGGTTCAGTGGTAGAATTGTCGCCTGCCACGCGATAGACCCGGGTTCGATTCCCGGCCGATGCATCGTCAACCCAAATTTTTGAACTCAAGCAAATAAATCATAGGCTCTCTCGTTGACTATCAGGCATCGGTGGTTCGAAATACCGGCTCTTTTTCCTCCCCCCCCCGTCCACCTGCATATTTTTATGATTAAAATAACTGTTTACAATGTTCGATTGTAATGAAAATTGACATAGAGACTAATTAGGCTATGACAAACATATTTGGGCTCTTTTCCAGTCCCCCCCCCCCACCTCTCAAATTCAATTTTGAAAAGCTTATTTAACGTTGTCATAATGCAATGAAATTTGGCGTGGTGAACAAATCGACAATTCTGAACAGATTTGTTCTTCATACTTAACAGCGTAACATCACTCATTTAGCCGTAATAACACGTAAAACAAACATAAAACTCGGTAATTTGTAAGGGGGGAACGGGAAAAGAGCGCATATTTGGTGTTCATAATCAACCTTGTAAGACCACTCGTTAGACCATAAATTTGAAGCTCGTGTGAGGTGGGGAAAAAGGAAAAAAGAGCCGAAAGATTGACAAGAGATCCGACGTGTTTCGCCTTTGGAAATTTTGAAAACGCCTATGACGATCAATTGAATGAAATTAAAAACATTCGTCACATCTAGGAAAACTCGAAAAGTTTTATTTGTAAACAGAAAACTCTACTACCAAAAGGCGCCCTCCGAAAAATTTAAGGTCAGTCAGCGAAGAATGGATGGCGCAAAATGGGATTCACCCCTCCCCCTACCCCTGACCACCTTACCTTCAACACGCTACTGCAATCGACCAATCAGTGGCACAAATATGTACTCACATTATGAATATTCTGGTTGGTCACTTCCTTTGCATTGGAGTTGCGCAGGAAGAACATGCAGATTCCCAGAAGGGGTTCCTGACTTCCATTCGTGATGAACAGTTTCTTCACTGTAGTGCTTGTGGCCACAGTACTCGCAGCGTCCAGACGCATCACGGGTACCGGATCCTATAGAAACAATTGCACGTGATTATAAAAAAGGGTTAAAAACTTAAGTAAATATTCTAAAAACTGAGATCTACTGCAACAAAATAAGATGAAAAATAATATAAAACTTTCTCGAGAAAAAATGTCATTTAGTTTGGTTGCTTAGTATATCTGAAATCAACTTCCGTATTCTGGTAAGTTGGTAGTACTATTGTGCTGGTTTCTCGGGAAACTCTATGTTGCAGAATATTTCGCGGCATGATTTTTTTATTCAGAAACAACCGTTGTTTTTTCCATGTACGGCATGTGTTGTCTACCTTGTGCACTTCCTGGTAGTAGAACATGAGTGATTTGGACCCATTGGCTGCGAAGAACTTCTCGATGTAGTCCCACCTGTCATCCGACAGCAGCTGGTCCTCCACATTGTTCTCGTCGGTTCCGATCACATCTGCTATCTTGTACCACATGTAACGGTGGCGCTCATCCGTCTACATAAATAGAGTTAATAATTGGTGAAATCTAAGAGAAGGTGGCTGTGGTTTGACTTACATTGAAGTTAACTAACTTGAAGACTTTCAAATGCATTAGAGTCATATGCTTCAACAAAAGCAAAACAAACTCTTTTCCCTAGATTCGCTGTACAAAATAGTATAATTTAGAAGAATTCTATGCATAAAAAACTCGAAAACAAATTATGTTAAAAAACTTTTGTTATTATATTAGCTTAATGATAAAGCTATAAAGAACAACTAACCGTTCGATTTTTCCTATGATTTGCTGCTAAATTTCTCCTCATTTTCAATCAGTTAGTTGTCTAGGGAATTAATGGGTTACAATTAAATGGCTGGGGATCTTAAAAGTAAAGTTCTGTTTCTTCAAATGATTAACCCATCATTCAAAATTTGCGATGAAACTAGAAGGCAATGGTAATCGTGCTTGTCAGCCAGATAAATATAAATATAGCTGGCACACGTTATTTGACTGAAATAGTTGATTCAATTTAATAGATGGCTACCAGGTGTTTCTAACTAGCAGACAATGGTCGCTACCAATTTAGTTTGACGCGGCTGTTCCGCCCGTGAACAAATAGAAAAGAATGTGAAATGTTTTCACCTGTCCCCTTCGCTCTTCCTTCAGTTGCTTCAGTCTCTCCCGATTGATTTTGTGGTCCTCGGCCTGGTGATTTTTCTTTCCCTGGAAACCGCAAAAAAACTTATTTAGACGTTAATCGCTTGAGGATTAAAAACTTTCCGGCGCAGAAAAAGTACTAAGCATCTGGATCTAAATAAGGGGTGCAAGAATTACCTAGTTGGAAAATGGTCTGAAAATTATTGATATTTTGAAAATATACTTTTGGATTTTACCAAAATGGAATAACAACCAAGATTCATTTTCCAATGATAAAAAGTATGCTAGAAAAAATTGTCTGGAAGAAAAATTCAGAGTACTCTGGACCTTTCTTGGTCTTCCCTTCTTATCGTCTTCGTGCTTTGTCTCTTCTCCAGGGGTTTTCGGAGCGGCCGAGGGTTCTTCTAAAGGAAAACATGAAAAGAAATTAATGAAATATTTTAATATATAATTGTTATTATAAACAGCAATAATGGCGGTGAATATTCTGATCTGAATATAGTTTGGTTGAAAACTATTTCCTGTTTATTCAAGCTTAACAAATCATTGCGAAAAACTTCCAGTCGTTGGATTTTCAGCAATTATTATCAAAATTTTAACTTCTTTCAAAACTAAGAGAACTTCATCCACTTTGCATCTTTAATTGGAGCAGGAGACACATCTTAAATGAAATCAGAGGAAATGGGAAAGAAAGAGGGATCTGTATTAGAATTTAAGACATACCATTTCCTTGGCCTCCGTCTCCGCTCAGAATCAGGGGCGGCGACACATCATCCGAGGGTTTGTTAGTCGTTGACTCCTCAGTCGTATTCCCTGCACTGTCGTCACCCTTCGGCTCAGTTTGCTGACCCGGATCCGGATCAGACATTTGAGATGTCTTCTTTAAATGATATTCGGTTTTGGTTTCAAAAATACAACTCTTCAGAAACGCTCAAGACTATGTTTAAAAGCCAGTTTGTAAATGCAATGATTGATAATAGTTTTTATAACTAGCACGTGGTAATAATATGAAAAAAGTTTAAATATACCGAGTTACAATAAAGTAACCAAACTAACTATGCAATGTAATATTTTTCAGTCATTGATTAAATTTTTTATAGAGCATTGAATTCAAAAATGTTCATAATGTTAGATTGTGAGTTGCTGCGCAATTAAGACATTTTCAGTCTTAGCAACGAGCTTAAGTTAGATTTAAACTGAGATTAAAATTATGAACAAAGTAATTCTGAACAGGTGGTCTGATAAAAATACACTTCAGCATAACATCAATTTTGAGTCCGTTGGCTTAGGAGCTATTTTAAAAAGCAGAAACATGCCTTCGGCCTGAAGATTAAACCCGACCACTACGAACAAATCAGCAAAAAAAATCAATCTAAGTAAACATAAACAGAAAAGTCTAAAAGAATCAATTTAAACAAATTGGATTGAAAGCCTGACGCAAATGAAAATAGCAGTCTTTAGGCAAAGGTCCAGTTGAAAAGGCTTCAAGTTCTAGCAAAGGGTAGATTGGAATAGGCGAGATTGTCCAGCCAACTTTAATTTTCAATTTTTTTTTGCAAAGTAGAGAAAAACTGGTTTCAAATTTTTTGATTTTTGGTCTAATGATGAGCGAATAAAGCGGTCGAGCAGGCTTATAATACAAAACAATAAAGAATAAACTTAATTTTATTCCACAAAACTGCAAATTTTTCACAATTTTTTGGCGTTTTTTTGTATTTCATTTAACTTTTCGCTAAACTTAATTGTCAAAAGCGCGTATTCTACTTTTACTAACGAATGTACTTAATTTCCAGACTTTCGTTCAGATTCGCTCATAGCCAATGGACAAAAAGAATCACAATTTGCAAACAAAAAGTGTGATTTTTGTTGGTCGGAACATTCTGTACTACGCGCACAGCAACCGGCAATTCTGGTTAGGTTTGGAAAAAAAATTCGTTAATTGAGATTAAATACTTTCCAGTTTTTTACTAAATCAGTGAGCTCAACTACGTTTCTTGCACTTTTCTGCTCTCTGATTCTAATGATCAGATGATACGAATTGAGTTAAGCATCACCTTTTAGCGAAGACTCTAATTTTGTCTTTTATACAAAAAATTTGATCAGTAGTAATTTTTCCCACCATTTGAATAAGTGTCGAGAAAAAACGGTTTGAGATTTTTGATTTTTAGTCTAACTTCAAGATCATCATCAGCCTGTAGGCTTACAGTAGCTTATTCAAGCTTAAATTAAGCCGTGAAAACTTAGTTTTACTATA
This sequence comes from Symsagittifera roscoffensis, assembly GCF_963678635.1. Classification (NCBI taxonomy): domain Eukaryota; kingdom Metazoa; phylum Xenacoelomorpha; order Acoela; family Convolutidae; genus Symsagittifera; species Symsagittifera roscoffensis. The sequence goes on from NC_087064.1 coordinate 53,471,141, forward strand.
GCAGAGTTAGTTTTTGAGTTTTTATAGCCCCATTTTGGCAATCAAAGTGTTCAGAATTCAAAAAAAAAATCTGCAGGAAATAAGAAAAAATTTACTAGTTTTTTACCATTTTTTTTCCAATTTTAACTCTTTCTGAACAAAAAATGTTTTTCAATTGCCCTATTCAACTATGACTATCTAACATCGCAAATTTCTGATTTTTCGTTCAGAACTTTTCATTACATCACACAGAAAAAAAAGACACTCATTAGAAAAAACAATGTTCTATTTTTGTTAAAACTATGGTCGAAACATTCTGCGCTATTTGCACAGCAACCGGTTATCCTGTTTTCTGATTAGTTCTATCGCAGCTTTATCAAAGAAGAAATAATAAGTTTTTTTGAGACAATTTTTGGAAGCAAAATAAATTTATCGCTGATGAACAAAAAAAGAAATGTGAACTACAAAACTAAATCGAAAAATCTCTTGAACTTTTCTGTTCAATCAGAACTTACGCACTTTTGGCAATTGATTTCAGCAAGAACTTAAATGAAATACAAAAAAAACATAAAAAATGTAATTTTCAGCAGTTTTGTAGAATAAAACTAAGTTTCTAATTATTGTTTTTGTATTATAAGCCTGCTTGCCCGCTTTATTTTCTCGGAATAAGAACAAAAAATGAAAATTGAAACCGGTTTTTCTCTACACTGCGATTTCTTTGGAAATCAAAAGTGGCTGGACAATTTCTTCTATTGCAATTTACCCTATACTAGAATCTAAAGCCTTTTCAACTGGACCTTTGCCTAAAATCTTCTATTTTCATTTGAGTCAAGCATTCAGTCAAACTAGCGTCTAACGCACCTCCGATGCTTCGAATTTTTAAGAACACTGTAGAAAACCGATTATACTGGAAATAAAATCTGCATCCTTTGAGTGTACTTTGACAGCACCCGATTTTGTAAAAAGGTTTTTTTATTCAAGTTTTTTTTAGTTCAAAAATTTCACTTCTCTAAAACTTAAAAAAATTGAGCAATCGCATTTAGACGCAATATTTGCAACTCCTGAGAGTACTCTCACAGTACCCAACTACAGTGAAACTTCAAATTTAAGTTTTCTAAAAAAATTTTTGAAAAATCATAAAAAACGTCATATCTTAAAAAATACAAAAATTTGAGCCGTGAAAATTGGAGGCAAGATTTGCAGCACCAAAAAATCGCCAATTACAGGGTTGGGAATTTCAAATTTTGAAGAAAAAAAATAAATTCGAATTTTTTGTAAATTTTTTTGAAAAAAAAAATCACAAAAAACGTCATATCTCAAAAACTACAAGGAATTGAGCAGTCAAAATTCAAGGCAAAATTCGCGACTCCTGGGACTACCGTGACAGAGCCTCGCTATAGAGATGGAAACCTCAAACTTTGTGATTTTTTTTATATCTAAATTCTTTGAACAACTTTAAAAAAAGACATAACAAACGTCACATCTCGAAAACTAAAATTTGCCCCAAGATTTGCAACTTGGAACAAAAACTTTGTAACAAGAGTTTATTAAATTTTCTGAAAAAAATTGAAAAAATCATAAAAAACGCAATACCTCGAAAACCAAAAGGAATTGAGCAGTCATACTTAAGCGCCAGATTTGCAACCTTTGAAGGTACCCTGACAGCAACCCACCATTGAGTGGAAACATTCAATTTGGGTTAGTTTTTTATATCTCAGTTTTTTCTCTAAGTTTTATATCTAAGAATTTCAAACTTTGTGAATTACTTTGTAATTTGGGTTTTCTGAAACAATTTGAAAAACCACAAAATTTTCTTATTTCGTACACTAAAAGGATTTGGGCATTCATGTTTGCAGGTGACATTCGCGACTCATGGGGGAACCCTGACAACATTACACTATCAGGCTGCTTATTTCAAACTCGATTAAAAAACACTGAGTTCAACTGGAACATCAAAGAAAATTCTTAACTCTTGCAATATACGATATAGCCTGAACGTGAAAAAAAACTAATTCGTTAAGCATGCAAAAAAAATTATGTTGTAAAAGCTTAAGCTTGCCGAGATAGTGAAGCCCGCATTTAAATATATAATAGATTACAAAAGAAGCACGACTGAAACGCTTGCATGAAAGCAAACAATAACGCAATCAGACTCGGCGCTGTACCAATTGAACTGCCCTCGGTCACTATCGCATTGACAAGATCGAGAAAAGTTTCTATTATTTTTGAATAAATGAAAATCTCAATAAAAAATTTGCAGCCTCATACTTCTATCGCAGCTTCATCAAAGGAGAAATAATTAGAAAAAACAGCGATCAGCTTTTCAAAGAAAAGTTTTTGAAATCAATCGGAAGAAGCAGCTACGGGGGTAATCAAGTTAAAGAATGCCGTAGGGTCACAAAGGGTGGCAAATTGGCGTTGCTAATAGCACATTTTTCTCAGGCATAAGAATATAGCATAAAGTTTTTCTCAAGCCAACACAAACAACAATTTTTCGTTAATTATTTTCAGATCGTCTTATTTGCTTGTCGTCTAATTTCCTAATCCCGGTTTACCTCACGCACGATAAGGAAATAGCGATCGCAGCCTTAAGAAAACAGGCAACTCAACGAGAAAAGTTCAACTTCTGACTTTCAGTAAATTTTATTTAAAAAAACTAATTTAAGATTAATACATTTTTTCTTAGTTCCCCTGGTTGCAGATCGCTGATAGAACCAAAAATAATGAACCGTGAGTGTGGTTTAAAAGACCTTTGTTATAACTGAAACTTTTGGAACGTTCTGACAATCTCTTGGGTGACTTTTTCAGTAGAAATAAGAACAATTGTGTTCAGGATATAAAATTAAATCACCATGCAAATTTTCATTAAATTATGGCAAAGCTTGTTGCTTCAACTTTCGAAGAAATTGAGGAACATATATGGGTGGGCTGGTTTTTTATTCAGATCGATTTTGTTAAAGTTGACATCGTATGGGTATCGATCCGAAAAAGGCTGAATTGTCTGTATACTTTTGATTGAATAGTCTGAATTTCATTTCGGCTGCATATCTTCGACCGAATAGTCTGGAAATGCCGGATTATTTATGCGTGGCAAATTATCCGCACTAATAATCGTTCCAGAAATTGAATTCAGGGCAGCTAATTGGTCTAAGTACAATACTCAAATTTTAAAAAACAAAATTTGATATTATCTACAATACGTAGTTTGTCAATATATCTTTATTCAAAAACTATAGGAGACCAATAAATACGCAGTCGAAATATTCATGATTTTGCCCTGATGCGAGCAGTCTTGTTCATTAAGTTATGGGGGTTTAAACACTGCCATTTTGGCTAGTTTTGGACACTTTAAGCGCGATAGATTTCGTGGGGGTGTGTAGCGACTTGCATGCGTGCGTAGAGTAATTACAAAATTTCTTAAGTGACGCACGCCAATTATGAGTCTATATAATTGCTAAGTGATGCAAGCCAATTATGACGCATTAGCAGTACCAGTCAGTTTGAAAAAAAAATTACCAACTAACATGCTTCAATCTATAGAGCGGACGCATTTTAATTAGTAAACGAAAAAGTTCATTAAAAACATCCGACCCCGCCCAGGTTCGTACCCTCTTATTTTGTTGCGAGTCTCCTTTCCTACCTCTACGCTACAGATCTATAATGCCTTGAGTGTAATTTGTTATATAATAGTCTGTGTTAATATCCTTAGCATTGGCTGTACTGAATAGCTGGTTATTGATCTTATGCATATACAGCAATGAAAGAACATTTCCAAAACGAACACCAACAATTGCGACTAAGTTTGAAAAAAAAATTCATTCTATCACACAAGCTTTGCTTGCGTAAATACGTGGTTAGATATCAATTGACCCGGAAACAAAAAATGTCCAAGGAAATTGTTATCATTAAAAAACTATTAAAAAAATCAACAATTTTTTTGGAAAGACATAGAAATTTCAATAAAACAGACAGCAAAACACGACCACTAGCAGCATTGAACAAGCTTTTAATATTTTCCGAGCGTTCACTAATTCGACAACACGTGGTTACACGCCTATTGATCTGAAAACAAAAAATGACAAAAAATTTGTATAAAAAATTTTTGATCGATTGACAACTTTGAACTTTATATTTTATACTAACAACTACAAAAGTAATCATTTTATATGCCTAAGCTGATGCAAAATAAGTTCCACAAACCATGAGCCGAAATCAGTTAGGCCGAAACAAATTTCTAAGCAAAAAAACTGAAATTACACAAGTCAGGGATAGTTAATTTAAAAAAACTAAGTGACTTAATCAACGTCTCAAACTACAAAGAAAACTGCTTACAGCGCAAAAGCAAAAAAAAGTGATGTGGCAACTAAGCCGACACAACATAATCCGAAAACCTATAGTCCGACTATTCAATCTTACAAGTGAGAAGGTTTACCTCACAAGTTTAATGATTATTGAGGTAAAAGCAGGCTAGGGATTGGTTTTTTTTTCCATCTTTTCAATACTTTTCCAAACATCTAGAATCTCAAAAAGATGGGCTGTGTCCGGCTTGGTGATGTATCCTGCTGAAATCTAAATTGTCTGGAAATTTTGTTATGCAGACTAAATTTATTTTCAGTTTTTTTTGTAAGCATTTCAAAAACGTTGACTAAAAGTTTTTCTTAAAAGGTTAAACTAAGAAGATCATATTACTGCCATAGTCCGGACAATCTCTGCTGATTTTAAAGCAAACTGATTCTCTTGATTTTTCTTTAATATCAGACCAAATTATCCACAGACCATATTAATTTCTACACTTACCTGCAAATGTTACACAGGTTTGATGCATTAATGTAACAGCTCATTTTACAATATTTTACATTAAACACATTTTAAAAATAATTTATCTTTCGTTCCCAACACTTCATGAATTGACAAAATACTATGGCATTGGACTTTTTCAAACAATTATAGGCATGCAAAAAACTCGATGACAAAACGAATTGTAAAAACGGTGTTTCGAACTACAGAACGAAGCTTTCAAAATCCGTCACCGTGATTTAAGATTAATAATGGAAGAATTAATCAAAATAATGGTTGATAAACAAAAACCTTGTCAAAAATCTCAGATAATTTGAAATAAATTGGTGAATTTAAACTCCATTCCATACACAAAATTTACAAAACTTAAAGAACAGAAAAAGATGTTTATCGTGCAATTAGCAAAAAAATTGCAGAAGAAAAACATCATTGGAGAACATAGAAAACACTACTGAAAACTTTGAACTTTATATTTTATACTAACAACTACAAAAGTAATCATTTTATATGCCTAAGCTGATGCAAAATAAGTTCCACAAACCATGAGCCGAAATCAGTTAGGCCGAAACAAAGCAAAAAAACTGAAATTACACAAGTCAGGGATAGTTAATTAAAAAAAAACTACGTGACTTAATCAACATCTCAAACTACAAGGAAAACTGCTAACAGCGAAAAAAAATAGTGATGTAGCAACTAAGCCGACAAAACATAATCCGAAAACCTATATTCCGACTATTCAATCTTACAAGTGAGAAGGTTTACCTCACAAGTTTAATGATTGAGGTAAAAGCAGGCTAGGGATTGGGTTTTTTTTCATCTTTTCAATACTTTTCCAAATCTAAAATCTCAAAAAGATGTGCTGTATCCGGCTTGGTGATGTATCTTGCTGAAATCCAAGTTGTCTGGAAATTTTGTTATGCAGACTAAATTTATTTTTCAGTTTTTTTTTGTAAGCATTTCAAAAACTTTGACTAAAATTTTTTCTTAAAAGGTTAAACTAAGAAGATCATATTACTGCCTTAGTCCGGTCAATCTCTGCTGATTTTAAAGCAAACTGATTCTCTTGATTTTTCTTTAATATCAGACCAAATTATCCACAGACGATATTAATATCTACACTTACCTGCAAATGTTACACAGGTTTGATGCATTAATGTAACAGCTCATTTTACACTATTTTATATCAAAAACATTTTAAAAATAATTTATTTTTCGTTCCCAACACTTCATGAATTGAGAAAATACTATGGCATTAGACTTTTTCAAACAATTATAGGCATGCTAAAAATTCGATGACAAAACGAATTGTAAAAACGGTGTTTCGAACTACAGAACGAAGCTTTCAAAATCCGTCACCGTCATTTAAGATTAATAATGGAAGAAATAATCAAAATAATGATTGATAAACAAAAACCTTGTCAAAAATCTCAGATAATTTGAAATAAATTGGTGAATTTAAACACCACTCCATACAAAAAAATTACAAAACTTAAAGAACAGAAAAAGATGTTTATCGTGCAATTAGCAAAAAAATTGCAGAAAAAAAACATCATTGGAGAACATAAGAAAACACTAGCGTCTACAGAGCGTCAAAACACTAGCACTTACAGAGCGTCAAACAGTTATCTAACACTGGAAATCATTTCTTTAGTTTCCTATGATGATTAAAAAGTCTTGCTTCAGGTAATAACATAGCCAACAGACAGTTGGAAAAGATTCAGCGAAAGGAAGTGAACAAGAAAACAAGCCTAACTGTTTTTAAAAAGTCAACTTTCAAAGATTGACACTTTTTTGATAAAATTAACCCGATCAAGTTAACATCCCCCCATCATATAGACCAAGTTAAGATCTTCCACACCAGCCATTAATTTGCATTAAACTTGCAAAGCGCTGCATGTAAAATGCTCGATTCTGATTGACTGAAAACTTCTAACTTAGAACCAAGTTAACATCCTCCTCCCAAACGGCTTTGGGGGAGGGGGATCTTATCTTGGTCCATAAACCCAATTTGAGAAAATTATTATTATTTTTTACTCCGCTTTCGAGAATAGTCTATCAATCTTTCGTGGCCCCACTTTTACCGTTCGAGAGTGTAGTTAGCTTTCCCTTCAACAAAGGAAATGAACTGAACTTCAAAATAAACCAAAAACAAACCACGAAACATTAAGTTTAAACGAACAAATTGTAAGACTTGTGAATGAAAATCACTTTGTTCTTTTACACTTAATAATGAATTAAAAGCATGTTTATGACTGACTGGAGAATAGGCGGTAAACAGAATTCTTTGATTTTTGCTGCTCTTTCGCAGACGTGCCTGAAATTTTCAACGAGTCACTTTCACTTTCAACTAGCACTGGGTAAATTTCATCGAAGGCAAAAAATTCTTTCATCGTTTTCCCATTTTTTTAGAACCAACCAGTGACTATTTCTTTTTGCTCCGATACTACTTTATGCAGGACCAACAGTAGAGGGACGACATCACTTTCGCCGCATCCGGTCCGACCTTGAGGAGGCGGATGTGATTACCACTGGTTTTTGTTCAAGTTGGAAGAAGGATAAGACTTACGTTCATGAAAGAAAGCGATGAAAAGCAAATTGAGCACAGAGGCTATGGGCATCTTACAGCTTCAACTTATAAAAAATGAAAGAATATCGATTGAAATCTTAGGTTCACGAATCTGAATGCTTTATTTATTTTTATAGAATAATTATTCTCAAAAACAAAACAGTAAATTTTCTGGATCAAGTTAACATCCTGTAACTCTGCATGTAGTTTTCCAATTTTTTTGCAACTAATATTCTTTCTAAAATTTTGTTTCACTGTCCAATTTATCAATTTCACCATGTACTATATACACCCTGGATTGGAATCATGACTAAACAAAAAACGTGTTGAAGTTTAAAGTTTTGTCAAACTGCAATTTTCAAAGTTGATTTTCACTGCAAATTATAGCTTATACAAATCAATTATTCATACTCATACTGCAGTTCCGCAAAAATTGAAGAACTAAACACGTTTTTGTCTAGCCGTGATTGCAATCCAGGGCATATATGGTACAGTGTGAAATGTAATAAAATGGACACTGCAACGAAATCATTTAAAAAATTTGAATTGCAAAAATGGAAAACTATGAGGTACATTAGTCTTCAGGGTAAAACTGAGTTTATACGGAGTCTTAGACCATTTACTGTAAAAATAGACCTTGGAAAAAAGAAGCCGATGATTGTACGAATCCACGAACAATAGAAAACCACAAACTTGCATGCACCAAAATTTAATACGTATCGGTAAACATTGAAGCATATTGAGATTTAAACATGCCATCCTGGGGACATTTTAAACCTGTATCACGTGAAACGCCAACTATATATGTACAAACAAATAGAGTATCCAATCATGATAATTTTTTAACTTGAATATAAACGGTAGCAAGCAGTGTTTTTTGAACTTGAATTGCGACTTTTAAAGCCTGCACCTCTTTGAGTGTGCGCACAAGGTAACAAAGTTTTTTACAGGAAAAATTTCCAGTACCCGACTAAAATTATTGCTATCGGTAATGTAATGAAGCCAATGCGGTTCCTTAAAACTAAACATAGCTAACAGACAGTTGGAAAAGAGCAAATGAACGTAAGGAAACAGAAAAAAAACTGACGAAAATTTAAAAACTTCAACTTTCGAATGTCTAAGTAAAAAATATATGGCCGTACCCCTCTTTGAAATTCAAGATGATATTTATCATTGAACTTTTTTGATAAAAACTAACTCAATTTGAGAAAAAGAGATTAATAGGTAATTTTTGTTTTCGCTATGAAATCTAGAAATTAAATTCCACTTTCAAAACTAGAATTCGTTCACGTTCACGAAGGCAGTTTACCAAACTTTTACCAGATGAAATCAAATTGCACTCAAAGAAGGCATAAATGGACCTAAGTATATGGATTTAAGAATGGACCTTAGTCCATTCATAAATGCACTAATATGTATGAAATCACAACTGTAGTAATTACAGATTTTCAAGTTTTTTTTCCTGAAAAAAAAATCACCAACCATATAAGAGTCTTCACAACGATCATCGACCCTTTATAAATTTATTCAACCTATATGTTTCTAACATCTTAGGTACGTGACTAAAATCCTTCGAAAAACAATAGACAGAAAAGAAAATATGGTTTTAAAACATTTGAACCAAATAACGACAGAACCGAAATGTTTCGGCCAAAGTTATTTTTGCAAAAGAAGTCTCAAAAACTAAAATACTATATTTATCAAAAACAAAACAATTTTCCACGCGTGAAAGCCGGACTGCAACAAAACTAAAGAAGAAACAAAGCAAACCAAGTGATAAAAAAGATCAAAGTGAAAAATGAAAGTACAGGAAAATGCCTAAATTATTTCAATAAATTTTGAAAGAAAAAACGTTTTTTTAAATTGAATTGCGATTTCTTTCGTAATTTTTCCACACAGAGGCGAAGACGATCTTCGCACCACTTGCCAGACAACACAAACATAAACACAGAGGCGAAGCTGAGCTTCGCACCACTTGCGATACAAAACCCGAAAGCCGCTGAGTCTAAAAAAATCGAAAACTTCAAACTAGATCTATTGATATAGCTAGGTTCGAAACAACAGCGAGCCAAGACAATAGAAATAAAACTGGCATCGAAACCAAAGTGATCACACGGTGACAAAGCCGGAAATGCCTTAGCGACACCCTTTACGCCGATTTTTTTTTTTTAATTATCGAGTCCCTCAAACCTCAAACAAACACATAAAATTCACAAACTTTATCCACGCGTCAAATGAAACAACATACGGCCACATTGCTGATGCTATATTGGCCGAAACCTATTAAGCCGAAAAAAAACAAAGCCGAAAAAAAAACAAAAAAAAATCAAGACTACTAAAAAGTTATTAAGCCCTCATTTCCCTCAAAACACTAACACAGCTCGGGAAATGACACAATATGTAGCGAGTAAGCCGATGTAAAATCGGCCAAAACCTATCAAGAGAAAAAAAGAAAAGAAAAAAAAAACAACCTAAAATTTTCGAGACTTATAAAAAGTTATTAAATCCCCCTCGCCCTCAAAGTACAGATACGCACATACAAACTTTTTTGGCCCATCGAAAGGCGCCATATGCAGCCATTAAATCGATATAATATAGGCCGAAACTTATCAAGCCGGAAAAAAAACCAAAAAAATTGTTGTCATGAAAACCCTGAACTCTAATTTGTATTAAGGATTTCAGCATTTTGTACGACCCAGAGGTGAACATAAAAACTATGCGAAACCAATCTCTTGAAACCAAAAAAATTAGGCCACTAAGCCGACATAAAATACGCCCGAGTCTATAAAGCCGAAAAATGACAAAAAAAAACAAAAGTTTTAAAAAATCGAGTTGGAAACAAACATAAAAAGCAACGTATATGCTTAATCAACCATGTATAATAATTGCAACCAGGGTTGGGCAGGTCGCGAGGCCCAATCAAGTATGTTTGCTTTTTGCCCATAATCAGTGACTATCTCTAATCAGTGTCCTGCATAATTCCTTTTGAAGGGTTCCATTGCATCTCGGTCACTACGCGGTACGAACAGCAGACCTACCTTCAGTCAGTGTACAGCTCTAACCATCTGTTCCCTTTTTCGTTATGTCAAATATGAGGCAAGTTTTTTATCAATCGAGAAGCAGCATTAATTGACCACCAGCCTTTTGAACCTTTAAAAACAATCAAAAAATATCAGTGACCCTCACTGCAGGTCTCGAAATCCAGACGTATTGTTGATGATTCTATTGCTCCCAAAAATGGAACGACTACTGCTTAAATTTAAGCTTAAAAAAAGCCATTTTTTGTTCAAGTACAAAAAATGCAATCGTCTTCAATCGAGAAGCTTTTCAAAAGCTTTCAGTTTCGCTCAGTGCGGGGTTCGATCACCAGACCTATCGTTGTAGGTTTTCTCACTGTAATTATCTGAGCATTTAAGGATTGTGAACATGTGAAAGCTATTTTTTATCATACGTCAAAAATAATCCTCTGGTATAGTGAGCGATTGCTTTACTATTTCACTATCAGTTACTGGTATAGCCACAGTTAATGGTGTGAAGACACGAGGAGAGATATAATATGAAAGGATATAAAATCATTCGAACGATGAAGACAAAAAACAATCATCAAACTTAAATTTTCAACGATTCCCTGCTCGGTATATGATAGCTTATTTTGTTCGTTTCTTCATAACACATTTTTCATAAGAATTAGATAGAAATTCCAAACCAATCGAAGGAAAACTTTCAAAACAAAAAATTGACTGTTCTTCTCCGAGAATCGAACCAAATTCGCTGGCGTTATGATCATTTGGTTTACCATTGAACTGTGTTCGCTTGATACAGCGTGAAAATTAAACACAGGAAGCAAAAACAAAAAATTGAAAGCTTTTGTAACAGAGTCAATTAAATGGCCAAAAGACATGTTGAAAAAAGCCTTTAATAGCCTTAAATGCGTCTTATCTGATTCCCAATAAATCAACCTGTCAAATAGGGAACCCCAGTAAAGACCGCTTCTGTTCATCTTTCGTTTTTTGTAATTAATGCATCCATTCTTCTTTCTTTGAACAAAGACATGAAAAAAATGCGATTCTTACTTGGTTTAACAAAAAAAAACCTGAAAGGGAGACAAAATTAGATACGGTTAACTATCTTCGAGGAAAACTTATGAAAAAAAATTTTTGCAGGCTTAAAATTTTGCCACTTCAAAGCAACCTTTTTCTGGAGGCAGACATCTTATATGTTAGCGATGAAAAAAGGGTAAAACCGAATAATACGAGTTTTTTGATTCATTCCTGCTAAAAAAATGCTAGTTTTCATATTTTTTTTCTAAATTACTTGAAAAACGAGAAATTTTTTGAAAATCACTTCATGAATCGAACCTGGTTTTCCCTGGCTGGGAAACTGAAACAAATACACTTGGCTATGTGCGATGAGTTTTTGACCTAAATACAAAAGAAAAATCATTCTATGAAAAAATAAAATTTTTGCAGGCTTATAATTTTGTCACTTCAAAGCAACCTTTTTCTGGAGGCAGACATCTTATATGTTAGTGATGAAAAAAGTGTAAAACCGACTAATACGAGTTTTTTTTCATACATTCCTGCTCCTTGTCAGTGGCATTTGCAAGTTTTTGCTCTCTAAAAGTAATTTAGGCATTTTCACTCAAAGTTACAAGCTTAATTCAAATCGACCCCAGCAAAAAAATTGAGCAAAAAAATTTGATGGTCTCCGAATCTCGATCTGCCGAATTTAGTTTTTGGTCAATATTTTTACTACTGCACTATAATTGCTTGAGATAGCCTGTCAGTTTGATAGCAAATATAGGACGAGAAAAAGGAGCAGCCTTAGTTTTTGTCTCCTCGAAACAGCTCATTAACTGAATGATATCCTTGAAAACGGCAAATAAATATCTTTTTTAGTTTAGGAGATATTAATGATTGACTTCCAATCAATTTGAGTATACGCTTGGTAAAAACATTTTTCCTCATGGATGCAGATTCGAACCTGTCTAATCAGTTCGGGAGTGCACGACAGATAAACTCGACCACCGAGCTTTTTAACTCAGAGAATAATATTTCTTTAACTATTTCAATTCTACTGAATAAGCAAGTTGAGAAAATAAAAAATGAATAATTTTTGTCGTCGATCGCGATTTGAACCTGGTCATCCAGCGTAAGGGACTTAAGTATATACGCTCGGCTATGGTGGAAGTTAAAATACAAACATTAAAAAAGACCAAAAATCAATCCATTTTGCCTTCAATTCCCCGTTTTTCCCGCAAAAAAGTGGCTTATCTCCCATGGAAAAACTTTCCCAGACAACTCCCACTTAGGAGTTTTCCCTAGCTTGGGCACACTGGCAGCATGGAAAAACCGCATCCCAAAACTAGGGTCAGTTTAAAAGCTGCCCTTTTGGCGAAAAAACGCCAACCACCGAGAGGAGTAGGATTGGCAAAGAGGACGAGGAAAAAAAGTAGTTGTGAAGGAGTCCAGAAGTGAGTCCTGTGGACAAAGTTGTTTAAGGAGAAAAAAGTTTAGTACCCGATTGCAATACCCTTCCTATCGCAAGGGTTAAAACATCAGAAATCGAATTTTTTCAAATTGAAAAAATAGAACTGCTAAAATTTATATTTTCATATGTCTCTTGGAAGTTACTTCTTGGCAAAAATGCCAGACATTTGAATATTGAATTAGCAACGGAACAAAACTTATGAAGAAGAAACAAAGCCGACAATCTGTGAACAGACGCAAGTTGAGCAAAAAAAAACAAGATTAAAAAAAATCTTTCAAGTTTTAAGTCCCACCTGAAACTAGAATGAACAACACTTACACTTGCAAATCACAAAGTGAAGATCTTGCACTTAAGAAGTGAACACTTGCACTTAAGAAGTGAAGATCCTCTAGACGAGGAGATCCTTTAGAAGTGATCATGTGGACAAAGCTGTTTACGGGAAAAGTCTAGAACCCAAGTACAATACCCTTGCATATCGCAAGGGTAAAAAGCTTGAACATCACTCAACCTCGTAAGACATGCCTTCGAGGTACCTGCTTTAGCATTAAAATTGAACACGCCCGAGGAACTGCAAGAACAGACAGATGCAGTAAAAGTAACAGCATAATCTGACCCGAGTTAATTTTGCAAAGACAAATATTTTGGGATTTTTTTGGAGAATACTTCATCCCTCTTGAAGTTGGACGTGAAGCAAAATTCAGTTTCATGGCGTTCACTTTTTAATTCTAATTGTTGATTTGAAGCGGTTCAAATGAGAGTATTAATTTAAATCAACCAAATATGGCTCTTATAGTAAATCCTACAATTTCAAGCCACTAAAACAAATTTATTGAAATTCAATTGTACAATCTTCGGCGAACAACTTTTAATTTAATTCGACTCGATTAGACATTCCTAATAACTTTTGAAAGCAGGATTTTTTTATGTTCAACGAATTGTTTTTTTTTTGTTCGGCTGGGAATTCTAAAACAGCCAAAAGCTGACGTTTTTTTGAGTTGCGTAGAAGAAAAACTACATTATATGGCTATTTACTTTTCTAAGATATTCTAGGTTTGATACTTCTTGATAAAGCTATCCCAATTTGAAAAAAAAACTTCATTAACAGGTGATTAATCTGCAGGGAAATCTGGAAGATTCACTTTTTTGCGCCATTCAGCGTGCAGAACCAAATTTCATTTCATTAAGTTCACCTAGTAGTTGGACTGGCACTTCATAGAAAATGTAAGAAGAATTCAATTCAACCTAGACACTCAAGCAAGACAAAAACATAATTTATAAATCTCAAATCAAACCAAATAAATTACAGCAAGTCGGGTTTAAAGTTTCTCATCCGTTAATATTCCATTTCGAGTTTACGCAATGTCTAACTGTTGTTGCTTGTTTACTTTTTCCGCGTAATTTCTTAAAAGCTGGTCAATTTGTCTAATTTGCGCACTCACAAAAGACGACGACTGTAGTTCTTGATTTTCTTTCTCGGGAGAATTTTTCGAAGAAAACAGTTCGTTCAATGCAGCGTCGACATTTAGAATTCTATCTATCAGAGCTGGAGGAAGAGCTTGCAACGTATCCATCTGAAATGACTTTATCTGCAGAACTTTCTCGTCGCTGAAATCTCCCATGCCTGATTTCGGATTTTCTAGCACGGCGGGAGAATTATTTTGGGAAAGTTTTCCTGATTTTGTTTTCATAGAAGATCCCATTCTGCCACTAATATTAACTGGACTTTTATTCGAACTAGACAACATTTGTCTCAGATGTCTAAAATTCACGCTATTGCTCTTCACGAACATTTCAGGGTCAAACCTAGTGAAGTAGTAATCCAGATGACGGTACAACACAAATGAGGCTGCTTCCATTACGTAATACAATGCTTGAATTTGCTCATCTTTTTTAAACAGTAATGCCACAAGGGAGTTTTTAATTTTGTTGATATTTTGCTCCTGAGAAAGCAACTTGTAAGCGACTGGCAGTATTTGGTCTTTCAACTGCTGACCATCCTTGTCCGAGAACTTAGCCACTTCTTCGTCGGTATAACGATCCTTAACTAGCAAAGCTTTAAAATCATTTCTTTCTTCCAAAAGAACCAAAAACTCTTCAATAATCTGTGAACATAATTTAAGCAAGACTCCCATATTGCTGTAATCATTAACTCCTTTGTTTGTTTCGACTGTTTTCGCGTTCGGCGCTACGATACTAGGGAAGAACAAAATCTGGCTCAAGCCTTCCGAACTAGTTGAACCGTTCATTACACTTACAGTATGACCATTAACATAGGTAATCAAACTTGCTATGATAGAAATCAACGAACTTCTCATCTGTTCTTTTTCGAACAAATTGTTAACGCTTCCGAGAGCATTTTCCCATTTGTCCAAATTACCAAATAAGGAAAGAGCTTTAAGCAACTGTTGGTGAAGTTTCCGCATCGCTTGCTGCACATGAACAACAGAATGCGATTGCTCGTCGTCCAATAGAATAGATCCTTTCATTGCCGCCGCGCTTATCACTCCACAAGCAACTCTGATTTCTTTTAAATCGCCTTTCTTCAGACTTTTGAAATCTTTGCATGCCAAAATGTCCAGAAAAATCTCAAAATGGGCCACTATGAACTGTAAAACCAAACTAGCTGCGTCTTGATGACTTGGCGGTAAGGTGGTCAAAATATTATGGCACGATTCTAAGAGAGGTATTAACACTTGTCTATGGGCAGCTAACTGAACATCCAACAAGCTCTTCGACTTTTGATTCGTGTTACCGGTTTGGTTTCCATTGGCAACGGGTCGCGCGTCGATGAAGGTAAGCTTACCTAAAGTTTCGATGAAGTTACTATGGACTAAAGCGGAAGCTCCTTTTCCATTTTGCGCTAACTTAGAAATCAGGCAAAATTTTGCGTTGTTCATTAGATAAATTGCATCGAACGGATCCGCTTTTTGAAGACTTTCAATCATCGCAATATTATCTGTTGAGATTTCCATGACCATTTTTTGAATGAATCCCTCTCGAATCATTAAATCCGAAATTTCCGATCGTTCGTCAACTTCAACTAACTCACAAAACACCGAAAGTGCAATCGTTTTTTGTACTACATGTCCTAGAGAGCTGTCTGAAAACAAACGTCTCGAAAACTTTTCTCCGAAAGTTTTCACGACGTTCCAATTCTGCAATCTAGCCATCTCCAATTCTTGTGTTCCGTCAATTTCCATATTTTCGGAAACAAAGAGTCGCAAGAACGACAAAATTGCTGATAATGTGTTAACACACAGCGACTCTTTCCTATTTGAATCACCATAGATATAAAACCTGACCAAATTTCTCAGCAAATCGCTAGCAGTTGATTGTAACTCAAGAGCTATTTGTGTCGAGTCTATGTTATTCAATCCTTCGCCTCCGTGTCTGAAGAAATCCAAAATCTTCAAGGCCAATCTAGTTATCAAAACGGCAAATTCTGAACTTATTCCTTCAACATTTAATGAGGCACAAAGGAAGTCTAAAATTTGCATGACTAGGTATTTTTCAGACATCAATTCATGCGGGGCAAACATGAGGCAAATTGAGAATAACTCACACCAAGATGTTAAATAGGCCATTTTTGCTAGACTGTCATCTTTGCGTGCGTTCTCTTGACTGGCAAAAGCCAAGACATACTCGATGTCATTTATGAGCAGATCCTTCTGACCTTGTGAAATCTGCAGACTCGACACGTGATCAAAAAGATACTTGTGAAGTTTCCTGACGTCAAAATAGGTCACACCTTTCAAATCTTTCCTCTCATGTTCGCACATTATAAAAGCTGATTCTAATATCTCCCAATCAATTTGCAATTCAGCCTGCTGCCCGGATCGAAAATCAAACTCGTCCATTATTGATTTCAAAATCCAGGGTTTCTTGGATTGGCCTGTTGGCTCCATTCCAGATGAAGTTACATCGTGCATCAAAGAAGACACGCCGATAGAAAAGTTCAAAACTGAACTAGACTTAGATGCCTCGTGGAACATTTTCGAATGACTTGGCTTGTCGAATATTGCCGAGAGCATTTTGGAAACTGTACTCTGTTGCTTCAGAGCACAACAGTTTTTGAGATCGATAGCGAAGCTTTTGATCAACCATGAGTTCGCGTTTGTCAAATACGAAATCACTTGTGGGTCACTTTGATTGGCGGATAAAGTAGCAAGTTCTACAATGTGTCGGCAAAGAAACCAATCAATATTTTGTAACAGTCTCAAAGTGTGCGAGGAAGAATCGGGCAAAACGCTCATTTTGTAGAGAATCTTGTAGCAAATACAAACAATTTTAGCATCTTCGTTGCTCATCTTCTGACCCGGTTCTGCGATGAAATTATCCAAAATATACGTTATCGCATGTAATGCATTAATTGATGCAACTAGAACTTGGTTTTGTTTCCTGCCATCTTCTAATCCCAGAAGATAGTGGCCAATAGTTGCCTTTGGAAAATCGAGCAAGGAGCAAATATACTCCAAAACATGCATCGCTGAG
The DNA here is from genome assembly GCF_963678635.1 of Symsagittifera roscoffensis. Classification (NCBI taxonomy): domain Eukaryota; kingdom Metazoa; phylum Xenacoelomorpha; order Acoela; family Convolutidae; genus Symsagittifera; species Symsagittifera roscoffensis. Next base: position 53,488,464 of record NC_087064.1, read on the forward strand.
TCAGGATCGGAACTGTAATCTTCGATGATCGAAACAATGCATTGATTCAACATTGAGGCAGTAACTGGTTCTGAAAGCAAATACTTGAAAGATCTAGTTTGGTTCAGACTAACTTGCGCATGTAGCATTAAAACTTCAGTTGCCGCAAGTCTCACCTTCAAATGCTCCGAAAATGATGCTCCAGTGGTATGAATAACTAGTTTGAGGATGTTATGTAAGTGGTCATGGATCCCAGCTTTCGAATTCAAACATTGTAGTAGAGAATCCATCGACATGAAGACGTCTTTTTTGTACCCTTCACTACATAATCGAAGAAATCCGTCCTGAATTTGCAATGCACGTGAAATGACTGACAAAGACTTTTCGCAACTTTCGAGCATCGTTTTAATATCGCTCTCCTCGCCGCTCTGAAGTGTCTCTAACTTCTGCGTAGTTTTTTCAATGATGAAAAATAGCTTTTTAGTCAAAACTGAATCTTTGAACAACTGGCTCACTAATTGAACAGGAAACGTCTGAGGATCGTGCCCCAAATTTTCATTCGAAATCTCTTCAGCGGGGTCAAAATTATCGACAACAGTTTTCACGACGTCAAGAACAACTGAGGGTACTTCATAAACATGTTTCGCATCCTCGTAGAACCGCGTGTTGAAATGGTTCAACAATTTATCAATCAAATACGACAGCAAAATTTGCAGATTATACTTTCTTGGACTATACTTCAGGATTTTATTGATGAATGAGACGAAACTGATTGATAAATTATAGCATCCTTGCTTGGTTTCAAATTCTTCCAACTCTTGTATGATTCCTGAGTTAGATACCTGACATAAATTGGACGAAAGTTCAATGAGTTGATACTTCTCTATACATGCCCACATGTTAGGCGCATACTTGGGTGCACTGGCAATAGCCGACAGAAGCTCCATGCACTTCGCTTTCAGAGATATCGGGACCTTACACGTTATGAGTCCAAACAAAGTATAAACAACTTTCAGCTCTGAATTCTCGACCAAAACTTGAATCGCACGTTCGCTTTTCTCGCAGACTTTTATGAGCAAACCTAGCATACTTTCAATTCCTTTGATTTCTATAGGACTTATACTTTGGTTTGTAAGTTTCTGGGGGTTTGGCATAGAGTAATAGGTTGTGTTTTGCAAAGCATTCGTTGGCACGTTTTTCACTGCCGCTCTCTCTTCGCGCATACTTGAATAAACTGCATGAACGGTTTGGAAAAAGTGATGAAAAGAAATGGTTGCATGCGAAGCGCTTTGTCGAGCTGCAAACATAAATTCAACACACGACCAGGCTGCGTTTTCAGAGGCACTCAAAGACGAAATCATATCAATCACTGGCGCGTAGAGAAAAGGAGCCACATAATCACAAGCTGATAGACAGAATTTATTCAACGACAGATACCTTTGCGTGTTTGAAACTGCCTTTGACGGACTGTTAACATAATTTTCGTCCACTTTCCAAAAATCGTCGCACAGTTTTTGATCTTGTTGGCCGTTATAAAACAAAGTCATCAGTTTCAAAAGATTTTCATAATCATTGACTAAATCAGCGGGAGGTGTTATACCTTCGTTTAAATAAGCTGCAATCGTTCTAGCTACTTCGTCGCCATGGTTTCTCAAGTCTCTTATTTTCAAGGGGAAATACACGATGAAATCGGTTATCATCAGATGAAATCTGTGGACTCGAAACTCATCGGCAAAGAACTCTTTTGCAGAAACTATCAGCTCCAGGTAATTGAACACTTCAGAAGCTATAGCTTGGTTGATTAACCATTCGTCTTCGTCACGACAATCTGCGCACGAATTTGGCAGCTCGTTTTCCATACCTAGCTTCCGCAACGACACAGCCCATTTTAGGTACAGAGTCGAGAAAATTAACCTAGTGGACTTGTTGACAATTGTCTGGTTTTCCACAAATGGAGGATTTGCCACCAACTGATTATGCATGGCTTGGATGAAAGTTTCCTCATTAATATAATCAAAAGCGTGAAATAGAGAAAATATCAGATTAAGGTGCGGAATATTGATTCTTGTATCTGGAATTTCGAATAACTTTTCATCCGTAGTGTTTTTCAGGAACTCCAAAACTTTTAAAGAGTCGTTTACAGACATTTTTTTCTGACAGAACAAATTACTGATAATTTCAGATAAACCTACAGAAATATCAGATAGCATTTCACATAACATTCTTCGATGTTTCAGATCTCCGAGCGCCTTTTGTTGTCGAAGTTTCTCAAAAATTTCATTTTTATCGAAAGTTTTCATTGTTTGTAGAACCTTAGCTACTAAATCTTCGTTAACCAAATCTGTGACGTAACTATCTAGGAAAGAGCTAACGTCATCAGTGACGTCAGCAGACCAGGTGAGTCCGGAAATGGCTTTCGTAATTAATTTTAGCGAGTGGACAACACTAAGTTTCGAGTCGAAATACAACATAACTGCAATCAATCCTCGGCTCCAGGAAGGGTATCTGGGCTTCTGCGCTTCAGCCATTTGTAGCAACTCAGCTGCTCGTAGCTCATTCAAGTTGAACAAATCACTTAAAATGACAGATTCTTCGATGAAATCGGAATCTAACACTTGAGGTTTCGTCTCACTTTCAAAGTAAATTCCATCCTTAGAGGCGCTTGCTAACACAGACCTATGTTTAGCATTTTTCGCTTCAGGGTTCTCCATCAAACTAAGGAGAAACTGTTTCTGTTTCCTGATATCCCGCTTCAAAGTGGGTAGCTCTTTGTAGTTCTGGTTGATAAGAACCGACTTCAGCAGAGCGGAAAGAGTTTTAGCTTGTTCGCAGAAGTTACACCCTTTGTGCAGTTTGACAGCTGCTGTTGCGCCACCATTGCCAGTCGTCAGATTCAAGGTCATGTTCGAGTCTTAAAAGAAACCGATACAAAAATAAAAACTCAGGGAACGAAGTTATATAAGATCAATCGAATGCTCCTTTCTGAAAGTTTACTAGCGCCTGAGCCGCCCCTACCAATCGAAGTGGCCCCTAATGAATGCTCTTTTGAATTCATTCAGCGCATGAACTGTATATCCAAAGACTAACGCTTTGCACCACTTGCTATTCAAAAATGATGAATATGATTGAAATCAAGTGAAAAAAAAAAAAAAAACTTCAAAAAATCGTTTTTGTCAAAACAAAATGGCAAAAAGCTAAAAATATCCGGATCAAAATTACCTGCACCCATAAAAACTGAAAAAGAGCTCTCCGAATGCTAGACCTTTCAAAAAATTCTTTCTGCGGGAACTACGTCAGCAAAAATAAGCAGACAACATCTAAAATAGCCGAAAATTTCAATTTGAAAAGAAACAGGTCCCAACTGGAATCGAACTCCTGGACTCTGTCATCATCTCAAACTTCGTTGTTATTGCAACTAGGAAGAAAGCTGAAACTTCAAAAAAAATTGGGCAACGTGAATCACGCCGACAAAAATCGGCAGAAGGACGATAGCCGAAAAAGCACAAAAATTCAAGTTTGCAAAATACATGTCCCGGTACGATTCGAACCACAGGCTTTTGCCGTCTGAAGCAGTTACCTCCACTCCACATGCGCTGGATGTTAGACTGAGTTTGAAGTTATAATCAGAAACCATGCATTCGAAAGAAAACTGAAAATAAATTTTTAAAAAATCAAACAAAAAATCGCTTAAAAGTTTTTTTATTTTCAAACTGAAAGCTTTAGCGCGTATTAAAAATCATGTTAAAAAACGCATATCAAAAAGCCTTTCATGCTGTTATTTCTTCGAATTGAATATTATAATCAATTGAAAAGAAATTTCTAAAAAACAACCGGCAAATAAGCCGATAAAAATTGAGCTGAAATCAATTAAGTTATGAAAAATTTTTACATGTGAAATTTTTTTTACCTGTAGATCCTTTTATGCATTAGCTCTAGACACGATAATTCGAGAGATTAAACGTGCAACGTGGTGAAAATGGAGATCATCCTATGGGAAAAACTAGTACCCGATTTCAATACCCTTGCTCATCGCAAGTGTAATAAAATGCTATGAAAATCTAACCCTCAAACAGGCTGGGCGAATTAGATAGCGTTTTCTAATTTATAATCTGAACATTTTAAATTGGATTGAAGTTTTAGGTTCCCCAATTTTTTAAATTTCAGTGAGAAAAGCATTCATCTTCCTGATTCGTTTTGTTACACTAAGTCAATTACTGGACCTGCCCAAATTTATTAACAATTATCTGGCTATAAATCTGAAACACTAATATTTTTGAAATTTTTCAAAAATTTAATATACACATTTTTCTATAACAACTGGATGATATGCTTTGATCCCAAATTTCTAAAAGCTTAACTTGCTTGACACTATACACAAGGTCTAATTTGATATATCACTAAACCCTTTCCGGTGATTTTTCGTGGAACCTGATTTTGCGTGGACAACAAAGAAACTAAAACACTCCCGAAGACAAAGTTACCCCCATTTTCAATTCGAAACAAGTACAGAATCTTTTAATGTTAAGCCATAATAGCAATACATGTCATATATAGTTCAAGTAATATTGGTTGAAAAATATACGCCGATACATTATACTTTCCAAGTTCTGCATTGTAAAAAAGGGAAACACTGAGGTTAATCCATTCAATCTTTCAATCTTCAAAAGATGAATGATCAAAACACTATAATAAACAAAGAAATATATTATAACTTTATCCTGTCAACATTGGAGGGATTTTTAAGCATGTGTCATTGGACACGCCAATTACATGATATAAAGGTTCATTTCTCTTTTTCTTCTTTATTAAAATTGAATAAGCTCTACGAGAGCAACCCCCCCCCTCAAGTGACAAACCGTTGAGTGTCCTCCCCAAGCATGTATTAACTCTGGAAAATCGTTCCGCATAAAATATTATGCAACTCTTACATACGCGCAAATAAAATCGTTTTTTCAAACGTTTTTAATGCGGGATTGCATTTGTCAGATGTTAATCACCTAGATTAAGGTTTTAACTCAATTTTCTTTTGTAATGCGATTAATTTTGAATGAACCTAGGCTATACTCAAAGTTAGCTTATGAAAAATCCATACTTGCTTTCCCGCATTAAAAACATATTTGCTTTCCCGTATTAAAAACCATAGTTGCTTTTATTGAGAAAAACATTCATCTTCCTGATTCGTTTTGTTTGACTAAGTCAATTGCTGGACCTGTCCAAATATATTAACAAAGATCTGGCTATAAATCTGAAAAACCAACATTTTCGTGCAATTATTTACGAAAAAAAGTCAAGTGCCCGGTTGCAATACACTTGCTATCGTATGTGTAAAACAACTAATTCAAATTGAGAAAACTGGATCAACAGGTAAGGTTTTTATTCCGCTGGAAAACCTTGAAACTAACATCCAATTTCGAAACTAGAAGTAGATCCACTTTTTCGTGAACTTCATTCACACTTTCGCTGTTCGATAGTGGAGTTTACCTTTCTTTTAATAAATAGAATGAAGTGAAAAGCAACAATTAATCAAAATTTGAGCATGATTAAATGTTAAGACTTTTCCTGAAAAGAAATCATCACGAAGTATATAAAAATCTCAGCTACGTTCATCGAATCTTAAACGTATTTCTTAAAAGTATCGGTGTTTTTGTCTTCTTTTTTTTTCTTTTGCTCTTTAAAAGCCAAGTTAGCCTTTTATTTAGCGACTCAGTTGAAGAGGAATTGGAAACTCAAAAAGTCGAAACACAATACAGAAAGAGCGTGATTTTTTCCTGATAAATTTTTGACCAAATAAATGGAAATTCGCTTTACTAATTAACACATGAATGTGCATACCAAGGAGACTGGTCTGATCTAGACTGTGAATTTCATAACGAGCAAAACAAACAAAACGAAAGCATTTTGGCGGGTAATAGAACAAATTAGGCAGTGAACGAATAACTTTTTAAACGATTAACTTACTTGCCCTCATATCGAACGCTAAAAAGACTGTGATTCAATAACCGACTAACATCTTTCTTCCAATTGGTGCCTTGCTTCTGCTTTACTGCCTCTCGTAATTGCCTATTAATTTCACTATCTGAATCAGACCCGTTTGCTTGCCATTCACCCATTTGAAACACGCAGGATGCTTTAATCAATGCAATTAAATAGCATTCGATATTTGACAATTTTCAAACGAAGCAGCCACTTCGTAGTTTAATAAAGAGGCGAAGCTGCACTTCGCAAATGCAAGTTAAGAAACGACAAGAGCAGCTCTAAAATTTTCGAACACCCAACCTCGAGATTCAGAGTAACACATCCTCGCATCTGCGCCATGGTCGCTTGACAATCGTCAAACAATAGCCATCGATAAACCAGATACACAGATGCTAGTTAATTGCCTATTCAAATGAACAATTTTTTTTGCGACTAGGTTGGATTCGTAATATAACAAGGACTCGTTATATAACACTACACTCGCTAGCTCGCACTACAAAAATGTAAAACCCGTTTATAAACTTATACAACATTCAAAACATTCTGGGATATGAAAACATAGTTTATTCGGGAAAACTCAATCACTTAATTTCTAAAACTATTTAGAGATAATATTTCTTTTTTATCTTTTCAAGTCTATGCTCAAATGCAAACACAAAGGACACTGGTTGTAAAGACAACATCAAACATAAGACAAACAAAATAACAAATTCTTACAGCAGGTATTTGGTAATAGGCTATACCTAAATTTTCGAAGTTGCACGAACAGATGAATTGCTACCAGTTGGGCCATGAAGAAAATGAAATTCAAGATATCGCTAATTATGCCAACTATTGTCCAGTGACTGACTACTGCACTAGCAAGCTAAAACTATCTATAAAGACAACCCCTCGACCTGTTTGACAATTTCATTGCCTTTGACGGGGGTTATAACAGGCTTGTGAGACAACCTTGTTGGGTTATTTTTTCTCGAGATATACTTCTTGATTTGCAGCTGCACACCAAGAGGCAGTCCCATCTTAATCAAGAGTTCCTCGACTTCTTCTGAGTCCAAACTGAATAAAATGCTATCATGAATCATTGAGTGTTTGAATCCAGGAAGAAACTCTTCTAACTTCAGAAAATTCAACATTTTGGTAACTTCGTCGAAAGCTTGGCTGTCTAGTCTTTTAAAAGTCGACAGATAAAGTTGATGAGGAGTCACTTCGATATTTTTAGCTTTTCCGCTTTTCTTTTTCACTGAAAGCATAAACGCTATGACTTCATTCAAATGATTAGGCGAGACTAAATCACTCAGCAAAGCAATGAATAGTCTTTTCCTTTCTGTCGGCAAAGTTGTCATAATTTTTTTCAAAGCCACGACGTTGTCTTTGTACAATGCTTCAATATATGGCTGAGCTTTGTCCTTATCAACTGACCGAATCGCAAATGTGAACAATTTTTCCACATCCGGAGAAATTTTTGAATTTGATTGCTTGGTCATCTTGGCCAGAATTCTTGCAGAGCTTTCACAAGACGATAGATGATTCAAAACGGCTGTTAAATTTTCAGAATTTTCACTGATGAGATCGTAATTATCTAATATGAAATTCAGGATATCGTACAAGATCTGAGACCTGGATTTCCGCTTTTCAAGAGGTAGAGATTCGTTCAATGCAAAAAGTCTCTCAATAAAGACAGCATTGATTTGTTCTGGGATTAAAAAATCCAAAGTTCTCTCACATGGATGTACCTTGTCCGGTGTCGATAGGATTACGCTTTCTGTAATGATATCACTAGCGGATTCAATCGGAATAAAGTCACCTTCTTGAACACTGCCAACAACATCCAAGTTCATTCCTATGCTCATTTCGCCTGAAAAAGAGCAATGATTGTTGCTTCACGAAATAAATGACACGCAACTTCATTATTTTTGACTGTAATTATTGCTCCGATCCACCAGAAACTATGTCCAAGGAATTGGCCTTTTAGTCCCATTCCGCTTTTAAAAGTGAATTTAAACACAGAGGCGGAGCTGATCTTCGCATCACTTACGATACAAAATTCCATACAATGAGATAAATTTTTGCAATTATTTGTGAAAGAAATAAATCATTTTTTAAATCTTAAAGTTGCGCGATCAGATAAAATCCTAATATATATACATTAAAACATAGCCAAAAGACAGTTGGAAAAGAGTGAATGAACGCTTAAAAAAACAAAAACAATTGCCTTGTTTTTTTGAAACATCAGCTTCCGATTTTCAAAGAAAATATGAGGCCTAAAAGCTCTATGTGTTTCAAGAGCAATTTATAATTGCCATTTTTCGATGAAAAATTAACCCAATTTGAGAAAACTGGATCATTAGAAACACTTTTTACTCCCCTGGGAAATCTAAACATTATATTCCACTTTCGAAACTAGAATTCGATCACGTTTTTTTGCGACATTTCAGCTTTCATTATTGGAGAGTGCATTTTGCCTACTTTCTAGCAAATAAATTTGAATTCAAATCAAAAATTGGACATATGACTAAGGCCACTCACATGCGCAAGTACGAATGCACTTCTTTTGTTATTAGAGCATTTTAAGACTTTTCCTGAGAAAAAAACGAACAAAAAAGGCATTATTCTGACCAAGAGGAAAAATTTTACAGAAAAATAACTTAGTTAAAAAAATAATAAATTATCAATTGTCAAGTCAAAAGCAAAAACTATTCAATTGTCAATTCGAAAGCAAATTGACAAGTCATAAAAAACCGTGCGCGTCAACTATGCCGACAACAAATAAGCTGACAACCGATAAACCGAAAACTAAGCGTTAAATTTTTGTCTTGCAAAAGACCAGTTCGTATCCGGATTCGAACTCTAAACCATTATCTTGCCTACATGTACATGACTCCTACGACAAAGCTGCAGAACCAGAAACTTCACCAGAAAAAAAAACAGACCATATAACAGTGTTATCAGATACATTCGAGCTACCGATGTCGTTGAGTAGACGGCAGTGATCAACAGTATCGAAGGCTGCAGTCAAGTCTAGGGCGACCATTGGTGTCTTTGATATCGTTTTGCTTTGTTCAGACCAGCTTTGATGTAGAATGATATTCAGTTAAGGGCAGTACTAGTTGATCTTTTTCAAAGGCCGTGCTGATGTTCACGAAAATCTGTTCAAATTAAAATCAGGTAGGGTAAGCAGTTTTCTGGTATGATTACATTACTCAGTGAGATTCTTTTTTAGCTTACTCAAAAATTAGATTGCTTTGCCATTGTAATGTAGATGAATTCGTGCTTGATGGCTTGTTTTCCAACGAAATGTAGATATATTGGTGCTATGTTGTCTGATCCGAGCGCTTTGCTTTTCTTACAAGTTTAATTCATCTTCCAGCATTTTCATGGAAACGTTAACTTTTAAATTTTAGTTCCTTTATCTTGAGTATAACTGCTCTTCTTTATTTTTGTTTGGGCGCGGATTGAAGTGTTGATTGAAACTGTTTAAAAAAATTCGGATGTTGTGAATTGGTTCAACATCAAAAAGTATGGGCGTGTTTCTTTATGTTTTGGCATTGGTGTTCGATAGTCCTCTGACTGTAGACCAGATTTTACTTGTTGCCCCTCGATGGTCAACATTTTTGAGAAACTCAATCCATTTAGACTTTTTGATATTTTCGACTTGTTTATAAATTTTCCGGTTAAGTTCACTTACTTTGGGAGCTCCAGGGTGCTGTTGTTGGAGTTTTTCCTTTTCTTATGAAAGTTTGAGAGTTTCGGTTGGAAAGTTGGGCTTTACTTCTTAAATGCATCCTTGAGGTATTTGTCTAGATGCCGCGTGGCAGACAATTTTCCGGAAAACTTTCCAGCCTTCGATGGCTGATTTGGGCAGTGGTAGTTTTGGAAAGGCTTTTTCGCTCTCATTTTGAATATGTTTCCTTTCCAGTTTGCTTTCTTAAAATTAATGTTTTTGTATGTTTATCAGTTTGAATTTCACAGTTGATTTCCGAGGTGATGGCAGAATTATCAGACTCAATTATGTTGTTACAGTACCAATATGTGGAAAATGCAAAATTTGATGTTGCTAAGCTAATGTCAGGTGAGCTAACGGTGTCATTCGTTTTCCTGGTGGGTATGTGCTCGTCGAGTACAACGAAGTCGGACGAAACAATTTCTTCTTCAAACTTCAAGCCGCGCGAGTCGGTTTATAGTTCGAAGAACCACAGAGCATTATGTGCATTGGCATCACCTAATAGTTGTTTTGCATGTGTTCGCTAGTCGATTTTGAAGTGCCACAGTGTATCCAGGACAGTGTATTATATTATCTAACTTAGGTCTTAAGCAGGTTGCATTGAGTTGTACGACTTTAAGTTGATGCTCAATTTGTGGTGGGGATGGCTTGTTGTTTGTTAAGGGTGTCACTGGGGTTAAATTTACAGTAGTCACATTGCCCATAGTAAAAACTGCGTGACCATTGGTTTATATATTTGAGGGTGGAGCATTTTAGGTAAATCCAGCCTCCGAAGCGGCAACATACACTATATTGATTGACTAAAATTATGGTGTGACAGATGCTACCGCTAGGGCCTGGGTTAGGTTCTATCCGCTGCGGAATAGTAGTGTGAGAACTAGAAGTCCAGCCATTAGCAAGAACATGAGCAGGTAGGCTGGTTTTGGCTGCTCGTTTAACAAAACCATTTGTAACAAAACTCGTTCTCTTTGTTCTCTCGTTTTCTCTCATGTTCCTGTTTCTCTTTCGTCTCTCGCTTTCCTTTTCCCCTTCTCTCTCCCTTTCGCTCTCTCGCAAAACTCTGTCTCCTTTTCTGCCTTTGGTTCTTGACACTAGACCAGTGTAGTGTGAATAGAATTTGGGCACCTCTGAGTTGGGGGTGCGTGGTCTAGCCGCGTTGAGGCATCCATTCTTTAAAAAATTGATATCACATGAAGAAGTCGCTTTTCTAGACAATTGCGATAACTTCTTGCCCGTATTTTGAAAATTAAAAAAAAGCTGAACAATCCAGAGACTGAGTTGCACAAAAAGGTCTGTCCAGAACTCGAGCTAAGTATATTTCGGACAAATCATTCACATACCTTCTACGCCGGCAAACTCTGCGCTACCTGCTTAGCAAACTGCTACTATCTTTTCCCTAATTTTAGAATGGATTTAAAACAACACACAAAAAATTTATTGAGGTTGAAACTATTGCACCAAAGTGATCGTGAAATTAGTCCCGCACCTGGGATGGCTTAGTTAATAATAGTGACATCAAAATCATCAAAACCAGGTGTAACTAATTTTTTTTAAAATAATAAAAACGTATGTACAAATTTCTTGGTTATAATTGCAATCAATTACAGCACGTTATGTATAGCATCATATAATTGATTTTGTGTAAATACATACAATTAATATATATAATCTCGTTCTCTCAGGAAGACATCTTAGATAACAGTGGTTTAAAACCTAATTTGTGAGGTAGTATTATTGTGATTTATGCTCGAGCTCTTCACTTTTTTTGGTCCGTTCTCTACGTCTTCAATAATTTCGCTCTTCTCTCCCTTCAACAGTTCGATTAATTCCTCAAAACTGTACACGTAGAAACTGCAAAGTTTCTTCACAGATTCCCTAGTTACGTTCCCACCAAAACCAATGAATGCGTCCTAAAAGAAAAAATTTTTCAATAAGATGAGCTTAACTTCGATTACCCAGCAAAAGCATATCATCTGTTCAACTGCTTGCAAAATAGCCCTTTCTTAAGAACTGAAAGCTATTTTTTCGAAATTTACTGGGTTTTTATATCATCTTATTTCATAATAAACACAGAAAAAATCTTGAGCAATTAATTCTTACCGCAGGCGGACACGCCTCTGCATCTGTGGCTCCATCTCCGACCATGATGACATGTCTATAAATCTTCCTCTGTTTTAAAGCCTCAATGGCCTTTCCTTTTCCTCCTGCCTGGGATGTAGGCTGCTCTTCGTCAAATCCTATATACTGTCCCTTTTCGTCAAACAGTAGCCTGTTCGCAAACACGTTCTCTTCGGGAATGCTCAACAACCTTGCGACAGGAAATATCAGCTGGTCAAAGCCTCCTGAGATTAGATAAATGTCAACTTGCATTGAGTTCAGAACTTCAACGAGGCGCCTAAAAGGAATAAAAACCTTCGACATGGTTTCAGGTTCGGTGTATAATTTTATAAACAACTAAGCCCGAGGACCATAGATAATGAAACAGATTTGCGCAAAAACTGAGGCGTGACACCTTCAGTCAATTTAAAGTTCCTATGCTAGACTTTCTTGTCAAGATGATTTTATTCAACAGAAGTCAAATCTTTTTACAATAATCAATTCGTCACCACAAACCTAACTCCATCAGTGAGTGAAAGTTGTTCTGATTCTGCGAACGTCTTTAACTAAAACAAATAAGGCAATTGATTTTTTTTAGAGGAAACAGCCAACAGATAGTTGCAGAAGTGTCTATGAACGCAAACTAATTCAAGACCAAGTTTATGTAAATTTTACTTATTTTTACTTATTTAACAATAATAAATAAACAAGGATAGCCGGTTATTGTGCAAGTAGCACAGAAAGTTCCGATCAAAGTCTTTAAATAACTACAAGAAATTTTTTTGATATGAAAAAAAAATTTAGGCATATTCGACAATAAAAGTAATATAGGCAAACAAGACAAAAGTTTTCAAAGAAAAACAAAAAAAAACATAAAAAATCCAAAGAAATAATTCAAACTTTTCTCAATTTTTATTGCATAATTTTTAATGAACTTTTGATTCCCAAAACGGCATTGAAAATCTCCAAAAACTAATTTAACTCGAGTAAAATAATCAAAATAAGCTATTGTAAACGGCCTAAGCTGAGCATAAAAAGCGTGCTCACTCGCATTACTTGCTCGAAATAAGACGAAAATTCAATCAGGTTTTTCTCAATACTGGAAAAAAATTCATATTTCCTAAATTTCGCTAGAATCGTGACTGGAAACACTTTAATATGATATATCACTCAACTCTCTGCGATGATTATTCGTGGTACCTGATTTTGAGTCCAGAACAAAAAAAAAGAAAACAAAGCTAAAACACTCGAATACAAAGTTTTTGAAATGGTCGGAACAACAATTATAAACGATTAGCACCAATAATGAAATATTTAAAATTATTACATGAAAGCTTACCATAGGTTGTCACAGTGTATTTGTCCTTGTAAAATAATTTTTGAAAACATCTTATTATTTACTTTAATTTCTATAGGTCAAAATATTATCTGATGATAATGCTGCCATGAATGTTAATCCATATTGCAACTGGTCTTTGAAAAAAATCGACATAATTTTCATAATATCTTTTGATAACGAATGACTTTTTGTTTTTAGGCTTGATTCAATTTGTTTCTAAAAGTGACACTATTTTCTAATCAAGAATCTAGAGATTTTATTTGATTTTTAAATGGGACGTTGAACCGTATCTTGAATAATCGCAACATTTATATATTGCCGAACTAAATATGCTTTTCGGAAGAAATTGCGAAACTTAAAAAAATTGCACTCAGGAGAACTGCTGGGCAATTTAGATGACTACTGACAAGTGCAGTCACAAGTAATTTTCTGGTTTTAATTAGTTTTGACTTTTTGATTAATTGTAATGATTTTATTCTAAAAGCCATTTTCTAAATATCTTATATTTCTGCTCGTAATGTTAAGAGTTGACCGAGAACTACTAATATATTTAACTTCTGTTTTATCTTCTTTAGTGTTCATCTTTTAAAAATCTTCTTTGAATTTTTTCGACTGAAGATAAGTTCTGTTTTTTCAGCATTCACTTTAAAGGAATGTGATTCGATGTATTGTGATAACATTTCTAGCTCTAATCCAAATCCTGAAGTGACAAATTTAGAAATTGGTGTTCACAGAAGAGGACCATGTCGCAGGTTTATTGCACAGGAATCAGGTATTTGTTTAATTAGTCTATTAATGTAACAAAAATTTAAAAAATTAGGGATCCTAAAAAGCGGGACTGATGAAGAGAAATCCTATCTAATTCAACACTGCTGACATTTTTTCTGTTGACGTTTCCTGATTTAAAAAACTATTATTGTAATTGCACTTTCGGAGATTTCTATCCTAAATTTCTATCCTTTGTTGTGAGAATCTGTGATAAAAAAAATTCAATGCTTCGAAAAAATCTAATGAAGAGCAGGCAAAATATCTGTTACGAACAATTGCTTTTCAAAAATGTTCTGTGCAATATCAAAAGCGTTGATTGTTAAAAGGAGGTTCTGAATCCGAATGCTTATTGCTTAGATTGTTAGATATTAGATACACATTATTTGTCGTTTAGGTGTTGTTCGAAAACTTTGCCCCAGTCATGAAACTGTTCGGTAGTTCTCTGAATCGTCTCTTTTATCAATTGGTGGACCAACTGCGTAGTTGAAAAACTCTTAAGTATTACTTTAATCAGGTTTTTATTCAGAAGGAATGTTAGACACGTGTAACTTTCATTGCATCTATCTTTCCGAGACCATGCTGGAATGTCAGAACCCGTGGGTTTTCGGAATCAGGATTCAGCAAATCTTTTTTACACTCAACGCCAAAGAAAAACCTGAATGTAAAAATTGTTATTGCTCTTTAAAAACCTCATATCTTTTTTGACAAATACTCAACCTAGTGTTGAACATTTATGATGATTGCCATTTATAGTCAATTGTTATTGCTTCTCCGCAAGCAATTTTTCGAAAGGCAAATGCATTTGGGCAACTTTCTGGCGACATTGATGAAATTTAAATTTTAGCGTTGTCTTTTTTATAGAGAAAAGCTGTGAACTGTTCTGGTCATACTCCACACTTAATCTAGGTTTAACGTTTCATAAAAACAAGATTAAGACGTGAAGTTCTTGATTGCATTGACAAAACGAAAAAGAAAAACGTACATCTGTTTTAAGAAAAATTAATAATTAATTGGATTTATCAAAAGCCGTGTGCTTTATGGGTACTTCAACACGTAAATTGAGTTCAGTTAAAAATAAAGTGGCTAATTCGTCCGTTTTAATTGACGTTATGATTATGATTGACCTTTTAGATTGGTCTCTTATGCTATAACCAGTCATTATGTAGTATATTTCAGTTTTTAGATGTGTTGGTGTAGTTCTACAGGTTTGTTCAAGATAATATAGGATTAAATTTGTATAGAGAGACAATTTCTCATCTGAGTTCGAATTATAATTTTTTAAATTGACCAGATTAGAAAAGTATGATTGAGCATAGTCAAAGGTGTTATCCGATTTTTCGATGAACTCAACTTTACTCCTTTAATTGGATTTTGTGAGAAGGGTTGTTCTTCCATTCTCATTCGATTAATGTTTTAATTCAACCTGGATGCTTTCATAAATTTTGTAGCGTATTTAGGACCTGACGAATCTTTGCGTTCGTGTTTTTGGTACAAATGGCATGACATTTCATTTTAGTTCTACTATTGAGTACTTTGATAAAATGCATTTGCAATATATTGAGTACTTTCCTTTATTTTTCGTCTTTGACTCGTTAAACCAGGTTTCTTATTAATCAAAAAGAAACTGTTTTTTTTTTTAAATAATAACTAGAGGTCTGATCGTTTTCGGTGCAAGCTCTTTGTTTAGATACAGAACCTTGATGCTGACACTGTAATTCTCCAATTTTTTTGGGATGTTTCATGCTTTCTAAAAACCCGGGTTTGAATAAAAGTCTCCAGCGACAATCTGTTATTTTTTTCAAAAAAATTATAAACATCATAATACTAAAACATAAAGAATTTATTAACACACACGCCAAGCAGAGCTTCGCACTACTTGGGATACAACGCCAACAAGAAAACATACATCGAAAATAAATAAACACTGTTGAAAAATAACAAGGTGAAAAGCCAATTAAAAGACAAGTAGGGTCTCAATTGAAGACAACAGGTCCTTTTTTGATATTGAATGAATTGGTTATACAGATGCGGGACGAAACGCGTAATTTCAAAAATTGGACTATGTCAAAAAACGTTGTTTCTCCCATAAAATAAGCGAGAGCAATTTTATGAGGGATTGAAATTTTCCCAAAAACATAACATTTCTCTTTTTTAAAAAGTAATCGCTGTTTCCACAGGAAGTTTTTAATAAAAATCAATAAGTTTACGATTAGGACCATTTATCGACGATGGAAAGTTATCAAATAGGAATTCTTGGTAAACAAGGCGAGCAAAACATTTGCAATTTGAATAAGCAACGAAACAAAACTTACGAAGCAGAAAAAACGCCGAACAGTCTTCGAGCAGACAAAAGCTGAGCCAGAAAATGACTTCAAAAACTTCAAATTTCCTAAAACTACAATGAAAATAATTTGGAAGTATTATTATACTTGCTGAAAATGCAAGACAAATCCGTGATGTCGCAGATGAGCGAAAGTCCGACAAATCAATTTTTACCGGAAAAATTTAAATTGCATACAAATTTAAATTTACATTCTGGAAAAATCCCTGACTTAAGAGGGCAAAGGCGACTAGATTATCTTTAGGCCAAGTTCGAAAGAAACTGGAAGCTGCTGAAGTTCAATAAAAAGGCAAATTAAAAACTTTTGGGAAAAGCCTAGTTCCCGATTAACAGACACTTTGCTTCCGCAAGTCTAATAATTGTAACAGACGCGCATGATAGTCGAAAGCTGCTATCTAAAAATGCGCAAGGTTCTCACTGCATAAAACATTTTAGGATAAACTTTGATTTTCTATGGAAAATTGTTATCATTTCTTATTAAAACAATTGTAAGCACAGAGGCGAAGCAGAGCTTCGCACCACTTGCGAACAAACATCAACATACCTAAGAAGTCGAAAAAAGGGAAAAGCAGTTCACAGCTTAAATTTTCCTATGTCTCGATAGAAGTTCATTCGACGCTAACATGCCAAAAATTTCAAAAATGAATAAGCAACGGAACAAAACTTACGAAAAGGAAATAAATCAGGAAATCTTTGAGCAGACATAAGTTAAGCAGAAAAAAAGATTTCATAAGAAATCATTAGTTTTAAGTCCCACATGAGACTAGGAAAAGCAACAATTGCACTTCCACTTCCAACTACAGAAGAAGTTGCCTACATCAAAAGAAAAGAAAAATCAGTGATGTGGCAACTGAGCCGACAATCTGTTGAGCACCTGTTGAGCCGAAAAACAAACGTTTCGAGTCCAACTCCTTGAGTCTACAAAGCACTTGCACCGAAACTTGCTTGCAGGAGAAACAAAATGTGCTGTGTCAACTAGGGCGACAAAATTTAAGCAGAATAACGGAAGTGTAGCAACTCAAATTTTACCGAACTTTTTTCTATTGCTTATATACTGAAAAAAAAGGTCCGGCCGAAAGTCGAACCCCAAAGCTTAAGGTACAACTAAAGATCGAACCTGGAGGTTATGAAGTTTCAGTAAAAAAGCAAGTTGAAAAAAGTTAGAAGGTGCAAGAAAAGTTGTTTACTGGAGAAATTCTTGTTCAGGACTTCAAGACACTTGCTCTTGGAAGTGTAATAATACCTGGTTTTGTCGAAAAAGTTTTGCCCTCAAAACAAGGCAATCTGATTTCATTGTCATAAAATACATGCGGAAACCATTTAATTTAAAAAATAAACATTACAAAAAAATGAATCAATTAAAAATCAGACTTGGTAAAATGAGAAGTTAGGCCAATAATCACAAATCCGAAAATCATCATTTATTCAAGAAAACAGCGGAAACAGACTACAACTACTTTCTACCGAAATGAAAGTAGTTTTCTGCGAATTTTCAAGAAATTGAGCATGTCGAAAATTGAGCGTGTCTGAAATTGAGCATTCCTACACATTTGAACATTCTGTGCCTTTGCAGTATCCTTGCTTATCGTAAAGGTAATTACCGTTTAGTCAAACTCATTCATCGCAAATAGTGCCCAATTGCAGTATCCTTGCTTATCGCAAAGGTAATTACAGTTTAGTCAAACTCATTCATCGCAAATAGAGCGACACTATATGAGATTAATAACCGAAGCATTTTGTTGTGGAAAGAGAAAAATGCAAGGCCTTCAAAGAGGACTAGCGTTTAACTTTCAAAGAAGCCTGAATCCTTTGAGCGTACTCTGACAGCACCCGATTACAGGGTTGTAATTTCAAATTTTGTAAAATGTTGTTTCACCCAAATTTTTCTTAATAACGTTTTTTTTTATAACTTAGTTCTTTTGAAAAAATTTGAAAAAAAAATCACATCTCGGAAACTAAAAACAATTTAGCAGTCGCATTTAAACGCAAGATTTGCAAATCCTGCGAGTACTCTCGCAGTACCATACTACAGCGTTGGGAATTTCAACTTTAAAAGCTTTAAAAAATTCATATGTCAGAAACAGCAGAGATTTGAGCAGTCAAATTTGGAGGCAAGAATCACAACCCCTGAAAGTAATCTGACTGAGACTAACTACATGGTTAGGAGTAAAATTTTCAAAGAAATCACAACAAAACAACACATCTGAAAAACTACAAAGATTTGAGCAGTCATTTTTGGATGCAAGATTCGCAACCGCTGAGAGTTCTCTAATAGCCCCCAACTACATGGTTTTGGAGTTTCAAATTTCGAAAAAAAAAATTTGAGTTTACTGAGAACTTTTTGAAAAACTCATATCTCAAAAACTACAAGGACTTGAGCAGACACATTTAGGGATAAAATTCGCAACTCCTGGAAATACATTGAAAGGACCTCATTGCAGAGATTGGAACTTCACTTTTCGTGAATTTTTTAATATCTAAGTTCTTTGAACAACTTTAAAAAAAATAGATAGGAAACGTCACATCTCGCAAACTAAGAGAGTTTGAACAGTCACAATTTGACACAAGTTTTGCAACTTGTAACTCCTGACAGTACCCTCACAGTAGCCAACAACAAGGTAGGGAGTTTCAAATATTTTTGAATTTTAAAATCCAAAATTTTTAAAGTTTTCTGAAAAAAAAAATTTAAAAAAAAATAGAAAATCCATATCTCGAAAACCAAAAGGATTTGAGCAGTCAAACTTGGACGCCAGGTTTGCAACCTGTGAATAGACCCTGAGAGCACCCAAATACTGGGTTGAGAAACTCAATTTGATTAGATTTTTTATATCAAAGTTTTTTGAAAAAACACATGGAAAAAATCATAAAACACGTCATATGTCAAGAACTACAAAGTTTTGAGCAGTCATATTTGGAGGCAAGATTCGCATTACTTGAAAGCACTCTGACAGCACCCAATTGCAAGGTTGAGAATTTCCAATTTTGAAAATTAGTTTGTGATTTGGGTTTTCTGAAAATTGAAAAAAAACTTGCAATATACAATATAGCTTAAATTGGTAAAATTCTTCCGCTAAATATGCAAAAATATACGTTGAAAATGCTTCAACGTGGCGAGATAACGAAGTCCGCAGTTGAATATATTAAAAAAAAAATATCTGAACAATATTAAAACCGATGAAAATTTTGCCGTTTGAATGGCTTTTGATTTAGTTAACTGAATAAACACAAATCATTTGGCAAAATTCTCGACCACAACACTAGAATCTTTGAGATCCGCCCTTAATTTTTATTGAATCTTTATTTGAATATCTGTTTTCTACTGAAAGTAGATTTATGATTGTAGGACTGAAAAAAAATTAAATTTTTCTAACTGTGAAAAGGCTAAAACTCTTTTGAGTGTTACTGTGTGAAAAAAAGCGAGTATTTTTAATAACTCTAATCAAAAACTTAAAAACAAATATTCAATATCTGAGATTGAAATGAACATACCGAAATCAAGTGTTTTCACGCCATCACTCTTAAAAACAGCAATAGCTAATTTCTTTTTGTTCCATAGCGCCAAGAAAAATCAATTAGATAACCCTGGCTGATTTCAAGCGTAACAAGGATAGTCGGCTGCAGTGAAAGTAGCACAGACTGTTCCGACCAGATTCATTAAAAAAGAAAGTTTTTTTCCATTTTCAAATTAGTGTCGTTTTTAGTGGGTGGTGTGATTCAAAAACTAAACGATCGCGTTGAAAATTAGCGAATTAGGCATCATTGACAATAATTGTCTTCAAAAATGAATAAAAAACAAAAACCTGAAAAAAAAAATTTCAAAATAACATTAAAACAACCTTGTTGCCAGAACAAGCGCTAAATGAAACATTCAAACTATAACTCGTTTTTTTTACAATAAATTCAAGTTTTTAATCCTAAAATTCAATAAAAACAATAAATTTCCATATAGCGATCGAGTTACTAGTTCCAATTCACATATAATTACCGAATACACAACAAACACCGAATACAAAACAAACAACAAATGTGGGATGAACCATTGAGGATTGAAAAGAGAGGGGGAATGCACTAACAGCAAAGGAACAAAGGAGCACCAGAATTGGGAAGGCAAAAACGTAATAAACTGCACAAGACTAGATGGCCCGACTGACAATCATAGTGGCGTTTCCTCTCATGAGGCTCACTGAGAGGCTCTGGAGAAGGCGAACTGGGGCAACAAGAGCGTCACATGAACCAGAACGTCTGGCATCAGCGAGGATAGCAACTGACTTGAGGGTTTTGATAGCTAAAGCGGACCAACCCCCGAGCGTTTCGACTGCTAACGGGAAAAAACTGATTCCTTGTTCCTCACAGTTTTTCTCGTGTTTCGAAAATTTGCGGTCCTCAGCAACTTCCAGGGACGCCCCGGGGGTCTCCGCCGCACGAGAGAGAAGAGATAACTGCAGCGGGGATGTCACGGTGACGTCGAAAGCAGCTGGGCGACCAGCGCTCCAAGTAGGGACAAAAATATCGCCGGGTTTGGACCGTTCTCCAGGGATGAGGTTCCGTTGCTCCTTGATGGGGACTAAAGAGGCAGCCGTGGTAGCATTGAAAATAATGTCCCGTAGTCTGTCGTGACGGGAGATCCGGCCACCACTCCCCCCACAAGCGACAGCGTGGTCCCCGAGGACGTCCAGAATGCCAGACGGACACGCGGGGCACCTACGAGCAGACGTGAACACAGGAAGACCAAGGCGGTATCTGACAGCAGCTTGGAACTCAGCAGGTAGCAGGTGCAGGCCAAGACCTTTAATGGGGACTGCGGTAAGCCAAGCGCCGGCGTAAGGCAGAGAGAGCGACTGGAGACGAGCTTGCTCGCGGGAATCGGGAAGAGACGAGAAAAAAGCGTTGTAGGTGGCCTTATCGAGTTTCTCTTGGAAAGCTTCTTGAGTAAAACCGGGAGTGTTAACGCTTCCAGACTGTTCACGGAAGTCGTTAGAGGCACGCAGGAACTCCGGCGTATCAGTGATGTCGCATTCGGTAAGAAACGAGACCAAATGAGCTGACTGACACGAAGACCCTAGGAAGGCAGGGATGTGTTGGTCGCGAGCTTGCCGGACGCCAAGTCCGCCATCTTTGATAGGCATGGAAGACTGAGACCAGGCAAGATCAGGAACAGGTGAGCCAACTATGACAGAAAGAGCATCGCGGAGGAGTTCATCAAAAACTTGCAGGGAAGCTGCGACAGGCTGAGAGGGCGGCTGAGTGCGAAGAGAGTACGTCAGCTTGGGAGCAGCAAGGCAAGTGCGAGTGATGCCAAGTGAGAGCTGGGGGTCATCAAGAAGAGGTAACTTTTCAAGACATTTGGTGGCTTTCGAGATGCGTTTTTGTCCAGGACTTTAACTGAGAACTCAGTATCACCAATGGGGGCGCCAAGAAGCTCGAAGCCATTAGACGCTGCTCTCGGGATAGAAACGGGGATGGACGAGAACTCCACAGGGGCCCACAACTCACACTTACTGTGCTTGACTTTGAGGCCGAGATGCAAGCCGTTGGAAGTGATGAATTCGAGAGCCTTGAGCAAGGAGTCTTCGTCGCCGGCACAAATACCATCATCAAGGTACCAGCAGTTGAGGGTGAGACCGGGGACTTCCGACTTGAGAGATTCGACAAGAGAGTGCAGGGTGACCGCAAAAATGAGAGGCCCTAGCGGATCCCCCTGTTGAACTCCTTTCGCGCTGTTGAGAATGACATCCTCGAACAGCAGACGACTGTGGTGACCGTAGGTAAACTCAACAAAAGCGGAGAGACCGGGAAGACGGTTGCGAACTTGAAGGAGGATCTCGGTGCAGTCTAGCGTGTTGAAAGCGTTCTCAAAATCCACTGTTAAGACGCCTTGGTGACCATGTTCCGAGCACTTTTTGACTGTCATTTTAGTAGCGTGGACGATGGCTTCCGAGCCACCGCTGGTAGCGACTCCAAGCTCGTGAGGACACAGGAAATCACGAGCTTCAGCGTTGGCGGCTTTAGCAAGGCATTTAGCAGTGAGCCTTCGGAGAACTTCGCCGACCGCAATAGGCCGGACACCACCAAATTTGACTAAAAATCAAAAATTTCCAACCGGTTTTCCTCGTCACGGTATATTTTTTGGAAGCTTTTTTAATGTCATTCAAATCACGACTGAAAGGACTTTAATATGATAAATCACATAACTCACTACGATGATTATTTGTGGTAGCTGTTTTTGCTTGGAAAACAAAAAAAACTAAAGCACACCCGAACACAGTTCCTCCCCATTTTCAATGGTGGCAACAAAACTGATCAAACCACTCACGTCAGTTGATGTCGGTTGCATAATTGTCAGCCTTTCCTTCAGGGCCTCGCAGAACTTCATTCCACCTCCCATTGCACGCAGAGTACTTTAATCAGCAGTCAATTCATAAATACTCAGAATAAAGTTTGCCAATTATTATT
This sequence comes from Symsagittifera roscoffensis, assembly GCF_963678635.1. Classification (NCBI taxonomy): domain Eukaryota; kingdom Metazoa; phylum Xenacoelomorpha; order Acoela; family Convolutidae; genus Symsagittifera; species Symsagittifera roscoffensis. The sequence goes on from NC_087064.1 coordinate 53,511,138, forward strand.
GAAAGGGCTACGACTTACACCTCCTGAACTTTGTTGCCCACGCCCAAATAAGATGCGAACTCGTCTATGAATTCTCCTGTAACCAATGTGGAGTCCACATCAAAACAAACTGCGTCCTCCTTCCCAAGCTGCTGCCATAAACAGGCGATGTCCTTTTCAGTGCCCATTTAATTCGGTTACCTTGCACAAGTTGAAAAACTAATAAGGAAAACCAAAGATTTCTATCATAACAGCACGGGTAGATAATTGTTGCGATAAAAATCTGAAATTTGCATATACATGCCATTGAAACATTCCAGTGCAATTTCCAAAAACAGTTGCACTAATGCAGTAGTGTTGCCAAGCTAGGTAACATTCCAGTGCAATTTCCAAAATCCAATGCAGTAGTGTTGCCATTGAAACATCCCAGTGCAATTTCCAAAATCAGTTGCACAAATGCAGTAGTGTTGCCAAGCTAGTGTTGCCAAGCTAGTTACAAAAACGACTGGCTTATCACAGCTCTACATGCTTTTCACCGTCTCTGCCAAAGCCAGTTCTTTTGGTGGTCTTTCAAACATCGGGTCGACAAAAAAAACGTTACTGTTTCCGGCTTCGATCAGAACGCTCTGATTAACTTAATTACATGCAAAAATTGAGATCATGGCTGGGTCTCCGTATCCCCGGGCTACGAGGTCACTCCTAAAAACAGGGCTACTACTTATATGCTATATTACTTTTGTTTTTGTTAGATGAAAATCATCATCTCCATCGAAGATGGATCAACCCTAACCCCAACTCCTAGCTTCTCATTATCTGAAAACGAATTTCGTATTAATTAAATTCAACTCAAGACATTCCGGGAAGCAAAAAGTTTGTATAAAACGGTTCAAGTCCCAATCACGAGACCCTTCCGGATTCTGGAATCCGGAGAAATAATACGCTTATCGTTACAACTCGGAGTGGTTTCTGACAATTTCTAACCACAATTTCAATCTTCTGCCGTTTTTTCGTTGTTGTTGTCACTGGGACCAGGGAATTCAAACATTGGATTTTAAAGTTTGAGTTTGAGTAAATTCTGTTTGAGTTTGATGTTTGAGTTTGACTCAAACAGTGAAATGATGTTTGAGTTTGAGTTTGAATTTTTTATGTTGACACTCAATTTTCATGTCTTTAATCTTGGCATGACATACACCGTTTTTCGCGTAGATTCTATTGAAAATGACCAAATTGCATTTAAACCAAAACAACAAAAATCTACCATTTATTGGCAATTAACAGTAACAATTAGCAACAGTAGCAATTAACAAGTAACAGAAGTAAATCAGTTAAAGAGATAGCAGTTTTTATTCAAGAAAGCATTGTGACATTCGACCAGAATGGCCAAAATGCAGTCTCTGCAGAATTCAGGATTTTAGCAGTGAACCTTCCGGATTGGCGATTTAGGACGGATAAGGACGTTATTTGAATGATTGGCCAAACGGTGAAGGCTAGACGATTCTGGAATTCTAAATTTTAAATTTTCGAAGTGATGACGTAACATTTCTGAGAAATGTTAAAACGGCCATTTTGGCTAAAATAGCAGAAAGAAACAGAACAACTTTTATCTGCGATTGCGAACAGTACGAAAATCGAGATTAGAGAACGACAACAAAATACAGAATAGCAGAGAGCGTTCCGAGTTGCAACTATTGTGCTGCTACAATAGTTGCAAGGCCCTTGCCAACAACGGTGAAGGGTGAGAACCAGCCTTCCGGATTGGTGTGAAATTGAACTTAAGGAGCTTGATTCACTGGATTCAAGAATCCGGAAGGGTTTCGGGACTGGAACTTTTAGCCTTTTATATAAACTTTTAGCTTCTTGTCATGTCCTGAATTGAATTTAATTAACAACTGGATTCGTTTTGATAAGGATGAGAAGCTAGGAGTTGGGGGAAAGGGTTGATCCATCTTCGATGGAGATGATGATTTTTATCTACTGAACAAAAACAATAGTAATATAATAAGTAGTAGCCCTGTTTTTAGGAGTGACCTCGTGGTCTGGGGATACAGAGACCCAGCCATGAGCTCACTAATTTTGCATGTAATTCAGTTAATTTGAGCGTTCTGGTCGAAGCCGGAGAACAGTAACGTTTTTGTCAGCCTGATGTAAGAAAGACCACCGAAAAGTACTGGCTTGGTAGAGACGGTGAAAAACATGCAAAGCTCTGTTTAGACGCTAGCCAGTCGTCTTAAGACTTAGTTTTGTTATCCGTCGATATGTATCTTCCGGGCGAATGTTACATGTATGTTTTTATGGCGCTCCTGGGTGTTATTCTTTCATAACATCATGACCGGCGGAACCGTTAACGAGCACTCCGCGCCGAGCGGATGCTCACATTAACGCCCTTAATAGTCCTAAACTGCCGGGGCGGAAGGGTAGTTCGGAACGCGGAAGCCTTCCGGATTACCGTGAATAGTTTTTTAACCTAGTTAAGACCGAAAATTCACGAACCAGGAAGGGTGGGGGGAATCATGAACCCCTCATCCCCTGAGTGGTTTGTGACCAAAAACACTTAAAGATATAAGCAAAACCAAACAAAAAGTAGTATAGTACCCAAGAAAAACAAAAAAAAACATAAAAAATAACCGGAAAAACCAAAAACAGTAAAAAAGTAAAAAATCAGTAGAAATCATCCCCCCAGACAAGATGTGATTCAACCCCCCCGTTTGTTGTTGATAGATATATTGTTGTTACAGGCATTTATATCAGTCAGGATCGTTACGATCAATTTTGTAGCCCGTTTGTGAGGCTTGTACTGTAGGGTTATTTGAGCATTTAAGCACGTTAATGATAAATTGCGCTCAATCCGGAAGGGTCAGCTGATTTGCGCTCAATCCGGAAGGGTCAGCTGATTTGCGCTCAATTCGGAAGGGTCTTGGGTGAAGACCGATCCGGCAAGCAGTTCAAGGAGCAACAAGAAGGGGCTCAACGACAACAACAATCGACTGTTGGGTATCGTTAACAAGTTTTGTATCCCTTTTGGTACAAAAAGTAAGATAGTAATCTGTGGGGGGCTCGACAGTGCTGCACTGTAGTGACCCTTCACCGAACTGCGAATATCCGAGTTAAGCACCTTAATTTGGATAATAAACAAACCCGGAGGGGTATAGTATTACTAATATTATTATTCATATAGCCTATATTAATAGTCACATATCGTTTTTCAGTGAAAAACAACGAAAACAGACCGGTTTTTAGGGTCAAAATAGCGATATTTTGATCCCCCCACAAGTCGCGATTTTTGAGATATCGATATTTTTTGAAACGGAAAAAAGCGCTAAGTTAGTGTGTTACATCGTAACTGCACTACTGTAATAAGTAGAACCGGTTAACTTTAGTTCGGAAGTGGTTGGAACTAGTTTGGTACCAAAAACCAAATTTTCCCAATTTTTGATAGTAAGAAACACTAAAAATTTAGAAAATTTTTTGAAATTTTTGAGGTAGGACAGTAAAAATAGTTGTTCGGACAACGTCCACTAGTGAATCTACAAGTCTTAAAATCCGCTACCCGAAAGCCTTCCGGGTTGCAGAGAAATCGAACATAACGTGTTTGATTTGGTGGATTCATCAATCCGGAGGGGTCCAGGTAGCATAGTTTTTCGCAAATTTTTTCTACAATAGCGTTTTAGATCGGGTCTTTTGCATTGAACTAGAAGAGTATAGGCCTTCTGAGCTCGGATCAATAATTTTTAGGTCGAAAGGACCAGATTTGCGGAAAAAGTTTTGGTTAATAACTTTGGAACTACTGATCATATCGAGTTGATCTTGGTACCAATAGATCAGAAATTAGCTGAGCTTACTAATAGGATCAGAAATTTTTCGGAAAAGCGAGCGAGAAAATTTTTTGAGATTGTTTTTAGCAAATTACACAAATCCGGAGGGGTACACCCTTCACGTTTTATAAATTTTTCTGAAAAACCCTTATACCTCTACCAAAAGTTGATAGCGATTGAACTAAGTAACTTAGGACAGTTCTAGACAAAGAGGGAGGGCTGAAGGCACAAGACAACCATAATACAGTCGAAATTAGGCGAGTGATAAGACCCTTCACCGTGAGTGTGAATTGTCAAATAAGTGCCTTAACTTCAACCCGGAGGGGTCTAGGAAAGGAACCTATACCCTTCCCAGTTAATTCAAACAGCATAAAAGCAACGCAGAACGTATCCGGAGGGGTATAAGCTGAAATTAAGAAAACTACGGAAAGCTACTTTGACAGAGCTAAGGGCTCCCAATCCGGAGGGGTCGAAATTTTTCAAAGTCAGAGGGGTCCGAATCCGGAGGGGTCTACTTTCCACAAAACCGGAAGGGTCTTATAGTTGCTAATTCGGAGGGGTCCAAATCCGGAGGGGTCCATATTCTGACAGTCCGGAAGGGTCCTATTTGTGCCAATCCGGAGGGGTATTATTTTATTAAGGACTTAGGTAAACGAAAGAAAGACTAAAAAGCGAGAGGTATTAGGTTATTAATACACAGGCTAGGTATCAGTGACTGCACTGGTAACTTGCCTCTCAAAAAGAACCAGACTAATACAAAACAGGTCCGAACTCGGATATTCGCGACACTAAGTCTAAATTAAAAAGAGCGTGACTCATTGGTGTGGATTGAAACATAATACGTTTTTGGGGAAAGTGACTGCCCTGAGGATTTTAGTAGGTCTAGCTCGGGCAGTCCGAAGGCAGATAGGTAACACAGTACTCGGTGGGTGCAATAGACGCCCACTTGAGAAAATTACTGCCTTCAAAGTTTTGTCTGTTTGGTGCAGCACCAAGCAGGGAAAGCTTTTTCTTTAAAAAGACAGGTTCGACTATTGTACTGCGACCGACTAAGAGTACAAGACGCATACGTTTTTTTAAAATATACATTCATATTGTGTCAATATATATTTTTGTTTTTGATTTTAAATCAACCTAAACTGTGCTTGATTGGGTGGTGACTACACTATCTTTTAAATTGACTGATAACATCATATTGTGCTAGTTTCCAGATCTTTGGACCGATAATCGGCTAGTGTGAATAAATTTTATACAAACTGTACTCTGACAACATACAGGGATTCGTGGTCACTATTTAATAGAATCTGGTGAAATTTATTGTGTTGTGTCATTATTATTGTTAATAAAACTATAAGGTCTCTAGCAATTGAGTCAAGAGTAGGCATAGGAAAGTGACAAATAAAGAATGAGTTTAGACAACTCAAGGATACCAAAACGAGGTAATAGCTCTAGGAAATTCATACCTGAAAAGCAAAGAAAAACGATGACCGATCCTTTTGTGGATTGGATCAAGCGAACCCGGTCCGATAAAGAGGGGACGGTTTCAGGCAGAATGGTTGAAACGAGAAGTCAAAAGACCTCAGAAGAGCGAAGAGAACTGTTAGAAGTGGAGGTCAATACGGACCATACCATGAACGACAACCAGGGAGTAAATGGACTGGAAGGGAGAGGCAGAAGGCTGGCGAGTGAATCTACTCCGGTAGAACAAGGCCATGATTTTGCCACTTCCACCGGGACGTTGGATCGAGAGGAGATGTCGGAACTGTCCGACATCTCAACTGAAGTAACGGCAACTAGAAGATCTCCGACAGACAACACTATGATGGCAAGCGGAACTGGAAAACAAACAACCTCATCATCGTTCTCAGAAAGAATGAAGAACACCTTCGGAAACATCTTTCCATTCAGCATGGGAGGAGGAGCAGGAAACGATGGGGAGTCCCAGGAGGAAGAGGATGAAGAGGAGCAAGGGGACTTTGGATCTCAAGTCAGCCTCAATAGTTCGATCCAGGAGAGTGAGGCACACGTCGGAAGAGAGACTGGAACCATGGACAAATTTGGTGTAGTGACAACGATAAGTAAGGAGGCAAACACACCGGGCCAGTCAAAGGACTTCGCGTTTAGGACAAGTTCGGAGCCACAACCTGAAGAGAGTAGAACCAGAGGGCTCGGCAATGCGTTAATGCATCCTGAAATAAATAATGAAAAGACGTTGAAGCACAGAGTCAAGGCCCGGATCTCGACAAGCACGAAGTTACCTGGCTCCGACAGGGTTACACCGCCACTAGTGACGCCACTCGTGGATAACGGGGCAGCACTAGAAGAAGCCTTAAACAACATAGTGGGCAGTTTAGGAGAACAAAATGAACAGATGTCGATAAGGATGAGTGAACTAGAAAGAGCAGTTCACATTGAAAGAGAAAGTCTGCGGGAAGAAATAAACCGCAACAGACAAGAAGTTGACAGAAGCGAAAAACGCTTGAAAGAAAGAACGGACGAACATATGACGAGGAACTTGTCGCGAATGACAAGAGAAGCGGAACAGAGGGAGTTACGCTTAAGAGCCGACATGGAGAAGTTAAGAATTCAGCAAGAGCAGTCTCTTGGGTCTCTTGACACAAAGATAGACGCGATGATGGAGAGGCGAACGCAGGCTATCATGGATAGGTTGGACGGGCTACTAAGCAGCAAGAGTGGACCAAAAGAAGGAGAGCCGAACTCGGGAGGTCCCAGCAGGGAACCGAGGGTGAACTTCAATGAACATCAAAGGAGGAAGACAAATGGATCCACTAGAGGCAGGGGCAGTTCATCAGGCTATGCCACAAGGGGTAATACAGCATGGGGCCCGAACAGTAGAGCGAGTTCAACGGGGAACAGACAAACCTCGAACGAACGACCAACGCAAAGCACACATGCGACTGGGAGAAGCGATTCTGGCAACATGGGGCATACAAGCCCGAGGAGGAGTCACATGGGCCAAGCGGGAAACGCTCAAGGTGATTCGGATTGCAGGGATGCACCGCACACAGAGCCTTCGACAAGGTGTGAGGACACTCAAGCGGGACTCTCAAGGGATGCTACGGCAATGGCCACAGCATTTGAACCCCTGAACAGGTCTTTGGAGACATTCCTGACGCGGTTATCTAGAACCAATGAACGCAGTGAAAAGTCCAGAAGAGTCTTTAAGAAACCAAGATGCTACAAAGACGAATCTGATGGCTGTATTGATACCTGGATAGAGGTAATGAAGCTGCATTTCGAGGAAGAAGACTTGTCTGAGAGACAGGAATGCAGCGCGCTCACCAGCAACTTAGAAGGGACAGCCCTGAACTGTGTCATGGCCAAGAAACAGTATCAACGTGACACTGCTGAGAAAATCTTCGAAATCTTATTAAACCGTTTCGGATCAGGGGTGCAGGGGCACCAGGCGATGATGCGCTTCGAGAAACGGAGGCAACGAGAAGATGAAACAATAGACAAGTTTCTCGATGATTTGGAAATGCTGAGAAGACGCAGCCAACCGGATGAGTCAAACCGAAGGATGAACCTGGCCGTAGCCTCAAAATTCATCGATGGTGTGAAAAATGATGAACTTCGTACGATGCTAGCAACGCATTACACACCACTATCAACTAATGCGCCAACACCGGAGGAGTTGAGGCTCAAATCAAAAGAGTATCTTTTGTTGAAACCTCCTTCGAGATCTGGATATTACAAGAACAATTATGGCAATTTTAACAACGGACCAGCTAACCAAGGGAACAATTGGTACAAACCGAGGGATGATATGGACAAGAGACGTTCTTGTGCTAATTGCAGTTCAACAGACCATCATGTGTCAGCATGCCCAGCTTACAAGCAAGGCATGAAAGCAATAGGCTTTAGCCTCGAGGACGAAGATGCGTCAGAGTTGGACCATGAGGATTTCATGAGAGGAGTAATTGCGAAATTCGGCCCGAGGTGTTTCTTTTGCAACTTGGAAGGTCATTTTAAATCAGATTGTCCGCAATTCTGGGATGCAGTGGCAGACATCAAGCATCCAAGGCATGAAGAAGCTTTGTCAGGAGTGAAAGCAAGCAAGGCTCGACTCTTGAGCGAAGCAGAGGCACGCAGGAAGGACAAACCTCAAGAGCTGGCGGCAAAGAAAATGCAAGCGGTAACAGAAGAAGCACGTGAACCGGAACCAGCAACTGCGGCCGATGACTTCAAGATCGATTATAAGGCAGCCGCAAAGGATGCTCTAAATAGAGTACAGCAGGAATTGGTGACGAAAGAGATCGAACAAAAAGTGAAACTTGAACTGGAAAATGAAAAGCTTCAGGAGCAACTGAATACCTTCGAGGCAACGGAGTTCGAGGAGACGAAAACACCAAGCAGTTTAGATATGAAACTTAAAGTGATCTCCGGTAAGAGGTTCGGCATGGCGCCGCAAGGAAAGAAGATACAGTCGATAATCTCAGTGGCTGGACACCAGGTAATAAGAAATTTGAGTGAACCATCAGAGTTCACTTTAATGCATTTGGACACATATGCAGATTATCTGAGGCAGGTGGAGCCACGCACTGAGTCGAGAGCTGTGCGAGCACTACTAACGACGGGTGGCCCTCGCATGAAGAAACTTCATGGACGCTACTTGGAGGTCTATGGGCCGTATCAAATAATGCTGAACGTGGATGGAATCAGCATCTACACCAGGACTTACATAACAACAGATGATGACCAAATGGGGCAGATCTATTTGGGTGAAGAGGAACTCAAAGTCCGCAGGATAGGCCATGACGCCATGATGGAACAAGACGCGGTACATATTGGATATGAAGCAGATGTGACAGCACACCTGCTTGACACCAACGGAACAAAAATCGGAGTCACAGGGCTTCTGGACACAGGCGCGGTGGTGAGTGTGATGCCGATAAAAACCTGGGAGAGAATGGGCTTCACGCGGGAAGACTTGATTCCTACGAATCTCCGACTAGCCGCTGCAAATCGAGGAGCTATCTACGTAGCCGGAAGAACACCGGTGACGGTCCTTCACATGGGAGGACGGAACCTTTGGATGAGCTTCTTGGTGGTAGAGAATCTGGACGACGCCGACCAATTCATCTTGGGCAGAGATTTTGTCAGGAACTTTGACGTGATGATTGACTTGAACAACGGTCTAATACGGATTAGAAACCCGGACCGAAAGTATGTTAAGAGACCAATTAATAGGATAATAACAGATGAAAATAAGGTACCAGTTTTTTTGGATAGAAAAGTAAAGTTACAACCAGGACAAGCTGTAGTAGCAATTTTTAGAATGAGAAATTTAAATTCGTTAAGTGATAGCAAACAGGTTTGCTTAGTACCGAATCCAAATAGTCAGAGTTCGGTGATTTTAGGCCGGAGCTTCTCGGTAACGCGAAACGGACTGTGCGTCAGTGTGTTGTTGAACACACTGGACACCACGGTTTCAATCCAGCGTGGAAAGAAGCTTGGTTACGCATTGCCGATGAGGACCGACTATGAAGAGACACAAAACTTGAAGAAATATAGTGTGAAAGACTGTCCTTATCATGCAAATAAAGATAAAATCTGAAAGAGAATTAATGAATTAAAATCTATTCGTAAATTGTTTTCAATGAAATCCGAAACGGACGACGGCTTATCAAGCTGCTCGAATTTTCCGGAACGCCCCTCGTTATATGAACTAGATTCTGACAAACCGGTTTTGCCAGAAATAGAACATTTAAAAGGAAAAATAGGTGAGGGAGATTTTGAAAAATTGCGGGACCTCCTAGATCGGAACGCCGAAGTATTTTCAAAACATAAGGCGGACATCGGTTGCTGTAATTTCGTCGAACACGAAATCGAACTAGAAGAGGGCGCCGTTCCCCATAGGGAAGGCGCAAGGCGAATGACGCCACATAAATCGGAAGCGTGCCGAGCGGAAATAGAAATGTTGCTTGAATACGACATGATAGAACCCTCGAAATCACCATGGGCTTGCGGAGTAGTAATGGCGAAAAAGAAAGGGGGGCAGCTTAGATTTTGTTGCGACTTTCGTTACTTGAACGCGGTAACGATTAAAGATGCGTACCCGATACCACGAATAGACGAGAGCCTATCCAAACTTGGTGATGCAAAGTTCTTCACCACATTGGACTTGGGTTCTGCCTTCTGGCAGGTTCCTCTGCGAAAGAAGGACAGGGAGAAAACCGGATTCGCGTGCGAATTGGGGTTGTACCAGTGGAAGAGGATGCCCTTCGGCTTGTGCAATGCAACAGCAACCTTTCAAAGGCTGATGGCTCAGGCTTTGACAGGAGTGACCAAAAAGTACGGGAATCTCTTGATGTGCTACGTGGATGACGTAGTCATAGCGACACCAACCCTGGAGGATCACATTGATCGACTCGATGAGGTCTTCGGATGTATGAAAAAAGCAGGCTTGAAATGCAAACCATCGAAATGTGAAATCCTTAGGGATTCGATCAAGTACCTGGGAAGAATGGTGTACCGGCATGGTGTGAGGCCAGATCCGGAAGCAGTAGAGGCTGTGCTGACATGGAAAGCTCCTAGAACGGACACACAGCTCATGAGCTTCCTAGGGTTTGCCAATTACTACCGAGAATTCATAAAAGGATACGCGGACAAGGTGTACCCGATGCAGAAGCTGATGCGCAACAAAGGGAAAAAGTTCGAATGGAACGATGAGGCACAAGTTGCTTTCGAGAACATAAAGCGGGAACTGTGCGAAGCGCCAGTGCTGGGCATGCCTACAGAAAAGGGCATGTATGTTCTTGACACAGACGCATCGGTGGTGGCCATCTCAGGAATATTGCATCAAGAGCAAGAATGGAACGGAAGAATAGTCCTCCGTCCCATTGCATACGGCAGCAAGGTCTTGAGTGACACAGAGATGAAATATGGCGCACCGAAAGCAGAAATGTTTGCAGTAGTCACCTTCGTGGAAAAGTACCGTGCATACTTGGGGAGCGCTCCCTTCAAGTTACGCGTGGACAACAGAGCGTTATCCTGGTTGAAGACCTACTCGATGGATCAGAGTTATATTGGTAGATGGATAGTCAGATTGGATGGCTACCATATGATAATCGAACATAGGATGCGTGATAAACATCAGAATGCTGACAGTCTCAGCAAGAAAACTGAGTTCTATGAAAGATTGGAGCAGAAGCAGGCCAATCAGGCGGAAGTAAAGGAGGGATTCTCGTTTCTGGACAAAGAAACTTATGAAGCGCTTCCCTTAACGAGATGGTTGGATAAGTCTGGACATCCAATTCCAGGGCATCCTGAGTTACCTGTAGAGAAAGCAGCTGAGATAAAGATCCTGTCCAAGGAGGATCCAGTCCCCTTAGATTTGTTGCTGCGCTCGAACCTGGTCCAGCAAGAACTCTCTCGCATGAATATAAACAGCCTCTCATTATTGGATAAAACGGTGCAAGTCACACCACAAGTAATGCGGATGCTGGGTGGATTGTTAGAAAGAGAAGTGACCAGAGATGACCCCGAGTGGACAGCAGCAGTGGCATCGCTAACAGTCAGTAAGAAAGTGAAGATCATGCCGTCCAGACAACAGCACGAAGAGAACAAGAGGGATTGTAGGACAATAGTTCAGCAACTAGTATCCTCAATACCCCAAGAGATTTTAACCAGTACTTCTTACGGACGGAAAGAACAGGGGAGCAGCAAGCGAAAGAAAACCGTCACCTTTGTAGACCGGGAAAAAGAGGGTGAAGAGGTAGAACAAAATCTGCTGCAAGACTATTTGTCCGGGGAGAAGGATGAGGAGAAAAACCAGCAATCACAAGATCAACACCCGGGACAAGTGAATTTGTCCGGGGAGTCCGAGATAGACGAGAAAATTCCTGATGAGAAACAGGACCTAGAGAACAAAGTTTTGTCCGGGGAGTTCAGATGGATGCGAAGGAAATACGGACATGATCTGGAGGAGCGTGCAGTCTCCAGCACAACACCTTCGACGGATGATAAGTCAGAAAGCTCGAGAATGAACACCTATTCAGACAGGGATTCGACCTCGGGATCAGAACTGTCAGAACTGGCGATACACACGATACTAGTGGAAACTCGGGCGAGAAACCTGGACAGAGAGGTGTACCAGGATCCTGACAGTGATCGCTACCTAATACCAAGCGAAAGAGTCTTTGACAACGCAGCGGATGACTTAGAAACGATAGCGGTATCGAAACGTTCGATAAGCCTGTTGCCGCAGAAAGAGGTAGTCAGGACTGATCTTCAGCCGTTTCAACAAGAAACACAACCGTTGGCGAAGATTTGGTGCGTTAAGATGGAAGAAGACACACATCAGCCCAACGAGCTGAACAGTCAGATGAGAGTCATGAAGACGTACTTGAAGGCGAGATACAGACTCTCGGACCTTCTAAGGGCGCAGAGAAATGATCGCATGACAAGCAACCTAAAAAGGTGGATAGAAAACGGTGCACCTGACAAAGGTGACCTGGAAGAAGACAGCTATAGGATCCTGAGACAATACTTCATGCAGAAGGAGGGGAGATTATATCTGAACAAGGACGGGATCGTGGCTTGCAGGAGAAGAGAAGAAGACAAGGTCTTATACAAATATAACGCGATAGTGTTGCCGCAACTCTATCAGACAGAACTATTATTCAGGTCGCATGATCAGATGGGCCATCAAGGGATCGACAAAGTGTATCAGAGGATCCTGAAGCGCTTTGAGTGGCCTGGGATGAAAAAGGCATGCGAGAAATGGGTGACAGCATGTCTGTCATGCCAACAGGTCAAGGATCCTAGGAAGTTGCGATTTCCTTTACAATCAATTGAGTCGTCTGAATTCAACGAGGTGGTGCAGATAGATCACCAGAAGATATGCATGACAGACAGCGGTTACAACCAAGTCTTGGTCATGATATATCACTTCACGAAGTATGCAGAGGCCGTGCCCTGCATAACTGCCTCGGCGGAAGAGACATGCGACCACCTGATCAATACGTGGATAGCAAGACACGGATGTCCAATGACGTTTCAATCGGACAATGGAACGGCTTTCGTAGGCGAGCTTACGAAAGAGCTTATGAGACGGTCACAAGTCGCTCAGGCTCACTCCACGACATACCACCCTCAGACGAATGGCTTAGTAGAAAGACAGAATAGGACGTTAGTGTCGATGCTGAGGGTATATTGTTCCAGGTACATGACCGATTGGGACAGATACCTTCCACAGGTGATGGGAGCTTATAATAGCACGCAACACTCCACCACTGGAGTCAGTCCACACATGATGCTGACGGGACACGAGAAGTCTTTACCTTTGACATTCTTCTACCCAGAGTATGAGGGAAAGAAAACATCCCCACAGGTCTACGTGAGGGATGTGATCAGACGCCAACAGGAGTTGAACGACTTGTGTAGACGAAACACTCAGCAGGCACAGGCAAGGCAGAGGAAAAGATTCGACAAGAAAGCAGCTGGTGCAAAGGCTTACTCGGTGGGAGACTACGTATGGGTATTTCAGAACGTTATACCACCGAAAGGGACAAAGAAACTTCTAAAGAAATGGAGGGGACCCTTCATGATTACGGAGGTACACCAGGAGGGACGCTTTTATAGACTGAGTACTGGCCGAGCCGCCCACTACGAGAACATCAAGCCACACAATCCATCGACAGAAGACTGGTGTATACCTGCAGACATGGAAGAAGGGGATTATCTAATGATGGATCCTGCTTGTGAGGTCAATGAAAAAGGCACCAGGGAGAAGAACGATGGAAACGAAGTCGTAGAGGAAGGTACGGATACACCATTGGACCTGGATCCAAACGAACAGATCGAAGCGGACGATGAAACCTTGCCCTACGCAGAGGAAGATTGGCAGGATTCCGAACAGACAGAGGTTCCCAAGAACATGGAACCAGATCTTCCGTTCACGATGCAGACTCGTCAGAAAGACGGGACGAGACCAAGAAAGAAATACAATCCTTACGGTGACGACTTTGTAGTGGAGAGGATAGATCTAAAGAAAATAGTGGAGGAAGTAGTGGGTTTAGAGGAAATAACCGTGTCACAGGACATTGACATAGTCGATGATCACAACGATGAGTGGGTTGACGACTGGTCGAAACCCGAGGTGGAGTTCGACGATGAGCAACAGCAGTCAAATGAACAAGACCTGACGAACCTGCGTGTCTTAGAGTGGCTGAACGACATGACATCAAACCCTGAAAAGACCAGCGTTACGATTCAAGACGTAGATCGCGAAAGCGCGAAATACATTAAGACCGAACGAGATGATCCTTCCTGGGCTGCCCAGGAAGGAAAACTTCTCATTCCAGCTTCTAATCTTGACTTAATACCCGGTATGCGATCGACGGGGACGCCGATGGATATTTTTGTCCGGGGAGTGGGGGTAGGACTTACCCACACTGAAAACTTGATAATAAAAAAATTGAGAATAGCAAGAGAAACAGGAAACTTAGAAGCAGAAACAGGCGAAGAACCTAAGAAACCTGACATAGGCAGGGTAGTTGAGTCATATTTTAACTTACCAAATGAATATTCAAGTAACATAGTACTAACAGATAGTGATTTCATACTCACAAACAGAACATGTGCGATAGCAATCACCGCAGACATGAGTTTTAGGACGGCGCTAGCGGCAGATTTTAAGAGGGAATACAAAAACGTGGAATTCCTTTGGAAGCAAAGACCAGGGATAGGGGGCGTAGCAGCCTTACCCCCGGCGGTGTCGCAGATACCGGGAAAGTACTTATGCTTCTTGATAACGAGGGCGACAGAGAAGCAGCACGTGGACCCAGAAAACCTAGTCTTGTCTTTGACGAGGCTGAGGGACTTCCTTGTGGAAATGGACGTGAAGGAGCTTTCGCTTCCAGTGTACGATCCAAATAGAGGAAGACTGCATCCTCGGGAATTGTACGCGCTTGTACACGTGATATTCTCTGATACGAACATACAAGTGTATCTACATAAGAAATATTACTTAAGTATAGGCTGAGTGATGTGCGAGAGGGTGTTAGGCCAAAGACTAAGTTGTGTGTAATATGTGAGAGGTGCGTTATGTTATGTTATGTGTTAGGTTATTAAGATCATGGGTAAGTAGGGGTTAGTGACCATGAACAACTAAATGACGATTTTGGGAATAGATCCAAAGTTTGGACTGTCCAATCTTAGGTCGAATTCCAAAATTTTAGAAACCAATTGATTTTAATAAATTTTAGGATAAATATCTTTTTATCTGAACTGTCTTTAAGCAAATTTTAACGATGTATGTTAAGGTGAAATTGACAAGTGTGACATTCGTGATTTCTTTTCTAGATCCTGATTGATCATTTAATTGCTCACTTGAGTCAAAACTTGAAATCGAAATCAAATCAAACTTGGAAAGAACAGTATGGACAATTTCAACCTGGATGAATTGATGGACCTGGCAGAGGCATATGTAGGACCGATGGTAGATGCGATCTATCGTCGGCTGATCGAACGAGACTTCGCTCTGGAGGACCCAGAGGTGGTCATGTTGCTGACCGCCCTGATCAACATCTTGGGGCACCACAACCGTGGGGACCGCCCCACGGAAGTCCTGTTGATGGCAGCATATGGAGAAAGAGGAGTACTAGACCGCCCGAACATGAGAGTGATGAGGTGGAGAAACGGGGCTCTCTCAGGGAGTGACTTGGCGAATGAGCCTGGATTGGGAAGTTCTAGGACTTACCAACCAGGTGAGATGCCAATGCCCTCCAAGCCCAAACCTGGGCTGACGAGAATGCATCGGGAGATGAACAGCGAGGCGACCTCGTCTGGTTCACCACTGAGAGCAGCTGTGCCACCAAAAGGGGCGAAAGTAACACAGAAGGTTCAGACGAACCAAACCATACAAGATCTGGACGAGATGAACGATCAGTTGAGAAGTACGAAGAAGGAGTTAAACGATATGACGAAGACCATGCTGGCGATGGAGGAAGACCGGGACATGTGGAGAAAGTTGTTTGAAGACTGCAACAAAAAGCAGGGTCAAGAGATCGAACGCTTAAGGCAGGAATACAAAGAGCGATCGGAGCAGGTGGCGTTGACGACGTCCATTGAGAAAGTGATACCTGCAAGGGATATTCCTCGTGGGCAGTCCCCGATGGAGCTCTTGACACCTCGAGAAATGAGTCAAACAACGGAGACACGGCTTCCAGCAGAGACGAACCGAGTAACAATCCCGGATCCTAGTGACACCTTGGGTGATCCCGTCGTAGAACAGACAGTGAGAAAACTGATAGAGACCGCTGGACGATTGGTCGCTAACAAGAATGCACCAGGTTCCGGGGTGACTGCACCCTATGGAACGATTGACGATACGGGCAGAGTACAACTCTCCCAGACAATAATCAGACAAGGGATAAGTGACGTGACGCCACTCAGGGGGAGTTCGAAGATCACAGAGAGAAAAGTAAGGAAGATGCCAGCGAAGAAAGTGTCTCGTGTAATGGACGTGCAGAAGAATAATCAATTAAAGTATAATTTCACGGGAGTTCCGGAGACAGATCCGAGAGCCTGCTTCAATCGAGCTACCTGGAGCCCGGCTGTGAACCTGCAGCAACCACCACTCGGGACATCTCACCTGATATTGGGAGACAGCTTAGTCAGAGTGCTGTCGAATTTGAGGACCTCGTGGGTCACCACGGTGATGGCCTTTGGAGGCGCGACGATTGCCCAATTATATCGCATGGTGGAGCTGATGAATCCAGGGAAGATACCCAATGTGATGATCTTAGTTGGGACGAATGACATCTCCAGAGGATCAGATGAGCAGGAAGCACTGTGGGAAGCAATGATGGTGTGTTTGTTTACTACTCTCTGGCAGAAGTTCAGTTGCGCGGTACTGACCGTTTGCACTGTGCCAATGAACACAAGAAGCCTGACAGTATCAGGAAGAAGGCACAACGAGGGAGTCATGAGATGGAACAACATCTTGAGAAACCTAGCAAATAGAAATGCCGGAAGAATGATCCTCATGGACATTGAACATGAATTGAGAGCCATGGATCAAGCCAGACTGACCACAGATGGCATCCACTTCGACAGTGTCGAAGGACAAGCTTGGTTGAATCGAGTCTTCCAAGAACGGTTGGATGAGCTGGAAGCAGAACTCTTTGACACAGGAGTGCTGAAGGAAGAGGGAACGGTGAGTGATACGGTGATCACCACCTTTGTGCCTCCTAACCTGGAAACACGCTTGGGTACGGTCCCAGCCGCCATAAATTACCGGCAACAAAGCTCCAGTGAACCAGGTCGAAGAACAGACGTACAAGATCGGTTGGGAGAAGCACCGATGAGGAGGACAATCCATCCTAGGAAAAGGATAGGACCTGTCAACCAACCAATCGAGGAAGTAGCAGGCACATCTAGATCGGACACTAGATCGGAGACGACGAGTACCAGTCGAGAGGAAAGACCGAGCAGAGGCTCATTGATGTGGTCGCGATCCATACCGTCTCCTTGGCATATATACAAAGAAGAACTAATGAAGCTGGACCTACAGAGAGTGAGCTTCATCGAAGATGCAAGGAGGATGCTGAATGGAGCGACGCTATCCGTCAGCAGATTGTACTCGATAACCGGCGTAGACTGGTTGATAGCCGCTAGCATAAATTTCAGCTCCACGACGGCCTTGAGATTTGCCGACTTGGAGGGACTGCCCTCCAACAACACAATAGGACCTGTGAATGCAAGACCGTTGCAAGATGTGAGATTGAACCATGATGAGAGGAATCGTGAAGAAAGGCCAGGAAGATTCCTGACGGCGAGAGCGCCGATTGGACAACACGTAAAGATATTTAGGCAATTGACGACACCACCTGGTCATGTGAAGGAGAGAGTGTACCCAAAACTCGTGAACCAAGAGGGTGATGCCCAGAGATATGGCGGATTGACAGCGATAAAGAAAGATGAGACCATCTTCGCCGCCTAAGACAAAGCAGAGATGAGAAAGGCCAAAATCATGGTAGTAACGAATTCAGAGTTCGTGTACACCTCCAAGTCTTTGTTTTGGCCGGACGTCATAATGCTGGCCGCAGTTGACCTAGACCTATTGCAATCAGTGTCATTGGCTATAGGGGTACAGAGGCAGACAGAGATGAACCCGATAACGATTGTGTTTGCTGGCATCAATGACCATCTACACAGTAGAGGTTTTCTGAGCAGGCTCAGAGATCCTGCAACAGCAGAAAACGCAGTATGGCCCGCGATAAAAGACATCCTGGAGTCAATGGGTGAAGTGGTAGACGCGACAAAGGAGGGATCATTCAACAAAGTGACATTGAGAGTAGTATTTGCGTTGTCTCCGGGATATGCATATCTCCCGGATGGACTGAAATTTGTGTATGCAATGGTAGCCTTGCTTTCGGAGGGAAAATATGATGTGATCATATCAGCCCCGAATCGCATGATAGAAATGGAGAACTTGAGGCCACTTAAGGCTGAACTGCCGGCAGTATGGTCAGATATCTCAAACGCGATGAGAGGGTTCAAGGACCACGCGTTACACATGTTGGTGTTGGACGAAGTGCTGGGGTTGGAACTGTCCAACTTCAGTCGGCAACTCAAACTGAAACCAGGAATAGATGACGACCATCGAGTGATCACGGCGATGTCCAACGACTTGTGGTTCCGAGCAATGGAAGTGGCGAGTGAAGACACGAGAAGAAAGAATTCACTGGAGACGAGAGCTCATCTGGAAGCGATGGTGCTGAGAACCAAGCCGGAAGCAAACCAGTGGCTACACCTGAATCCGAGAGTAGCGGCATTGGGTGCAGATGCTTTTCAGCAGGGCCCAGTAATGATCACTAAGATATACGCCTACTTGTTGAAGGAGGTGAACCTGGCGGAAAATGCCGGAGAAAAGACAGCTGAGTTCGTGAACAGAATGTGTCAGATTACTCTGGAAACCTTCTGGACCCAGGAAGTGAAAGGACAGGAGGGATTTGAAAGGACAGACAGCATGCTAGAAGGGTTGGGAGCCGGATGGACCGCGTCCTTCTTGGCAAAAGTCTACCCGAAAGTCTCGCACTACTTGATAAAGGAATTCCTCCAAGCGGTAGTGAAAGTATCGATAGTGGAATTAATAGCCCTGTTCGTGACATTTGGAGCGGAGAATTTCGTGAAAGGACCGGTGATACTGCTTACGGATGGAATACAGAACCTGCGACTAGATGGACTTCTGACATTGATCGCAATAACCCACGGAAACTTGGGAGGGCTGATGAAACTGGCACGTTGTCCAGAGCAGATGAAAGAGAGAGTGAGGAATCTGGATATGAAGAAATCCACAGACTCGTGGAACAAAATAAGAGACCTGAGACACACTCTTATCCAGTATCTCTTGCAGCAAAATCGCTTTGGAACCGGAGAAGACGAGACAATTGAAAGAGAGGAAGATGTTAGACGACATGTTGGAGGCATGCCGCTGTTAACAGATTTGAGCTTAGCTATGAGAATCGATCCCTTGGCGCTGATCAGAGGAGTCACGGAGTTCGTGACAGTGATCTATGGACCAGCAGTCACCTTTGCGTTCCCTGACGTTAAAGTGGAAGCATATAGGAGGTCGGTGTTGCACCTGAACCTCATATCGGCAGTGGACGGTAGTACACTGAACTGGTGTGAGCTGCACGCATTGCGAGAGCTCATGAGTGAAGATCTGTTATTTGCGAAAATATCGGAGCCAGAGATGACAGTCATCAATTTTGACGATCACTTCTGCGACCGCATGGGAGAAGTAGAAAGAGGGCACATCGAGGTGTTTCCAAAGCTTTGGAATCTGAGGCCCTATGACAAAACGAATGGCGAAATGACCAGAGTGCCTCGTCTCACAGCAGCGTATCACAAGGTGAGAGAAGAGACGAAGGATTGGGGCGATTACAAGAAGCTACCCGAAGCAATCCCTGAATTCCCTCTGATAAGAAGGATGTTGCTCGGAGCAGTCTCCGTAGTACAAACTCCTAGGTTGAGAGCATTCGAAACCAATGAAAAGAGAGTAGGGAATTTCTCGGCGACGATGGATCCATACTTCGTGGGGAGAAATGCCGCCGTGTTACAGTACACACGATTTGCATACACGGATCAAGCGACGAGAAGGCGAATAAGCAACGCCGCTACTCCCAAGCCTGAAGGATTTGATGAGGAATGGAGGGGACTAGGCTTAGCTCCAATGAGGATGAGAGGCAGGACTGAATTGCCTGAAGCCTCAGTAATCCTGACCAGTGTTAGAAAAGAGATGAAAGTTGCGGGAATATTGCAGACGAGAATTTTCCTAGCACCCTTCGGCTGCGGGGAAGCCGGGGTGGTCCATGGAGAGGAGGAGGATAAATCGGCCGGTACATTGCTCATACCGAGATTCCAGGAAGAAGCTGATGATGACAAACAAGGACCATCGAACTCGAATGGGGACAAGTCAGAAGGAGATGACGGACAGGGTGGAAACCGTCAGACGGAAGAACCCATGCAACAAGATCAAGCTGGTGGGGAAGACGACAGGGCATCGACAGGAGGAACATCCAGCCTGGATTTCAATATCTTCAGTGATCTTGAGAATAATGCAGACACGTTGGAAGCGACTGAGCCAGCGGATGAGGGCATCTCGACACTGGAACCTCCGTCGGCCTTTGAGGAAATGAAACGGAATTTGCCGGAGAGCAGCTCTCCTGGCAATGCAAGAAATAACGATCAGAGGGTCCTCATGGAGTCGCCTCGGAGGGGAGGAGTGGAGGCCTCAGCCAGAGTACCTTTCTTGGGAGCGCTGCCCGAAGAAGAATGGGAAGTACATCACCGAGACCACGAGAGTAGGACGGGATGTAAGCTGGACAGAGTGGCGTTCATGGAAGAGGTCTGGACTGTGATTCGGAGCTGTGGGACCCAGTCCGTTCTCAAAGCGGGTCTCAATCAGCCCTTGATGGGAGAGGTACTTGACAAGCTTGGTGAGTGTGAAGGGAGACTGAGTGAGTTGTTGATCGACTCGGCCACTGATGAGAGTGAGGCGAATTCTCCCATCGAGATGGCACCGCGGGACGATGAGGGAGAGGTGGTGTACCTGTCGAGGACCGGGAGAGGAGCGATGCGATCGAAAGTGGTGATTGATAGGATCAATGCGATGAGGATGGAGTTGGGCAGCGGAGTGATGCCGAGGAGGATTGGAAAGACGAAAGTGGATTCGGAAATATCGATGAAAGCTGGTAACTCAGCGAAAAGAAAACGAGTCGAGGAAGTCATGGATTTGGGGCAAGGTGATTATCAATTGTCTGGCACAGATAGAATATTAACTGATATAGCGATGGTGCCACCCATTCTCATGGCGGGGATAAAGTCAACCGGTTATAAATCCAAAAGGAGTGACCGCACTCTGACTGGAGCGACTTTAGAAATGGAAATACTCAGTCAATGTGGAGAGAGTAAAATGAGGGACTTCAAGCCATCTCCCATGAATCATGGAAAGGGAAGTGTTGCAGGACAACTAACACCAGTGGAATACAACAGACTGACAGTGTCTGAGACAGTGTCGATAGATGAACCCACCGGTGGATACATGGAGATGTTGGAATACCGGAACTCGGCTAGAGGGTATGTAATGGCCCTGGAAGAGGAAAAAGCCATGGAGGGTTATCTGGAAACAATGTTGCAAGGCACCACCCTCAAGCAGAAGGCGTACGGAACTTTGGCGTCGTCTGACATACAGGCGGAGACGATCGAGCAGTTGGTGAGCCTTCCATGGAAAGCAGTAGTATTGAGGTATTTCGAAGAGGAAATGAGGACTACGCCAAGAATACATGCTCTCGTGGCAGTACCTTACGTAAGGACGGAATTACAACTCAGGCTCGCCTGGTGCATGATGGGACTGACTCGCGAAGAATATGATTCAGAAGAAAGGAAGAGATCAAAGGAGGAAAAAGTTTTCCTTATGACGAATCTGAGGGATCTGATAGTCCAGGAGGGAGCAGCAGTAGCGTGTGCAAAGCGGAGAGACGCTCTCTGTTTCATTCGATTCCTGATAGAGCAGATTTCAGTACCTGCATTAAGCACTTGTGTTAAAATGTTGAAGGAAGGCGAGGAGCGAACGAAAGCCATGTTCTTACTAGCAATGCTGGATATGCAGCAAAGTAAACCGATGAGGGTGAACATGAAAGAACCTGAAGAATTGGAACCCATGAAAAAGATAGACGAGATCAGGAGATTCTCAAACAAGGAGTTGAGGCTCACTAAAGAATCTATGGGAGCATTGCCGAAATCCAGTGAATACTGTGGACCGATCAAGAAGAAGTCATATAGCTATGTATCCGGGATCATAGGGATAGCGTACAATCCTTTCCTGAGTGAAGACATACGCGATTGCTTCTTTGATTATGAGCAGGCGGTGTTACTAAGATTCTGGACGTCCAGGATTGTAACGATTAAAAGCGTCAACAATTCACAGGCCAAATTGGGACTGGTCTTGGAAGAAGAGGTGACTGCACCTTCAGTACCAAAATCCGACAAGAGAGTGGAATTTGGGTTGGGATTCTCAGATGAATTACTGAGAACGAGCTTGATGGCAGTGTGGGAATTGATGAAACCATCGTGGTGTCCTAGTCCCAACGCTGACTCAATATTACGGGCGACACAGGACATACAGAGGGAACTGAATGCGGACTGTAACCTGCGTGACCTCAACATCATATATAATATGATGATAACAGCCTCTAAGAGCAACGGAGAAGATAAAGTGGAGTTGCCTGGCTGGGGACCAGAAGACTGGGTCAAACCTGGTAGCTGTCTGGCGGAAGTCTGTGGACTAGAGGGTCACGTTTGTGGAAGTCTAGACTGTGTGAAAACCCTGGAGAAACAACACAAGCAGTTGACGGTATTGTTTGGAAATGTAGTGATGAAAGCAAGAACGGAAACGGAACTGATAGCAGATTGCCATGGAGGAACCGATGTGAATCTGGTGACAGCACTAGGATTCTACAGCATGTTTGGTTCTTTAGAGTCACTATTGAATCTAGAACAGAAACATGAGATGGTCACAGCCATCAGCGTAGAAGTATTCCCAGGAGTTCTGCAGACTGAGCAAAAGTATATAGGAAAATGGAGGGAAGCAATCGAAACGGAGATGAACATCAGACACAGCGAAACTTATTGTAGACCATCAGGAGCACGATATTTGGTGGGTTCAACGTTGGCTCCAATGTGCAAGAGCAGATATCCTGTACATTTCGTAGCTGTGGACGTGAAGAGTACAAGAACGATTGTGGATCAAGCCTTCTCAGTGCCGAAGTGTGTGAGGTTAGCGAGGATGTCTGAAAAGTCTTACGAGTTACTATGTAAGATGTTCTCAGCAATTCCAGAGAGAACCAAAGAAGAGTTGGAGTCAATACTAGGAAAGAAGTTCATGGGATATGTGAGCGGGAACTTCAGTGACTTTGAAAAACAGAAACAGAGAGGATCAACTGTCACAGATTACAATGCAGTAGATGAGAATGATGAAATCCACCGAGTGATGATGGAAGTGGAACCATTGCTGGAAGCTTCGGGAAAACGTAATTGGAGGAGCATCATGTTGACGCATGATGAGTTTCCTTGCCACTGCTTGCTGCAGACCTGGTGGTATCCCAAGCGTAGTAATCTGGTGTTGATCTGGGACTCTGGAGAGCTGCTCTCCATGGGTTTACCAGATTCATCACAGCCCATAACAATAGTGATAGTGGGAGTTATGATGGCGATACGATGGCTGGAAGCTCATGTGAGAGAAAATAATAGACAGGAGGCACCGACGAGAGAACAACTGCAGAAATTAGATTGTCTAAAAGATTTAGATCTTTTTGAGACAATGTGCAAAGTTCTAAACATTCCGATGGAAGTGAAGAAGATATGGGCAAGAAAACGATTGATGCCATGGTTCAGAGCTAACATGACTGCATGGTTGTACGAGTATGCGAAAAAGCATATGTCGAAACATGGCAGAGTGTACAGTGAATATCAGCTGGACATTGGGGCAGGAGATTTCAAGCGAGCTTTCGTGACCCATCGGAATGCAGTGACCACCGCTGTGAAAAGAATTTCCAGGACGAGCGAGCGTAGTGGAAATGAGAAGGCAGAGATGCTGAAAGAAAATTTGGAGAGAAACGTGACGTTGTGTCTCCACAACAGCTTCTGTAGAAACAGAGAATCAAACGTGGATCCCCTACCTTGCTGTAAACAGAGGGTGGAAGAGCAGAAGTGTTGGAGGACGGCTTCCAACAGCGTCAGGATAGTCAATGACGTGCTACAAGACACGGAAACCGAGAGTGCGGAGTCAGTGTCACAGGAGGAGGAAATGGAGCATTGACGAATGGTCGAGAAAACAAGAGGCAGCAAGAAAGAAAATTAGAAGAATTTAGAAATTTTAGAACTTCTAAACGACGAAAAAAGAAGAGAACAAAGGGATGATGAAGAAAAGTTAAAACTCAGAATTGTTTTATGTGTGTGAAAAACTCAAGTGAGAAACCAAGCAACCAAGTTGTAATTGAAAACTGAAGCATTTAAGTTGAGTTTGGAAATTGTTGCATTTATAAATTTGCATTTTGGTTTTAGTTGAAGTGGCTTTAGAGACACTGACTTATTATTTATTTAGAAAGGCTTGAGGGAAGAGTATATTTAAATATTCCAGCCTGCATGATTGTTTTTAATCACTTAGGAAGACTGATAACTTTGTGGTGACATGAAAAACTTGAGTAACTTCTTGAGGAGGGAGGTTGTTGCATTGTTCTTTCTAACCACAAAGTTTCTTAGTTTTAATACTCAGGACAATAGGCAAGCAAGATTTCCGAAGGGAAGGAGCATAGTAGGATAATTTTAGCTTGTTGGTTGGCAGGACTGTCCTGCAAGCCAACACCTTTTAAATCTAGGAGAAAAAGTTTCAATCGGGATATTGACACTGGAAGTCAGAAAATATGTTTTATCTTAAGTCATATCCTCAATGTGCAGATTAATGAAAGAATTTGAAAGCTATAGTGATGTAGTATGATGCCATTTATATTCTGCAGTGAGTCGATGTGACGTAGGTAAAAGTAATTTCGTGCATTTTGTAAATTCTGTTCGATGACACTGTAACCATTTAGAACATTGCGCGATTCAATGAGGACATTGACCGGACTGTCCGGGGAGTATGTGACATTCGACCAGAATGGCCAAAATGCAGTCTCTGCAGAATTCAGGATTTTAGCAGTGAACCTTCCGGATTGGCGATTTAGGACGGATAAGGACGTTATTTGAATGATTGGCCAAACGGTGAAGGCTAGACGATTCTGGAATTCTAAATTTTAAATTTTCGAAGTGATGACGTAACATTTCTGAGAAATGTTAAAACGGCCATTTTGGCTAAAATAGCAGAAAGAAACAGAACAACTTTTATCTGCGATTGCGAACAGTACGAAAATCGAGATTAGAGAACGACAACAAAATACAGAATAGCAGAGAGCGTTCCGAGTTGCAACTATTGTGCTGCTACAATAGTTGCAAGGCCCTTGCCAACAACGGTGAAGGGTGAGAACCAGCCTTCCGGATTGGTGTGAAATTGAACTTAAGGAGCTTGATTCACTGGATTCAAGAATCCGGAAGGGTTTCGGGACTGGAACTTTTAGCCTTTTATATAAACTTTTAGCTTCTTGTCATGTCCTGAATTGAATTTAATTAACAACTGGATTCGTTTTGATAAGGATGAGAAGCTAGGAGTTGGGGGAAAGGGTTGATCCATCTTCGATGGAGATGATGATTTTTATCTACTGAACAAAAACAATAGTAATATAATAAGTAGTAGCCCTGTTTTTAGGAGTGACCTCGTGGTCTGGGGATACAGAGACCCAGCCATGAGCTCACTAATTTTGCATGTAATTCAGTTAATTTGAGCGTTCTGGTCGAAGCCGGAGAACAGTAACGTTTTTGTCAGCCTGATGTAAGAAAGACCACCGAAAAGTACTGGCTTGGTAGAGACGGTGAAAAACATGCAAAGCTCTGTTTAGACGCTAGCCAGTCGTCTTAAGACTTAGTTTTGTTATCCGTCGATATGTATCTTCCGGGCGAATGTTACACATTTCTTGCTTGATTTTCGGGCAACATGCGATTTTGCAAAAAGTTTCGAGAAATTATTGTAGTTTCGAAAGTCTTGAAATACGTCGCAGTTGACAGCTCGTATTATCGGGATGTGATACCGATAAACCGTCTTTGCTACTTCATCTAGGCCTTTTTTAGAATCACGCTTTGGCAACCGAACAAAATCGACTAATGATTGATTAGACAATTCTTTAGCGGAACGTTTTCTACAAGTAGTGGTATGCCTCTTCAACGTTGTTGTGCCACTATTTTTGGCACAAATAATAATACCGCATCTAATACATTTCCGGCGATCTTTTTTTAGTCCACCAACATATTCAACCAAATAAAAATCATGAACTGAATTGCTTGTAGAAGTCGGCTTCTTCCATTCTTGGCGCAGGATTGCATCATTAGCATTCTCTCCCGACATTCACAGCACTGAAATTATTCGAACCGATTATTCGACTCCGATTCGAAATGCCTGATAGTAATAGAATGTCAAAGATCCACGGAATTAAAAAATAATGCGCGATTTTCTTACGGAAAAAATCCTACACAAAAACAGGCAGGGTTTGAGTTTGAGTTTGATGTTTGAGAATATAGACGTCTACAGTTTGAGTTTGAGTTTGAAAGGAATAGTTTTAGTTTGATGTTTGACTGTTTGAGTTTGAGTTTGAACTCCCTGACTGAGACTACTGTTGTTCTGATTCCGCAGTTTCAGTGTGTGCGAAATGTTAAAACGTTAGGTGTCGTTCACGCCCAAATCTGTGACATTCGACCAGAATGTGAAAAATGCAATCTCTACAGAATTCGAATTTTTAGCAGCGAGCCTTCCGGATTGATGATTATTAAGAATTAAGAACGTTATTGGAACGATTGGCCAAACGGTGAGGGCTAGAATATTCTGGTATTTTAAAATTTTAAAAATTCGAAGTGATGACGTAACATTTCTGAGAAACGTCAGAAACGGCCATTTTGGCAAAGAAGTAAAAGAAAAACACAAGAACGACATTAGCTGCGCTAGCAACAACAACGAAATTGAGATCGGAAAACAACAACGAGTTACAGAGTAACAGAAGAACACTCCGAGTTGCAACTATTGTGCTGCTACAATAGTTGCAAGGCCGTTGCGAACAACGGTGAAGGGTGAGAGACGGCCTTCCGGATTAAGAGAAAATCAGGATTAGCGAGCTTGATCCAGCGGATTCATCAATCCGGAAAGGTAAAGGAACTGAAACTTTTATCCTGTTGCATAAACTTTTAGCTTCCTGTCATGTCCTGACTTGAATTTAATTAATATCTGGATTCATTTTGATAGGGATGAGAAGCTAGGAGTTGGGGGAAAGGGTTGATCCATCTTCGATGGAGATGATGATTTTTATCTACTGAACAAAAACAATAGTAATATAATAAATAGTAGTAGCCCTGTTTTTAGGAGTGACCTCGTGGTCTGGGGATACTGAGACCCAGCCATGAGCTCATTATTTCTGCATGTAATCTAGTTAATTTGAGTGTTTTGACCGAAGCCGAAGGCAGTAACGTTTTTGTCGACCCGATGTTAGAAAAGACCACCGAAAAGTACTGGCTTGGTAGAGACGGTGAAAAGCATGCAAAGCTCTGTTTAGACGCTAGCCAGTCGTCTTAAGACTTAGTTTTGTTTTCACTCAAATTCACTCTGTGGCGACATGGTAAGTTTGAGTAAACTCGCTCGAGAAGGGTGGGTAACTCAAGAACTTTTCTAGCCACAGAGCTTCTTAGTTTTAATATTGAAAGGACCGCATAAATGACTGATTATACTTGGTGAGTAGTGTTAAGTTAATTTTAACGGGTGCGTGGCCGTGCCACGTCCCACTTTTTAATCAGAGGCGAAAAGAAGTTTTATGGCGAGATGACGTAAGTAGTCAGAAAAGAAATTTTATCTAGGACACTCCTCATGGTGCAAATTTTGTGAAAATGTTGAAAGGCAGTGAGATGTAGTACGATGCCATTTGTGAACACGTAGTGAGTTGAGGTGGGGTAGATAAATTTCATTTTCTTATGCGATTTGTAAGATTGATTACAGAAAACTGGATAACTACTTGACGATAACCCGGTGTTGATGGAGACTTGTCCGGGGAGTATGTGCCATTCTGCCAGATGACACAGCACAACCTTCCGGCGACATAAAAAAGAGTGACTAAAGGCCTTATGAACAAAAAAGTGTTGCGACGGAGGGTCAGAATGTTCTGGAATTTTTATTTTTAAAATTTCGATTGGAAGAAGAACATTTCTGAGAAATAGAGAAAAGACGGCCATTTTGAATAAAAAGACGAAAAAGAGAACCACGATAGAGATTGTGAAGAACAGTCGAGCAAGAAAATTACGAAGCCTCTTATCGTGGCAATAACACACGATAAGAACCTTAGCGACGGATATTTGTGGAGAAGGAGGCTTCAGTGGGGGAAGAAATATACCACGGGACCCTCCCGGGACACGAATTATAAGAGATAAGAGTGTTATCTCAAGAATATTACGGGAGCGGAGGCTTGGTCCCCCCAGAGACTGTCTATGTGAAGGGACTGTATAGACTGACTATATAGCTGCTATAATGTCATAGATCTTAATTAACACCATTATTATTTAATATTTCAGAGCATGAGTAGCTAGAAAAAGGAAAGGGTCAATCCATCTCCAATGGACTTAATATAAAACTGTCACACAAAAACATATAAAAATAGGTTGTTCGAGCCGTGTTTTTAATGACAATCACGTAGTCTGAGGATCCGAGACTCAGCTATGTGGTTGTGTTCGCATGTAAACGAAAGCTGATCAAAAGTCGTTTGACTGATGGCCTAAAAATGGTAACTTTTTACTTTGCCCTAGACAGACCAGAAAATCAACTGGCAAGGTCGAGACGGTAAAAAACGAGTAGAATTAAGGTAACTGACGCCTGCCAGTCGTTAATAGGTACTTTTTCTACGCTCCGTCGCTGTGTGATATTTGGGCGAATGTTACATAGACGTTTTTATGGCGCTCCTGGGTGGGCCTGTTAAAGGCATGAAACCATCATGATCAGCAAGCGTTTCAGCGACGAACCCTCCGCTCCGGGCGTATGCCCGAGTTAGAGGCCTTAATGACCGTTATTGTACTAGGGGGAAGGTGCGTACCCTCCGTCTAGTGCAATTTAGCTTTTAAACTTAGTTAACACCGAAAATTCCGGGGGCCGGAGGGTTAGGTGGGAAATCTAGAGCCCGCTTGTCCTGAGGTCCCAGGACCAAAAACAATTAAAGAGAAAGCGTAAAACCAAACAAAAATAGTGTATAACCAAGAAAAAGCCAAAAAATAAATTTATTTAAAAACAAAAAAGTACAAAAAACAGTAAAAAAATTCAAAAAAGACCAAAAACAGTAAAAAACGTAAAGTGACAGTTTATATCTTATTTCCGCACGAGATGTGATCTGACCTTCCTATTTGTTGTTGTTTCAGATTGATTTATATCGTTTCTGATAGAAAGATTGTGTGTTTTGGTGAAGGGTTGGATACCCTCCCTCGAGTGTAATTTGAGTGTTTAAGCACGTTAATGGTGATTTTGCCGGTGGCCGGAGGGTAGAGTGGCAAGCTGATCAACGTGCTCCACACTCAACAGGGACATCAAGGACAACATCCGCAACGACTGTTGGGTATCGTTGAAGCAATTTTAGTATCGTTCGGGTACTATTTCATTAAAACTTAAGTGGTGGGGGGCACGATTGGCGCGGTCCGATTGTACCCTCCATCGATTACAAATTTCCGAGTTAAGGGTCTTAATTCGGATATTTTGGTGCAAAGGAGGGTATAGTACTATTCATTAACGACTATTAATAGATTATTATCCTTATTACATATTACTTATCTCCTATTTAGACCCAAGAAACACCCATTTTTTGTCGAAAATTACCAATTTTCGACCAAACTGTAGACCCCCAAATTTTCGGATATCCGAGCTTTTCCGATAGGCAAAAAGCTTTTATATAGAGAGTAGCTACGTAGTTCGATCCCCTTCACTAAAGAAATCGCGTGAGCAAAGACTCAGTAGAAGTTAGAAAAACGAAAATTTTTCGATCAAAATTTTGATAATTTTTTGTTTTTGGGGATCGAGTTTTTGAGTTTTTAGAGTAAGAGCAATAAAATTTTTGGCGTTAGGAGCGTGCTAGCATAACGTGCTCGGTTACTAGAGAAATTTTTGGGCAACCCTCCGAGTAGCTCCGTGGATAGAGCTAACGACTTAAGGTTTGGAAAAGGAAGGAATCGGAGGGTCCAAATTTGATAGTTTTTCGCCAAATTTTTATTTCTAAACCAATTTTGGTCCGGTTTTTTGCATTATTCCAGTGCCGTACAGGGCTGCTACGCTCATTTCAAGTATTTTTAGGCACTTTCGACCGGAATTGCGAAAAAAGTCTTTCAGATCCTATACAGGTGGTGAAAAAGGCCATTTTGACGAACGCGTTTTTGGCGATTTCTCAAAGACTAGTTATCCGATCGGGATAATTTTGGTACCATAAATCGACGTTTTTGACCACTTTTTCGAATCGCAACCGTTTTTGGGTTGATTATTTCGGAAAAGAAAAAATTTTTTAGAATTTGTTGGTTCGGAGGGTCCAAATCACGGGCAACCCTCCGAGCGGCAGAAAATTTTATCAAAACATCTTTTTATTCAACTGGGAAGGTTGACCGTGTCAGCCAACCTAGTTTTAAGTCAGGTAGACCGCTTTCAGAGGCTTTACTGCGGTGATATAACCCTTTTTCTTGATTTTGGGGGAACCCTCCGAAGTGACCCTCCGGAGTCAGCTAAACCCCTTAGCAACCCTCCTTAGTGGAAAATTTCCACGAGATCACCCTAAGAAGTTAAAACAGCTCCCCTTAGAGCTCCTAGCTTGTTTTGACGCTTTTTGAAGCTAGTAGGAGAACCTTCTAAGCGAAGATCAAAAAATTTGAAAATTTTGGAGGTACCCTCCGAAGTAACCCTCCGGAGCGTATTAAGCATCTTATTGACCCTCCTTAGTAAATTTAGGGGGACCCTCCGAAGTAACTTGGGTGATTAAGGTACCCTCCGAAGTAACTTGGTTGATTAAGGTACCCTCCGAAGTAACTTGGGTGATCAAGGTACCCTCCGAAGTAACTTGGGTGATCAAGGCACCCTCCGAGGTAACCCTCCGGAGTGTCTTAAACCTTCTAACGATCTTCCTTGTTAGAGATTTGAGTAAACTTTCTGTGGCAATTTGGGAAACGGATAATATCCATTTAATTAGGATCATATTAGGATATTAGGCGCGCTTATTAGGATCATAAGAACCCATTTTGACCCGGAAATTCGTGATCAACTTTGGATTCTACATTGGGTGTATTAGAAGTACCCGGACAAAATTTTTTTTTGATTGTGATTTTGGTTGTGTGGTTGCCTTGAGCTACTTAATAGGAAAGTTCGGGCGATCCGGGAACAAATAAAGGAAGACCTCGGGGGGTGTATTAGGCAAATACACACCCACTTGAGAAGAAAAATTGTTCCCTACTCTCGTGCACTTGGAGCAGTCCGAGTGTGGGAGAGCTTTTTCATAGATTTGAAGAATTTTCGATCAGAGGTTGCCTTGAGCTACTTAGTAGGACAGCTCGGGCAATCGCAGGACACCTAAAAGAAGACCTCGGTGGGTGTATTAGGCAGACACACACCCACTTGAGAAGACTGTGTCCTGGGCTTCGTTCTTTCGGATAGTTCCGATTGGGGGAAGTCTTTTTCTTTATGACTAAGTTTTATTTTCTGAATCATCACTGCTTTTTATCAAAGATTGTTTAATTTTAACAAAGCAGTGACTTGATAAATTGTGTGGCGATAAATTGATACTGACAAAAGGTCGCTGTCACCTGTAGGATATCCTTATCTGATTATCGATTGTGTTTTGTGTGTCGATTATATCTTGTGGAAACTTAGTGATACTGTTATACTATACAACCGGGTTGAGTTAGCATTATATCAATACTGGGTAGACCCTGTGTGTAACTTTAGCTGAGTCACTTATTTAGTCGTGAGAGATCTAAGAGACATTTTGATACTGACGGAATCGAGTAGGCAGCGTTAAGTGATTTAACTAAATCTTGTTTGTGGTACGTTTGCATTGCCATCAAATTACGAATAGTTTCATTTTGTTAAAAACTATGCAGCGCAGGGACTCGCTAGGATCGACTACTAAAATTCCCAGGCTAAGCAAGGGAAGCACGCGGAAGTTTAGAACTAGGCGTAGCCAAACCTCGTTTAGCAGCGCTTCCGACGCGTTTGCTGAAGACGAATCGACTAAAGGTCAACCTGATCTTTCAGTGAGCGAAATGAAACTAAGGAGCGAGAAAAACCTAGATGGCAATCAAAGGCGGAGCGCCGAGGCCGAGCCTGCGAGCGAAACGCTGGTGGATCCCTTTGACGAAGGGGAGCGAACGCTCATTCGACCCGACTTTGAGCCAGATGAGGTCCTCGAACGGGAGGAAGCCGAGAGGACAGAGGAGACCTCGGAGCGTCCCGAGGTCGAACCTCGGGAGGAAGTTTTGTACAGGGGAATGTCCAAATCAGACACTAAGAGCTATAAATGGAGAAAGGAACATTCACATCCGACAAGTGCACACTCATCTTTGGCCAAACAGAGCAACAACGCGATGATGTCGAGTATGAGTCCGGGTGAAGAGCAGACGTTCTCGAAGGCAAAGAAAAGTTGGAAGTCTTTGTACGATGAGCGCGTGACGTCGCTACAAGCCGGAGGTCTATCCTCTAGTTACGGCCAACCGGAAATAACCCATCGGGATGTGAACTTCACACCGTGCCCAAGGAACGACATGAGCAGGGAGGCGTCTTCTGCCTCGCCGACCAGGCCTATGTCAGATGGGATAACGATGGGAGCATCATCAACATTTGACAGACTAATGACGTCAATGCACAAGCAAAAGGGCGGTGCGTCATCGAGTACTAGGCTACAGCCGCAGCTGACCTCGTCTTCTCTGGGGCTAACCCCGCCACTGGGGGCAGCTGGTGACATAAGTGATATGTTCGCTGGTGTGATGAATGGCCTGGATGAATTGAGGCGGGACATGACTAAGAAGATAGATCAAGTTGACGAGAGAGCTCACCATGGTCGAGAGAGTTTGAAAGACGAGCTAACGCACGTGAAGTCGCAGGCGAGTTTTGATCAGGCTCAATTGATTCGTAACGCCGATCAATGCCTGGCTGAGAGCCTGGCACAGGCAAACAAAGAGTCAGAGGAAAGAGAGGCAAGGATGAGAAGAGAGATACAGCGATTATTGAATGATCATGATAATACCTACGCCCAAACGATGACTGGCCTGGAGAAGAGGTTAGACGCCAAATCTGACTTGATGATGCGGAAGCTTGACGCGATCCTGAATGGGAGTAGTTGGCAGGAGCATTCCAACTCAAGGGAGCGCTCAAGCCATGCGAATGTTGGAGTTGGTACGGGCAACAGTGCCAGAGCCCAGCAAGGCTCGAGAACGAACTACGAACATAGAAACAAGGAGCGGCCAAGGGCAGCCCTGCAGAGGCCTGGCTGGACGAATCCAGTACCGCCGGAGGCAGATGCCACCCCGGAGACAAGATTGCCAACCGTGCCACAAGTCAGTTCAGTACCAGATCTGACTACAGTCTCGCAAGACACAACGATGTATGCCTCGATGTTTGAGCCTCTGAACAGATCTCTTGAAACATTCATCACCAAGCTCTCGAAGTCAACCGAGAGAGGAGAGAGGTCAAGAAGAACACTGAAAAAGCCGAAGTCATATAAAGACGAGTCAGACGGCTGCATTGATACTTGGATAGAAGTGATGAAGTTACACTTTGAGGAAGAGAATCTCTCCAAGAAACAAGAGTGCAGCGCGCTGACAAGCAACCTGGAGGGTACTGCATTAAATTGTGTAATGGCGAAAAGAGCCAATGAGAGAGACAGCGCTCGCAAGATATTCGACATCCTGCTGAATCGTTTCGGCTCTGGAGTACAAGGGCACCAGGCCATGGTGAAGTTCGAGAAGAGGCGTCAGAGAGATGAAGAATCAATAGATAAATTCTTGGACGACCTTGAATTGCTCAGGAGGAGAAGCAACCCGGATGAGAGAATATCCGAGCGAAACTTGGCGATTGCTTCGAAGTTTATGGATGGAGTAAGGAGTGAGGAGCTGAAGACGATGTTGGCCACTCACTTCACCCTGTCGCTTGACCAGGTACCCACGCCCGACGACTTGCGTATGAAGTCACGCGAGTATTTACTCATAAAACCGAGGGCGCAAAACCGTTACAGCAATTATGGCAACTATAGCGGGACAAACACTGGTGCGAATTCCAGTTGGTACAAACCTCGCGATGACATGGACAAGAGGAGGTCGTGCGCGAATTGTGGTTCGATGGACCATCACGTTTCTGCGGGTTCTGCATACAAACAGAACATGAAGGCCATAGGCCACTTTCTCGAGGACGCCGACGCGACCGACGAGGATCATGAGGAGTACGTCAGGGGGCTCATCATGAAATATGGTCCGAGGTGTTTCTTCTGTAATTTGGAGGGACATTTCAAGTCGGATTGTACTCAATTTTGGGACGCAGTAGCGGACGCGAAACATCCCCGCCACGAAGAGGCGCTTTCGGGTGCCAAGGCCAGTCGAGTACGTCTGATGAACGAGGCTGAATCTCGGAGAAAGGAAACGACACCGAGCACCTTTGCGACCAAAAAGGTTAAGACATGGCCTGACGAGGTGGTAGCCTCGAACCTCGAAGCAGAGTCGTCTAGTCCACTCAAGGTGGATTACGGCCTGGCGGCAAGGACAGCGCTGCAGAATGTCAAACAGGACCTTGCCACGAAAGAAGTGGAGCAATGGGTAAGGTCGGAGCTGGAAAGCACAGATCTTCGGGAGAGTCTTAATGTCCTCGGTAAAGCGACAAAAGCAGAAGACAAAGAGGAGCCCAAGAAACAGGGACTAAAACTGAACGTTATATCTGGCAAGACTTTCGGCATGACGAAGGCGGGGACCAAAATAATGTCCATCATCTCAGTCGCAGGGCACCAGGTGGTCAAGAACTTGAGTGAACCATCCGAGATTACGCTAATCCACCTGGACATCTATGCCGACTACCTGAAGGAGAAGGATCCCAAACTGGACTCCAGGGCAGTGCGAGCGCTGCTCACAACGGGAGGTCCGAGGCTGATGAAAGTGGACGGACATTATATCGATGTCCATGGCCCTTACCCGATTCTGATGAATGTGGATGGCATCAATATCTACACGAAAGCTCACATAACTGATGCGAACGATCAGGTTGGCCGGATATACATTGGTCAAGAGGAGCTGAAGGTCAGACGAATCGGACACAACGCGATGCTCGAACAAGATGCGGTGCATATTGGTTGCGAGGCCGATCTGGCCGCACACGTTCTGGACGTGCAAGGCAGACAACTTTCAGTAAAGGGACTGCTAGACACGGGAGCAGTGGTTAGTGTCATGCCAGTCAAAACTTGGACCGACATGGGTTTCGAAAGATCGGATCTCATACCGACAAACATCAGGTTGGCAGCTGCCAATCAGGGAGCGATCTATGTCGCCGGACGAACCCCGATCATCTCACTGCAGCTCGGAGGAAGACATCTTTGGATGAGCTTCCTAGTAGTAGAGAATTTGGATGAATCCGACCAGTTCATCCTAGGAAGGGATTTCGTTCGCAACTTTGACGTCACGATCGATCTCAATGACGGATTGATTAGGATCAAGGATCCTGAGAGAAAGTATGAAAAAAGACCCCTTAATAAGATCTTAATTAATCAGGCCAAGGTGCCGATCTTTCTGGATCGAAAAGTTAGTTTAAAATCGAACCAAGCCGTAGTAGCGACGTTTAGGATGAGGAACTTGAATGAACTCAGCAATGACAGACAGGTGTGTCTGGTACCAAATCCAAACAGTAAATGCTCGGCTATTTTAGGAAGAAGCTTCTCACTCACTCAGAGCGGACTGTGTGTGAGTGTGTTATTGAACACAGAAGCAACAACAGTGACAATACAGAGGGGAAAGAAACTTGGCTACGCTTTGCCTCTGAACACAGACTTTCTGAGTGTGGAGAACTTGAAGAAGTTTGATGTAACTAAATGTCCATTACATGCGAACCAAGAATGTATAATGAAAAGAGTAAATGAATTGAAATCTTCTAGGAAATTGTTTTCAATGAAGTCGGAAACAGATGATGGGCTGTCTAGTTGTTCCAACTTTCCTGAGAGGCCGACGGAAGCAGAGTTAGCAGCGAATAAGCCTGTCCTACCTGAGATAGAACATCTGAAGGGTAAAATATCTGACAAGGAACTAGATTCGCTCAGGGCGGTGCTAAATCGGAACGCAGACGTTTTTTCAAAGCATAAGGCCGACATAGGTTGTTGCAATTTTGTAGAGCACGAGATTGAGATAGAAGAGGGCTCGGTACCTCATAGGGAAGGGGCGAGAAGAATGACCCCAAACAAGTCAGAAGCGTGTAGGAAGGAAATTGAAATGTTAATGGAGTACGACATGATTGAGCCGTCGAAGTCCCCATGGGCTTGTGGCGTGGTCATGGCGAAAAAGAAAGGGGGACAACTCAGATTTTGTTGTGATTTCCGTTATCTGAACGCAGTGACTATAAAGGACGCATACCCGATTCCCCGCATCGATGAGAGCCTATCCAAGCTGGGAGACGCTAAGTTCTTCACGACGTTGGATTTGGGCTCCGCATTCTGGCAAGTGCCACTCAGAAAGCAAGATCGAGAGAAAACAGGTTTCGCGTGTGAGCTGGGACTGTTCCAGTGGAAGAGGATGCCATTCGGATTGTGCAACGCGAAGGCCACATTCCAGCGACTGATGGCCCAGGCACTCACGAGCGTCACTAAGAAATACGGGAATCTCATTATGTGTTATGTCGATGATGTCGTGATTGCAACACCAACCTTAGAAGACCACATAGAGAGGTTGGAGGAGGTGTTTTCTTGCATGAAGCAGGCGGGTCTGAAATGCAAACCCTCTAAGTGTGAAATCCTCAGGGATTCCATAAAGTATCTGGGCCGCCTGGTTGACAAACATGGAGTGAGACCAGATCCCGAAGCGGTTTTTCTGGGATTCGCAAACTATTATCGAGAGTTCATCAAGGGGTATGCTGACAAGATATACCCCATGCAGAGGCTGATGAGAAACAAGGGCAAAAAGTTCACCTGGACTGATGAGGCACAAGTTTCATTTGAAAACATCAAGCGTGAACTTTGCGAGGCACCGGTCCTCGGCATGCCAACAGAGAAGGGAATGTTCGTGCTGGACACGGATGCATCAGTGGTTGCGATATCGGGCATACTTCACCAAGAGCAGGAGTGGAACGGGAGAACGGTTCTTCGTCCGATAGCCTACGGGAGTAAAGTCCTGAGTGATACTGAAATGAAGTACGGCGCACCAAAAGCGGAGATGTTTGCGGTGATCACTTTCGTGGAAAAATACAGGGCCTACTTGGGGAGTGCTCCCTTCAAGTTACGTGTGGATAATCGTGCCCTTGCCTGGCTGAAAACCTATTCGATGGACCAAAGCTATATTGGTCGTTGGATTGTGCGCCTGGATGGATACCACATGATCATAGAGCACCGTACCCGTGACAAGCACCAGAACGCAGATAGCCTCAGTAAAAAGACAGAATTTTATGAGCGCCTCGAGGAGAAGCAAGCTAACCAATCAGAGATCGAAGACGGGTTTTCCTTTCTGGACAAAGAAACCTACGACAAGCTGCCACTTACTAGGTGGTTAGACAAGTCAGGACATCCTATACCTGGACACCCTGACCTTCCAGTGGAGACGGCCGCGGAGATAAAGCTTTTAGCCAGAGGCGAGCCCGTTCCGTTGGATCTGCTAGTCCGATCCAACTTGGTACAGCAAGAACTGACCAGGCTGGGTATAAACATCATCGCTTTATTGAACAAGACGGTGAACGTGGCGCCGGAGGTCATGGGAAAACTCCGCGACTTGTTGGATAGGGAAGTGGATAGGCATGATCGTGAATGGATGGAGACCATGCAGCGGTTGACTGTCACCGAGAGAACAGCGAAGAGGCCAGTGTCCATTCGCAGCCGAGGCGTTGAACGGGATTGCAGGTCGATCGTCAACCAGCTGGTGACCTCGATGCCGAAAGAAGTCTTGTTGAGAACTTCGTTCACTGAATATGGAACATTGAACCAGAACCAAACTACTGAGGAAGTCAGGATCAGATCGAAATTTAGCTTCACGAGGAGAGTGCACTTCACGGATGCAAAAGAGGAATACGAGCCAAGCCCAGATTGTTCGTCCGTGGACGAGACAATGTCCGGGGAGTCTGACACCTTCGAGCCAGTCAAGGACGTCTCCTCTGAGGAGTCAGACACCTTTGAGCCCGTGCAGGACGACTTGTCCGGGGAGAGGCTGACTAGACCACCTAGGGGCAGAATTTTGTCCGGGGAGTCGGCTTTGAAGCGACCGATGGACAGAGTTTTGTCCGGGGAGTCAAGAAACATCTCAGACAACTTGGAATATGATGTTGAGGAATCAGTCGACTCAAGTGTTGACTCGAGACCCCAGTCCTGGGACAACACGTCTGAAACAGCTTCCAACTCCGATATGTCAGAGATCGCAATCCACTCCTTATTGGTAGACTGGAAGCAGCGTGGGCTGGACCGAGAAACACATCAGGATCCAGACAGGGACAGATACACCTCAGATGAAGAGGGCACTGTGGTAGATAATGCCGCAGACGAGCTCGAACTGATAGCAGTTTCGAAACGCCCAACCAGATTGCTGCCACATGGTACGGTCGTCCGTACCAATCTGGAACCATCTGTGCAGGAAGCGATGCCTTTGAAAAAGATATGGTGTGTCAAGTTGATGGACGATGCTCATGCTCCGGAGATAATGAGTGGGCAAATGAACGTGGTGAAGACGTATTTGAAAGCCAGGTACAGGCTGTCGGATCTCCTAAGGGCTCAACGAAATGATAGGATGACGAGCAGTCTCAAGAGATGGATTGAGAATGGAGCACCTGATAAGGGAGACTTGGAAGAAGACAGCTACAAAATCCTGAAGCAATTCTAGCTGAAGCGAAACGACTTGTTGTACCTGAATAAGGACGGAATCGTAGCCTGTAAGCGCAAGGAGGAGGACAAGGTCCTTTATAAATACAATTCAATAGTGTTACCACAGTTGTACCAGACCGAATTACTCTTTCGTTCACATGATCAGATGGGTCATCAAGGCGTGGACAAAGTGTATAACAGGATACAGAAACGATTTGAATGGCCGGGATTGAAGAAGGCTTGTGAGAAGTGGATCGCAGCATGCCTGTCATGTCAGCAAGCGAAGGATCCCAGGAAGCTAAGGTTCCCCCTACAGTCAATAGAGTCGTCAGGTTTCAACGAAGTGGTGCAAATTGATCATCAGAAAATTTGTATGACAGCAACGGGTTATAATCAGGTGCTGGTAATGATCGACCATTTTACAAAGTATGCGGAGGCAGCACCCTGCATGACAGCATCGGCAGAAGAAACATGCGATCATTTGATAAATGTGTGGATAGCAAGGCATGGCTGCCCCATCACGTTCCAATCGGACAATGGCAAAGCATTCGTAGGTGATCTCACAAAAGAGTTAATGAAAAGGTCGCAGGTAGCGCAGGCCCACTCGACCACTCATCACCCGCAAACGAATGGCCTAGTCGAGAGGCAGAATCGCACTCTGGTATCCATGTTGAGAGTCTACTGCTCACGCTACATGGATGACTGGGACAAGCACTTGCCGCAAGTGATGGGTGCTTACAACAGCACGGAGCATTCCACCACGGGAATAAGTCCGCATATGATGCTGACGGGTCACGAAAAAGCACTCCCGTTAACGTTCTTCTACCCTGAATATGAAGGGAAGAGGACAGCACCGCAAACGTACGTGCGGGACGTTATTAGAAGACAACAGGACCTCAATGACTTATGCAGGAGGAATACGCAACAGGCGCAAATTAGACAAAAAAGGAGGTTTGATAAAAGGACAGCCGATGCAAAAGCCTACTCAGTTGGCGATTACGTCTGGGTGTTCCAGGAAGTGGTTCCACCAAAAGGAACCAAGAAACTATTAAAGAAATGGCGTGGTCCATTTCAGATAACAGAGGTGCATCAAGGAGGTCGTTTTTATCGGCTGAGCACTGGAAGAGCGGCTCATTACGAGAATATCAAACCGCACAATGCCTCGTCAGAGGATTGGTGCATCCCAGCGGACATGCAAGAGGGAGACTATTTAATTGTGGATCCTGCTTGTGAAGTGAATGAAAGGGGTACTCGCGACAAAAACGACGGGAATGAGGTGGTGGACGACTGCGACCTACCACTGGATCTCGAGTTGACCGAGCGAGTAGAGGTGGACGATGAAACTCTACCTTATGCCGAGGAAGACTGGGACTGCCCGGAACAAATCGAAATTGACAAAGGAATACAGCCTGACTTTCCTCTCACTATGGAAACACGCCAGAGCAAGAGAGGAAAAAACAAAAAGAAATACAATCCGAACGGCGAGGATTTCGTTGTAGACAGGATAGTTGTAAGTGATGTCATGGACTCGCTAGTGGGTCTGGACGAAGTGGCGATGCTAGAAGAAACCGACTTGGTGAATGATATGGATTAAGATTGGATCGACGATCGATCAGAACCGGAAGTGGAGTTCGAACCAGAAGCGGAACAGACTCATGAGCAAGAACTAACAAACTTGCGCGTGCTCGAATGGCTCCACGATCTGCCGACAGATCCAAAAGAGACGATCCTGACGATTCAGGACGTCGATAGAGACGGCGTCAAATACATCAGTCATGACAATACAAAGTCCAACTGGGTCGCCCCAGATGGTCCTCTACGTGTTCCACAATCCAACCTCGGTCTCCTAGACTTTGGGCGATCGACGGGGACGTCGATGGATATTTTTGTCCGGGGAGTGGGGGTAGGACTCACCCACACCGAAAACCTCATAATAAAAAAATTGAAATCGGCAAGAGAAACCGGAGAACTAGAGACAGAGGGCGAGAATGCTAAGAAACCACCTTTTGGACGAATCTTTGAATCGTATTTTGATCTACCGAACCACTATTCGAACAATATCGTCATAACGGACAGCGATTTCATACTCACGGAACGCACGTGCGCCATAGCGATAAAGGCGGACGTAAGCTTCAAAACAGCACTAGCGGCCGACTTTAAAAGAGAGTACAAGAATATCGAGTTTTTGTGGAAACAGAGGCCTGGTGTAGGAGGAATGATAGCGTTGCCCCCTGTTGCATCACAGATACCAGGGAAATATTTGTGTTTTTTGGTTACGAAAGCTACTGATAGGCAACACGTGAATCCGGAGAGCTTGGTATTGGCCTTGACTCGACTTAGGGATTTCCTGGTTGAGAGAGGTGTGACCTCTCTCTCGTTGCCAGTATACGATCCTAATAGGGGAAAGCTACACCCTAGAGAGTTGTACGCTCTTGTGCATGTGATATTTTCAGAGACTGACATAGAAGTTTACTTACATAAAAAATACTATCTGAGTATATGCTAAGGATTGCGCTCGGCGATAAGTGGTTTTTGTAAAGTTATTCGATAGGAATTAGAGTCAAGTTTTAGGTTAGGTTTGGTTTTAGGTACAGTATTAGGGATTAGGTTTTTATGTGATAGTATAGGTGTGTGATGCTTATGTGTTTATGTTATGTTATTGTTATGATATGTTTTATGTTTGTGTCATCAAGGTGACAGCGCACATTCGTGCTACTCTGACAAAGATAAAGGTGGACGATCCACCTTGGTGCTAAATTTTAAATCAGAATGGTGAAAAGAATTTCAATGAAGAGTTTTAAAGAATTGATTGATGTTGTATCC
This sequence comes from Symsagittifera roscoffensis, assembly GCF_963678635.1. Classification (NCBI taxonomy): domain Eukaryota; kingdom Metazoa; phylum Xenacoelomorpha; order Acoela; family Convolutidae; genus Symsagittifera; species Symsagittifera roscoffensis. Next base: position 53,552,941 of record NC_087064.1, read on the forward strand.
AAAAATGATGGTTCTAAGCCGCGACTTGTTTTTTAGATCTTGATTGATCAGAAATTGTTTATTGAATTCATTGAATCAAACGAAGAATCTACACGACGACAAGAAGCAACACGATAAGAAATGGGTGACACGAACGAACTCATGGAATTCCTCTCAGCGAGTCTAAGAGCGACTCTAGACGAGATCTATCAGCGGCTGATCGATTGTGATTTCACACGAGAAGACCCGGGGTTGGCGATGTTTGTGGTCGCACTCCTCAATGCACTAGGGAGAGAGGGTCGAGGGAATCGCCCTACGGAAGTCGTGTTGATGTTGGCCTTCGGTGAGTCCGGGACCGCCGAGAGAGGCCGAAACCGATTGATGAGATGGAGGCGCGGAGAAATGTCTGGCCACGACCTGGCTCGTGAGCCAGGACTAGGTGAACAAAGGGACCACCGGCTAGGTGAGATGCCCTTACCAGTCCAACCTGCGCAGCCACTCATTGGAGCGAAGAGACAACGTGATGGGCCAGGCCCGTCACACTCTGTCGACTCTCCAACAGCTGCTCCTCCTTTGAAGAAAGTGAGAGTGAGCGAGATAGAGATCCAGACGTCAGAGACGATCGAGACGCTGGAAAAGAAGGAGAAAGATCAGAGCGAGCTGTGTGCCAAACTCCAGGAGTATAGGGCAATAGCTCGAGAGAGGGACGAATGGAAGAAGAAATACGAAGATCTGCAGGTGGCTTATAAGGAGGATGAAATAAAGCACCTGAAGGAGCTGTATATGGCGAAGGTGAGCCAAGTGTCACCGGAAGTCCTGGCGAGCATGAGATCCTCGGAGGGATCCAACGACATACGCCCCAGGACAACAGCGCAGGAGCTATGCGCATCGAGAGGACCTGAGGTTCTGGATTTGCGTGCATCAAGGGGGCCCGAGGCTCCTCAGCAGACACGACAGTCTGCTTCGAGTCAGAGGTTCACGATACCAGACCCTTCTGACACCTATCTAGCTCCTCAATTTCAGGAATCATTCAACCAAGTGGCCAGAACCGCGATGGATGAGATCAACAGAGGCACTGAGTGGACACTGGTTAGGATCGTTCCTTCCCAACGTCGTGATCATTCATCAAATAGCTCGGAGCGAACAACCCGCACGATAGCATGTTCTGCGCCTGGTGGAGTCTTTGAGAAGTCTCGCGTGGTAGACATCAGGAAGAACCTGATGGCACGTCATCAGTTCACGCAAGTGCCAGCCGAGCATCCTCGAGCCTACCTGTCAGACGAGCCAGGAAAGGGCTGAAGCGACTAAAAGGGAAAACAGGAAGTCGAGCCATGAACCCGAGAGTGGTGAAGTCGAGAGCCAGCGCAGTGGTGACCTCTTTAACGAGCGCAGGTCGTTCAGGCGAGAGCGGGCAAGGAGATAGCGCAACGCTGACAGGGGGAGAAAAAGAGAATCTGATACCCCCTATGCTCTTGGCAGGTCTGACCATAACCGCCACGAGATCGAAGAAGACGGCGCGAACCCTGGCAGACACTAAGCTAGAAATGGAAATCATCAGTCAATGTGGATCGGGAGGACTTGAAGATTATAGGCCCTCGCGAATCAACATGGCCAAGTTGAAACTGGAAGGACAACTCGACGTGGTCGAGTACAGTCGAATAACTGTGCCGGAATCGGTCCACATGGGAGATCCGGCAGGGGGTTATGTGGAGATGTTGAAAGCGAGGAACTCCGCGAGAGGGCACTTGATGGCTTGGAGTGGAAAGCGGGCCATGCAAGAATATCTGAAAGGGCTTACGGAGAACTCTAACTTCAATCGAAAAGAGTATGGCACAGTAATGTCATCAGAAGCGAATGAAATTGGATTGGAAAAACTGCTAGAGATTTCTTGGAGGGCGGCCCTCCAAAAATACTTCGATGAGACGATGAATGCACCTGCGAAGGTAGCAGCATACCTGGCTCATCCTTGCGTGAGAACTGATCTGCAAGTACGGTTGGCTTGGTGCTTGATGGGCATCAAAAAGGCGGAGTATGAAGCCAGCAATGATTCGAGATCACGAGAACAGGAGCTAGAATTGTTGGAAGCTCTGCGAGCATTGATCTCAAAAGACGATTCAGCGATAGCATGGGCTAAGCGAAAGGATGCCCTTTGCTTTGTCAGGTTCGTGGTGGATCGTATCCCCACTCCTGTTTTGGGAGAATGCATAAAGATCATTCGGCAAAAGAGAGTTGATTGTGAAAGGAACTTCCTTAGGGCACTCCTGGAACTATATCAGGACATGCCATTAACTGTGCCAAGCAAGGAGTCGAATGATATGGAAAACTATCGCAAGTTGGAAGAGGTGAGAAGATATTCCAACAAAGAATTGAAAGTGAGCCGAGAGTTGATTGAAGCGGTCAGAGGACAAAAAGAGTTTGCAACACTAGGGAAACTGAAGTCGTTCCAATATGTGTCTGGCATACCGGGGATGGCGTATAATCCCTTCGTGAATGAAGAAGCCAGGGAAGCGTACTTCGACTATGAGCAAGTCACAGTGCTCAACTTCTGGGTTGAACGGATTAAGGAAATCGGAATGCTGATGGTAGAACAACCCAAGCTGGGAATTATTCTGGAAGAACGAGTGGTCGAACCCTCGATTCCCGAGCTAAAAGGACAAGTGAGTTTTGATTGTGGTTCTTGGGACGGTCCCTTGAAAACCAGTCTAGTAGTGATGTGGGAACTCATGAAGCCTTCTTGGTGCCCTCATCCTAATGCCGGTTTAATCTGGGACATGACGGCGGATATCATGTTAGACCGGGATGATGATGCGAGTTTACATGATCTGGCCATGATACATCACCTGCTGGCCATGAGATTGACGAAGAGGAAGAGCAACCCGTCCACGGAGCTGTCCGAGGAAGGTACACCGAGTAATTGGTTGAAGCAAGGCACATGCTTGGCTCAACACAGCGGGATGGAAGGACATGTTTGTAACCTGGGACACTGCCTGATTACGCTGAGCGAGCAGCATCGACAACTGGCACGATTGTATGGAAGATTGAGCATGTCAGATAAGAGTGCCATGGAGTTGGTCGCGGACTGCCATGGGGTGACAGACGTAAACTTGATCACAGCCTTGGGATTTTATAGCATGACGAGTTCGATAGAATCGCTCGAGCGCTTGGAGCGTGCCCATGAGCTAGTGACGTCCCTCAGCGTGGAAATATTCCCTGGAGCATTACAGACAGAGCAGAAAATTGGAGGCTGGCGAGAAGCTCTAGAAAATGAAATGAATCTGAAGGACAGTGAAGCCTATCACAGACCTACTGGTTCAAAACATATGGTGGGTTCAAGCTCAGCGCCGTATTGTAATAGCAAGTATCCTACGCACATGGTGGTGATGAATGCGAGGACGCAACAAGTGTTGGTTGACCAACTTTTCTCTGTGCCAAAGTGCGTGAGGTTGGCCAGAATGTCAGAAAGGTCATATGACTTGTTGGCAAAGATCTTTCGGGCAGTCGCGAAGAGATCCGAAGGCGAGTTGCAAGACGTTGTGGGTGAAGAGTTCATGAGACTGAACGAAGGTAACGTGAGTGAGTTCCAGAAACAGAAAGCGAGTGGAGCGTTACCCACTGAATTCCCTACCATAGAAGAGAAAGACGATTTACATAGAATTCTGATGGAAGTGGAACCGTTGCTGGGAGCCTCAGGGTATCGGACCCGAAGGAACATAGTGAGAACCCATGGGGAGTATCCTTGCCACTGCTTGGCGCAGACGTTGTGGTATCCCAAACGCGGGAATCTGATCCTAGTATGGGACGTGGAGGAGTTGTACTCCACGGGGTTGCCCGATCAGAATCAACAAGTGTCAATCGTGGTGGTTAGCGCCATGCTAGCAGTGAGATGGTTGGAGGCTAACGCGGACACAAGTGAGCAGGAGACGGCCGTGCCGACTCCTGAACAGTTGAGCAACGTTAAAATGAGTCGTGAATTGGATCTTTTCAGAACCACCTGCAAGGTTCTGAGGATACCTAAAGCCATTGAAAGAATATGGTCAAGGCAAAGATTGATGCCTTGGTTCCGTGCAGTGATGACATCTTGGATGTATGAACGCGCGAAGCGTCACATGTCAAGGAACACGGAAGCCTATCAATCTTTCCAGCTAGATATAGGACCAGGAGCCTATAAACGAGCATTCCTGACGCACAGAAACGCGGTCACCACAGCGGTGAAGCGGGTAGCTGGAGCGCCTTGTGTTACTGAAGAGGAGAAGAAAGAGGTCTTAAGAGCTGACCTAGAACGAAACGTGAGCCTATGTCTTCACAACAGCTTTTGCAGGAACCGGGAGCAGAAGGTGAATGTGAACTTGCTACCTTGTTGCAAACCGAAGCTGTTGGAACAGGAGGGTTGGGGCACGGCCCGCAACTCTCTGGACATGTTAGAGAAAGTCCTGGAAGACAGTGACGCTGAACATCAGGATGGAGAAATGATGGAGTGAAGATGACCAAAGAAGAGAAGAGAAGGAGAAAAAAACTTGATTGTATTTGTGTGCTTAAACTTAAACCAATCAACCAAGTTTTGATTATTGAACTTGTTAAACTTTTTGTTTTGATCTAGTTTGGTCAGACCAAACTTTGAAAATGTTGCAATTGTTAAAATTGTTGAAATTATTGATTTTAGTTACTAATATCTATGTATGTATATAAGGAACATAGGTGAGTATATTTACCTATTTATTCACGACTGAAGTTTTTAACCTGTGTAAGACACAAATTCACTCTGTGGCGACATGGTAAGTTTGAGTAAACTCGCTCGAGAAGGGTGGGTAACTCAAGAACTTTTCTAGCCACAGAGCTTCTTAGTTTTAAAATTGAAAGGACCGCATAAATGACTGATTATACTTGGTGAGTAGTGTTAAGTTAATTTTAACGGGTGCGTGGCCGTGCCACGTCCCACTTTTTAATCAGAGGCGAAAAGAAGTTTTATGGCGAGATGACGTAAGTAGTCAGAAAATAAATTTTATCTAGGACACTCCTCATGGTGCAAATTTTGTGAAAATGTTGAAAGGCAGTGAGATGTAGTACGATGCCATTTGTGAACACGTAGTGAGTTGAGGTGGGGTAGATAAATTTCATTTTCTTATGCGATTTGTAAGATTGATTACAGAAAACTGGATAACTACTTGACGATAACCCGGTGTTGATGGAGACTTGTCCGGGGAGTATGTGCCATTCTGCCAGATGACACAGCACAACCTTCCGGCGACATAAAAAAGAGTGACTAAAGGCCTTATGAACAAAAAAGTGTTGCGACGGAGGGTCAGAATGTTCTGGAATTTTTATTTTTAAAATTTCGATTGGAAGAAGAACATTTCTGAGAAATAGAGAAAAGACGGCCATTTTGAATAAAAAGACGAAAAAGAGAACCACGATAGAGATTGTGAAGAACAGTCGAGCAAGAAAATTACGAAGCCTCTTATCGTGGCAATAACACACGATAAGAACCTTAGCGACGGATATTTGTGGAGAAGGAGGCTTCAGTGGGGGAAGAAATATACCACGGGACCCTCCCGGGACACGAATTATAAGAGATAAGAGTGTTATCTCAAGAATATTACGGGAGCGGAGGCTTGGTCCCCCCAGAGACTGTCTATGTGAAGGGACTGTATAGACTGACTATATAGCTGCTATAATGTCATAGATCTTAATTAACACCGTTATTATTTAATATTTCAGAGCATGAGTAGCTAGAAAAAGGAAAGGGTCAATCCATCTCCAATGGACTTAATATAAAACTGTCACACAAAAACATATAAAAATAGGTTGTTCGAGCCGTGTTTTTAATGACAATCACGTAGTCTGAGGATCCGAGACTCAGCTATGTGGTTGTGTTCGCATGTAAACGAAAGCTGATCAAAAGTCGTTTGACTGATGGCCTAAAAATGGTAACTTTTTACTTTGCCCTAGACAGACCAGAAAATCAACTGGCAAGGTCGAGACGGTAAAAAACGAGTAGAATTAAGGTAACTGACGCCTGCCAGTCGTTAATAGGTACTTTTTCTACGCTCCGTCGCTGTGTGATATTTGGGCGAATGTTACATAGACGTTTTTATGGCGCTCCTGGGTGGGCCTGTTAAAGGCATGAAACCATCATGATCAGCAAGCGTTTCAGCGACGAACCCTCCGCTCCGGGCGTATGCCCGAGTTAGAGGCCTTAATGACCGTTATTGTACTAGGGGGAAGGTGCGTACCCTCCGTCTAGTGCAATTTAGCTTTTTAACTTAGTTAACACCGAAAATTCCGGGGGCCGGAGGGTTAGGTGGGAAATCTAGAGCCCGCTTGTCCTGAGGTCCCAGGACCAAAAACAATTAAAGAGAAAGCGTAAAACCAAACAAAAATAGTGTATAACCAAGAAAAAGCCAAAAAATAAATTTATTTAAAAACAAAAAAGTACAAAAAACAGTAAAAAAATTCAAAAAAGACCAAAAACAGTAAAAAACGTAAAGTGACAGTTTATATCTTATTTCCGCACGAGATGTGATCTGACCTTCCTATTTGTTGTTGTTTCAGATTGATTTATATCGTTTCTGATAGAAAGATTGTGTGTTTTGGTGAAGGGTTGGATACCCTCCCTCGAGTGTAATTTGAGTGTTTAAGCACGTTAATGGTGATTTTGCCGGTGGCCGGAGGGTAGAGTGGCAAGCTGATCAACGTGCTCCACACTCAACAGGGACATCAAGGACAACATCCGCAACGACTGTTGGGTATCGTTGAAGCAATTTTAGTATCGTTCGGGTACTATTTCATTAAAACTTAAGTGGTGGGGGGCACGATTGGCGCGGTCCGATTGTACCCTCCATCGATTACAAATTTCCGAGTTAAGGGTCTTAATTCGGATATTTTGGTGCAAAGGAGGGTATAGTACTATTCATTAACGACTATTAATAGATTATTATCCTTATTACATATTACTTATCTCCTATTTAGACCCAAGAAACACCCATTTTTTGTCGAAAATTACCAATTTTCGACCAAACTGTAGACCCCCAAATTTTCGGATATCCGAGCTTTTCCGATAGGCAAAAAGCTTTTATATAGAGAGTAGCTACGTAGTTCGATCCCCTTCACTAAAGAAATCGCGTGAGCAAAGACTCAGTAGAAGTTAGAAAAACGAAAATTTTTTGATCAAAATTTTGATAATTTTTTGTTTTTGGGGATCGAGTTTTTGAGTTTTTAGAGTAAGAGCAATAAAATTTTTGGCGTTAGGAGCGTGCTAGCATAACGTGCTCGGTTACTAGAGAAATTTTTGGGCAACCCTCCGAGTAGCTCCGTGGATAGAGCTAACGACTTAAGGTTTGGAAAAGGAAGGAATCGGAGGGTCCAAATTTGATAGTTTTTCGCCAAATTTTTATTTCTAAACCAATTTTGGTCCGGTTTTTTGCATTATTCCAGTGCCGTACAGGGCTGCTACGCTCATTTCAAGTATTTTTTGACGCTCTGTTTAGACGCTAGCCAGTCGTCTTAAGACTTAGTTTTGTTATCCGTCGATATGTATCTTCCGGGCGAATGTTACATGTATGTTTTTATGGCGCTCCTGGGTGTTATTTTTTCATAACATCATGACCGGCGGAACCGTTAACGAGCACTCCGCGCCGAGCGGATGCTCACATTAACGCCCTTAATAGGCCTAAACTGCCGGGGCGGAAGGGTAGTTCGGAACGCGGAAGCCTTACGGATTACCGTGAATAGTTTTTTAACCTAGTTAAGACCGAAAATTCACGAACCAGGAAGGGTGGGGGGAATCATGAACCCCTCATCCCCTGAGTGGTTTGTGACCAAAAACACTTAAAGATATAAGCAAAACCAAACAAAAAGTAGTATAGTACCCAAGAAAAACAAAAAACATTAAAAAAACGAAAAAAAAAAACCAAAAACAGTTTAAAAAAAAGTAAAAAATCAGTAGAAATCATCCCCCCAGACAAGATGTGATCCGACCCCCCCGTTTGTTGTTGATAGATATATTGTTGTTACAGGCATTTATATCAGTCAGGATCGTTACGATCAGTTTTGTAGCCCGTTTGTGAGGCTTGTACTGTAGGGTTATTTGAGCATTTAAGCACGTTAATGATAAATTGCGCTCAATCCGGAAGGGTCAGCTGATTTGCGCTCAATTCGGAGGGGTCTTGGGAGAAGACTGGTCCGGCAAGCAGTACAAGGAGCAACAAGAAGGGGCCCAACGACAACAACAATCGACTGTTGGGTATCGTTAGCAAGTTTTGTATCCCTTTTGGTACAAAAATTAAGATAGTAATCTGTGGGGGGCTCGACAGTGCTGCACTGTAGTGACCCTTCACCGAACTGCGAATATCCGAGTCAAGCACCTTAATTCGGATATTAAACAAACCCGGAGGGGTATAGTATTACTAATATTATTACTAATATAGCCTATATTAATACTCTTATACCGTTTTTCAGTGAAAAACACAGAAAGTAGACCGGTTTTTAGGGTCAAAATAGCGATATTTTGATCCACCCACAAGTCGCGATTTTTGAGATATCGATATTTTTTGAAACGGAAAAAAGCGCTAAGTTAGTGTGTTACATCGTAACTGCACTACCACAATAGATAGAACCGGTTAAGTTTAGTTCGGAAGTGGTTGGAACTATTTTGGAACCAAAAACCGAATTTTCGTGATTTTTGAGAAAACGAAACACTATAAATTTAGAAAATTTTTGAAATTTTTGAGTTACAACAGTAAAAATAGTTGTTCGGACAACGTCGACTAGTGAATCTACAAGTTTAAAAACCCGCTACCTGAAAGCCTTCCGGGTTGCAGAGAAATCGAACTTAACGTGTTTGATTTGGTGGATTCATCAATCCGGAGGGGTACAGGTAGCATAGTTTTTCGCAAAATTTTTCAGCAAAAGCGTTTTGGATCGGGTCTTTTGCATTGAACAAGAAGAGTATAGGCCTTCTGAGCTCGGATCAATAATTTTTAAGTCGAAAGGACCTGATTTGCGGAAAAAGTTAGGCGGAACCTATAAGAGAGAAAAATTTTTGAGTTTAGAAAAAAGACGTTTTGGTTAATAACTTTGGAACTACTGGGCATATCAAGTTGATCTTGGTACCAATAGATCAGAAATTAGCTGAGCTTACTGATAGGGACAAAAGTTTTTCGGAAAAGGAAGCGTGAAAATTTTTTGAGATTGTTTTTAGCAAATTCCTCAATTTGGAAGGGTACGCCCTTCACGTTTTATAAACTTCTTCTAGAAAAGCCCTTATACCCCTACTAAAAGGTGATAGCGGTTGAAAAAAGTAAATTTTGGCTGTTCTAGACGAAAAGGGAAGGCTAAAGGCACAGCAAAACCTTAATCGAGCCGAAGTTAGGCGAGCGATAAGACCCTTCACCGTTAGTGTGAATTGTGAAATAAGAGGCTTATCTTCAATCCGGAATGGTCTAGGAAAGTAGCACATACCCTTCCTAGTTAATTGAAAGAGCAAAATTGCATCGGAGAACGTATCCGGGGGGGTATAGGTTGGAAGTAAGAAATCTACTTTTACAAAACCGGAGGGTTCCCAATCCGGAGGGGTCAAAATTTTTTCAAGTTAGGAGGGTTCCGAATCCGGAGGGGTCTTATAGTTGCTAATTCGGAGGGGTCCAAATCCGGAGGGGTCTTATATCAACTAACTCAGAGGGGTCCCAATCCGGAGGGGTCTAGATTCTATTAGTCCGGAAGGGTCCTGTTTGTGCCAATCCGGAGGGGTATTTTTTTTTTTATTAAAGGACTTAGGTAGACGAAAGAAAGACTAAAAAGTGAGAGGTATTAGATTATTAGCACACAGGCTAGGTATCAGTGACTGCACTGGTAACTTGCCTTTGAATAAGAACCAGACCAATACAAAACAGATCCGAACTCGGATATTCGCGACACTAAATCTAAATTAAAAAGAGCGTGATTCATTGGTGTGGATTGTAACATAATACGTTTTTGGGAAAAGTGACTGCCCTGAGGATTTTAGTAAGTCTAGCTCGGGCAGTCCGAAGGCAGATAGGTAACACAGTACTCGGTGGGTGCAATAGACGCCCACTTGAGAAAATTACTGCTTTCAAAGTTTTGTCTGTTTGGTGCAGCACCGAGCAGGGAAAGCTTTTTCTTTAAAAGACAGGTTCGACTATTGTACTGCGACCGACTAAGAGTACATTACACATACGTTTTTTTTTCATAGAGACATTCATATTCTGTCATTATATATTTGTTTGTTTTTGATTTTAAATCAACATAAACTGTGCTTGATTGGGTAGTGAGTACACTATCTTTTAAATTGACTGATAACATCATATTGTGCTAGTTTTCAAATCTTACCACCGATAATCGGTTAGTGTGAATAAATTTTATACAAACTGTACTCTGATAACATACAGGGATTCGTGGTCACTATTTAATAGAATCTTGTGAAAATTATTGTGTTGTGTCATTATTATTGTTAATAAAACTATAAGGTATCTAGCAATCGGGTTAAGTATAGGCATTAAAAAGTGACAAATAGAGAATGAGTCTAGACAAGTCAAGGATACCAAAACGAGGTAATAGCTCTAGGAAATTCATACCTGAGGAGCAGAGAAAGACGATGACCGATCCTTTTGTGGATTGGATCAAGCGATCCCGGTCTGATAAAAAAGGGACGGTTTCAGGCAGAATGGTTGAAACGAGAAGTCAGAAGACCTCAGAAGAGCGAAAAGAACTGTTAGAAGTGGAGGTCAATACCGACCATACCATGAACGACAACCAGGAAGTAAATGGACTGGAAGGGAGAGGCAGAAGGCTGGCGAGTGAATCTACTCCGGTAGAACAAGGCCATGATTTTGCCACTTCCACCGGGACATTGGATCGAGAAGAGATGTCGGAACTGTCCGACATCTCAACTGAAGTAGCGGCAACTAGAAGATCTCCGACAGACAACACTATGATGGCAAGCGGAACTGGGAAACAAACAACGTCATCATCGTTCTCAGAAAGAATGAAGAACACCTTTGGAAACATCTTTCCATTCAGCATGGGAGGAGGAGCAGGAAACGATGGTGAGTCCCAGGAGGAAGAGGATGAAGAGGAGCAAGGGGACTTTGGATCTCAAGTCAGCCTCAATAGTTCAATCCAGGAGAGTGAGGCACACGTCGGAAGAGAGACTGGAACCATGGACAAATTTGGTGTAGTGACAACGATAAGCAAAGAGGCAAACACACCGGGCCAGTCAAAAGACTTCGCGATTAGGGCAAGTTCGGAGCCACAACCTGGAGAGAGTAGAACCAGAGGGCTAGGCAACGCGTTAATGGATCCTGAAATAAATAATGAAAAGACGTTGAAGCAGAGAGTCAAGGCCCGGATCTCGACAAGCACGAAGTTACCTGGGACCGACAGGGTTACACCACCACTAGTGACGCCACTCGTGGATAACGGGGCAGCACTAGAGGAAGCCTTAAACAACATAGTGGACAGCTTAGGAGAACAAAACGAGCAGATGTCAATAAGGATGAGTGAACTAGAAAGAGCAGTTCACATTGAAAGAGAAAGTCTGCGGGAAGAAATAAACCGCAACAGACAAGAAGTTGGCAGGAGCGAAAAACGCTTGAAAGAAAGAACGGACGAACATATGACGAGGAACTTGTCGCGAATGACAAGAGAGGCGGAACAGAGGGCGTTACGCTTAAGAGCCGACATGGAGAAGTTAAGAATTCAGCAAGAGCAGTCTCTTGGGACTCTTGACACAAAGATAGACGCGATGATGGAGAGGCGAACTCAGGCTATCATGGATAGGTTGGACGGGCTACTAAGCAGCAAGAGTGGACCAAAAGAAGGAGAGCCGAACTCGGGAGGTCCCAGCAGGGAACCGAGGGTGAACTTCAATGAACATCAAAGGAGGAAGACGTATGGATCCACTAGAGGCAGGGGCAGTTCGTCAGGCTATGCCACAAGGGGTAATGGAGCATGGGGCCCGAACAGTAGAGCAAGTTCAACGGGGAACAGACGAACCTCTAACGAACGACCAACGCAAAGCACACATGCGACTGGGAGAAGTGATTCCGGCAACAGGGGGCATGCAAGCCCGAGGAGGAGTCATGTGGGCCAAGCGGGAAGCGCTCACGGTGATTCGGATTGCAGGGATGCACCGCACACAGAGCCTTCGACGAGGTGTGAGGACACTCAAGCGGGACACTCAAGGGATGCTACGGCAATGGCCACAGCATTTGAACCCCTGAACAGGTCTTTGGAGACATTCCTGACGCGGTTATCTAGAACCAATGAACGCAGTGAGAAGTCCAGACTTTAAGAAGCCAAGATGCTACAAAGACGAATCTGATGGCTGTATTGATACCTGGATAGAGGTAATGAAGCTGCATTTCGAGGAAGAGGACTTATCGGAGAGACAGGAATGCAGCGCGCTCACCAGCAACTTAGAAGGGACAGCCCTGAACTGTGTCATGGCCAAGAAGCAATATCAACGTGACACTGCTAAAAAAATCTTCGAAATCTTGTTAAACCGTTTCGGATCAGGGGTGCAGGGGCACCAGGCGATGATGCGCTTCGAGAAACGGAGGCAACGAGAAGATGAAACCATAGACAATTTTCTCGATGATTTGGAAATGCTGAGAAGACGCAGCCAACCGGATGAGTCAAACAGAAGGATGAACCTGGCAGTAGTCTCAAAATTCATCGATGGTGTGAAAAATGATGAACTTCGTACGATGCTAGCAACTTATTACACACCACTATCAACTAATGCGCCAACACCGGAGGAGTTGAGGCTCAAATCAAAGGAGTATCTTTTGTTGAAACCTCCTTCGAGATCTGGATATTACAAGAACAATTATGGCAATTTTAACAACGGACCAGCAAACCAAGGGAACAATTGGTACAAACCGAGGGATGATATGGACAAGAGACGCTCTTGTGCTAATTGCAGTTCAACAAACCATCATGTGTCAGCATGCCCAGCTTACAAACAAGGCATGAAAGCAATAGGCTTTAGCCTCGAGGACGAAGATGCGTCAGAGTTGGACCATGAGGATTTCATGAGAGGAGTAATTGCGAAATTCGGCCCGAGATGTTTCGTTTGCAACTTGGAAGGTCATTTTAAATCAGATTGCATCCAAGACATGAAGAAGCTTTGTCAGGATCCAAGACATGAAGAAGCTTTGTCAGGAGTGAAATCCAGCAAGGCTCGACTTTTGAGTGAAGCGGAGGCACGCAAGAAGGATAAACCTCAAGAGCTGGCGGCAAAGAAGATGCAAGCGGTAACAGAGAAGGCACATGAGCCGGAATCAGCAACTGCGGCTGACGACTTCAAGATTGATTATAAGGCAGCCGCAAGGGATGCTCTGAATAGAGTACAGCAGGAATTGGTGACAAAAGAGATCGAACAAAAAGTGAAACTTGAACTGGAAAATGAAAAACTTCAGGAGCAACTGAATACCTTCGAAGCAACGGAGTTCGAGGAAACTAAAGCACCAAGCAGTTTGAGCATGAAGCTTAATGTGATCTCCGGTCAGAGGTTCGGCATGGTGCCGCAAGGAAGCAAGATACAATCGATAATCTCAGTGGCTGGACATCAGGTGATCAGAAATCTGAGTGAACCATCCGAGTTCACTTTGATGCATTTGGACACATATGCAGATTATCTGAGGCAGGTGGAGCCACGCACCGAGTCCAGAGCTGTGCGAGCACTACTAACGACGGGTGGCCCTCGCATGAAGAAACTTCATGGACGATACCTAGAGGTCTATGGGCCGTATCAAGTAATGCTGAATGTGGATGGAATCAGTATTTACACCAGGACTTATGTAACAACAGATGATGACCAAATGGGGGCAGATCTATTTGGGAGAAGAGGAACTCAAAGTCCGCAGGATAGGCCATGACGCCATAATGGAACAAGACGCAGTACACATTGGGTATGAAGCAGATGTGACCGCACATCTGCTCGACACCAACGGAACAAAAATCGGAGTCACAGGGCTTCTGGACACAGGAGCGGTGGTGAGTGTGATGCCGATAAAAACTTGGGAAAGAATGGGCTTCACGCGGGAAGATCTAATTCCAACGAATCTCCGACTGGCCGCCGCCAATCGAGGAGCTATCTACGTGGCCGGAAGAACACCAATAACGGTCCTCCACATGGGAGGACGGGATCTTTGGATGAGCTTCCTGGTGGTAGAGAATCTGGACGACGTCGACCAATTCATCTTGGGCAGAGATTTTGTCAGGAATTTTGACGTGATGATTGACTTGAACAACGGTCTGATACGGATTAGAAACCCGGACCGAAAGTATGTTAAGAAACCAATTAATAGGATAATAACAGACGAAAACAAGGTACCAATTTTTTTGGATAGGAAAGTAAAATTACAACCAGGACAGGCTGTAGTAGCAATTTTTAGAATGAGAAATTTGAATTCGTTAAGTGATAGTATACAGGTTTGCTTAGTACCGAATCCAAATAGTCAGAGTTCGGTGATTTTAGGCCGGAGCTTCTCGGTAACGCGAAACGGACTGTATGTCAGTGTGTTGTTGAACACACTGGACACCATGGTTTCAATCCAGCGTGGAAAGAAGCTTGGCTACGCTTTGCCGATGAGGACCGACTATGAGGAGACACAAAACTTGAAGAAATATAGTGTGAAAGACTGTCCTTATCATGCCAATAAAGATAAAATTTTAAAGAGGATTAATGAATTAAAAACTATTCGTAAATTGTTTTCAATGAAATCCGAAACGGACGACGGCTTATCAATCTGCTCGAATTTTCCGGAACGCCCCTCGTCATATGAACTGGAATCTGACAAACCGGTTTTGCCAGAGATAGAACATTTAAAAGGGAAAATAGGTGAGGGAGATTTCAAAAAATTACGGGACCTCCTAAATCGGAACGCAGATGTATTTTCAAAACATAAGGCGGATATCGGTTGCTGTAATTTCGTCGAACACGAAATCGAACTAGAAGAAGGCGCCGTTCCCCATAGGGAAGGCGCAAGACGAATGACGCCACACAAATCGGAAGCGTGTCGAGCGGAGATAGAAATGTTGCTTGAATACGACATGATAGAACCCTCGAAATCGCCATGGGCGTGCGGAGTAGTAATGGCGAAAAAGAAAGGGGGGCAGCTTACATTTTGTTGCGACTTTCGTTACTTGAACGCGGTAACGATTAAAGATGCGTACCCGATACCGCGAATAGACGAGAGCCTATCCAAACTTGGTGATGCAAAGTTCTTCACCACATTGGACTTGGGTTCTCCCCTCTGGCAGGTTCCTCTGCGAAAGAAGGACAGAGAGAAAACCGGATTCGCGTGCGATTTGGGGTTGTACCAGTGGAAGAGGATGCCCTTCGGCTTGTGCAATGCAACAGCAACTTTTCAAAGGCTGATGTCTCAGGCTTTGACAGGAGTGACCAAAAAGTACGGGAATCTCTTGATGTGCTACGTGGATGACGTAGTCATAGCGACACCAACCCTGGAGGATCACATTGATCGACTCGATGAGGTCATCGGATGTATGAAAAGAGCAGGCTTGAAATGCAAACCATCGAAATGTGAAATCCTTAGGGATTCGATCAAGTACCTGGGAAGAATGGTGGACAGGCATGGTGTGAGGCCAGATCCGGAAGCAGTAGAAGCAGTGATGACATGGAAAGCTCCAAGAACGGACACACAGCTCATGAGCTTCCTAGGGTTTGCCAATTACTACCGAGAATTCATAAAAGGATACGCGGACAAGGTGTACCCGATGCAGAAGCTGATGCGCAACAAGGGGAAGAAGTTCGAATGGAACGATGAGGCACAGGTTGCCTTCGAGAACATAAAGCGGGAACTGTGCGAAGCGCCAGTGCTGGGCATGCCTACAGAAAAGGGCATGTATGTTCTCGACACAGACGCATCGGTGGTGGCCATCTCAAGAATATTGCATCAAGAGCAAGAATGGAACGGAAGAACAGTTCTCCGTCCCATTGCATACGGCAGCAAAGTCTTGAGTGACACAGAGATGAAATATGGCGCACCAAAAGCAGAAATGTTTGCAGTAGTCACCTTCGTGGAGAAGTACCGTGCATACTTGGGGAGCGCTCCCTTCAAGTTACGCGTAGACAACAGAGCGTTATCCTGGTTGAAGACCTACTCGATGGATCAGAGTTATATTGGTAGATGGATAGTAAGACTGGATGGCTACCATATGATAATCGAACATAGGATGCGTGATAAACACCAGAATGCTGACAGCCTCAGTAAGAAAACTGAGTTCTATGAAAGATTGGAGCAGAAGCAGGCCAATCAGGCGGAAGTAAAGGATGGATTCTCGTTTCTGGACAAAGAAACTTATGAAGCGCTTCCCTTAACGAGATGGTTGGATAAGTCTGGACATCCAATTCCAGGGCATCCTGAGTTACCTGTAGAGAAAGCAGCCGAGATAAAGATCCTGTCAAGGGAGGACCCGGTCCCATTGGATCTGTTGCTGCGCTCGAACCTGGTCCAGCAAGAACTCTCTCGCATGAATATAAACAGCCTCTCATTTTTGGATAAAACGGTGCAAGTCACACCCCAAGTGATGCGGATGCTGGGTGGATTGTTAGAAAGAGAAGTGACCAGAGATAACCCCGAGTGGACAGCAGCAGTGGCATCGCTAACAGTCAGAGAGAAAGTGAAGATCATGCCGTCCAGACGACAGCACGAAGAGAACGAGAGGGATTGTAGGACAATAGTTCAGCAACTAGTATCCTCAATACCCCAAGAGATTTTAAATAGTACTTCATACGGACAGAAAGAACAGGAGAGCGGCAAGCAAAAGAAAACCGTCACCTTTGTGGACCGGGATAAAGAGGGTGAAGTTGTAGAACAAAATTTGCTGCAAGACTATTTGTCCGGGGAGAAGGATAAGGAGAAAAACCAGCGATCACAAGATCAACACCCGGGACAAGTGAATTGGTCCGGGGAGTCCGAGATAGACGAGAAAATTCCTGATGAGAAACAGGACCTGGAGAACAAGGTTTTGTCCGGGGAGTTCAGATGGATGCGAAGGAAATACAGACATGATCTGGAGGAGCGTGCAGTCTCCAGCACAACACCTTCGACGGATGATGAATCCCGAAACTCAGGAATGGATACCTATTCCGACAGGAATTCGACCTCGGGATCGGAACTGTCAGAACTAGCGATACACACGCTACTAGTGGAAACTCGGGCAAAGGACCTGGACAGAGAAGTGTACCAGGATCCTGACAGTGATCGCTACCTAATACCAAGCGAAAGAGTCTTTGACAACGCAGCGGATGACTTAGAAACGATAGCGGTATCGAAACGTTCGATAAGCCTGTTGCCGCAGAAAGAGGTAGTCAGGACTGATCTTCAGCCGTTTCAGCAAGAAACACGACCGTTGGCGAAGATTTGGTGCGTTAAGATGGAAGAAGACACACATCAGCCGAACGAGCTGAATAGTCAGATGAGAGTCATGAAGACGTACTTGAAGGCGAGATACAGACTCTCGGACCTTCTAAGGGCGCAGAGAAATGATCGCATGACAAGCAACCTAAAAAGGTGGATAGAAAACGGTGCACCTGACAAAGGTGACCTGGAAGAAGACAGCTATAGGATCCTGAGACAATACTTCATGCAGAAGGAGGGAAGATTATATCTGAACAAGGACGGGATCGTGGCTTGCAGGAGAAGAGAAGAAGACAAGGTCTTATACAAATATAACGCGATAGTGTTGCCGCAACTCTATCAGACAGAACTATTATTCAGGTCGCATGATCAGATGGGCCATCAAGGGATCGACAAAGTGTATCAGAGGATCCTGAAGCGCTTTGAGTGGCCTGGGATGAAAAAGGCATGCGAGAAATGGGTGACAGCATGTCTGTCATGCCAACAGGTCAAGGATCCTAGGAAGTTGCGATTTCCTTTACAATCAATTGAGTCGTCTGAATTCAACGAGGTGGTGCAGATAGATCACCAGAAGATATGCATGACAGACAGCGGTTACAACCAAGTCTTGGTCATGATAGATCACTTCACGAAGTATGCAGAGGCCGTGCCCTGCATAACTGCCTCGGCGGAAGAGACATGCGACCACCTGATCAATACGTGGATAGCAAGACATGGTTGTCCAATGACGTTTCAATCGGACAATGGAACGGCTTTCGTAGGCGAGCTTACGAAAGAGCTTATGAGACGGTCACAAGTCGCTCAGGCTCACTCCACGACATACCACCCTCAGACGAATGGCTTGGTGGAAAGACAGAATAGAACGTTAGTGTCGATGCTGAGGGTATATTGTTCCAGGTACATGACCGATTGGGACAGATACCTTCCACAGGTGATGGGAGCTTATAATAGCACGCAACACTCCACCACTGGAGTCAGTCCACACATGATGCTGACGGGACACGAGAAGTCTTTACCCTTGACATTCTTCTACCCAGAGTATGAGGGAAAGAAAACATCTCCACAGGTTTACGTAAGGGATGTGATCAGACGTCAACAGGAGTTGAACGATCTGTGTAGACGAAATACTCAGCAAGCACAGGCAAGGCAAAAGAAAAGATTCGACAAGAAAGCAGCTGGCGCAAAAGCTTACTCGGTGGGAGACTATGTATGGGTATTTCAGAACGTTATACCACCGAAAGGGACAAAGAAACTTCTAAAGAAATGGAGGGGACCCTTCATGATTACGGAGGTACACCAGGAGGGACGCTTTTATAGACTGAGTACTGGCCGAGCCGCCCACTACGAGAACATCAAGCCACACAATCCATCGACAGAAGACTGGTGTATACCTGCAGACATGGAAGAAGGGGATTATCTAATGATGGATCCTGCTTGTGAGGTCAATGAAAAAGGCACCAGGGAGAAGAACGATGGAAACGAAGTCGTAGAGGAAGGTACGGATACACCATTGGACCTGGATCCAAACGAACAGATCGAAGCGGACGATGAAACCTTGCCCTACGCAGAGGAAGATTGGCAGGATTCCGAACAGACAGAGGTTCCCAAGAACATGGAACCAGATCTTCCGTTCACGATGCAGACTCGTCAGAAAGACGGGACGAGACCAAGAAAGAAATACAATCCTTACGGTGACGACTTTGTAGTGGAGAGGATAGATCTAAAGAAAATAGTGGAGGAAGTAGTGGGTTTAGAGGAAATAACCGTGTCACAGGACATTGACATAGTCGATGATCACAACGATGAGTGGGTTGACGACTGGTCGAAACCCGAGGTGGAGTTCGACGATGAGCAACAGCAGTCAAATGAACAAGACCTGACGAACCTGCGTGTCTTAGAGTGGCTGAACGACATGACATCAAACCCTGAAAAGACCAGCGTTACGATTCAAGACGTAGATCGCGAAAGCGCGAAATACATTAAGACCGAACGAGATGATCCTTCCTGGGCTGCCCAGGAAGGAAAACTTCTCATTCCAGCTTCTAATCTTGACTTAATACCCGGTATGCGATCGACGGGGACGCCGATGGATATTTTTGTCCGGGGAGTGGGGGTAGGACTTACCCACACTGAAAACTTGATAATAAAAAAATTGAGAATAGCAAGAGAAACAGGAAACTTAGAAGCAGAAACAGGCGAAGAACCTAAGAAACCTGATATAGGCAGGGTAGTTGAGTCATCTTTTAATTTACCAAATGAATATTCTAGTAACATAATACTAACAGACAGTGATTTCATACTCACAAACAGAACATGTGCGATAGCAATCACCGCAGACATGAGTTTTAGGACAGCGTTAGCGGCAGATTTTAAGAGGGAATATAAAAACGTGGAATTCCTTTGGAAGCAAAGACCAGGGA
Organism: Symsagittifera roscoffensis; assembly: GCF_963678635.1. Lineage (NCBI taxonomy): Eukaryota > Metazoa > Xenacoelomorpha > Acoela > Convolutidae > Symsagittifera > Symsagittifera roscoffensis. The sequence goes on from NC_087064.1 coordinate 53,572,745, forward strand.
TAGGGGGCGTAGCAGCCTTACCCCCGGCGGTGTCGCAAATACCGGGAAAGTACTTATGCTTCCTGGTAACGAGGGCGACAGAGAAGCAGCACGTGGACCCAGAAAATCTAGTCTTGTCTTTGACGAGGCTGAGGGACTTCCTTGTGGAAATGGACGTGAAGGAGCTTTCGCTTCCAGTGTACGATCCAAATAGAGGAAGACTGCATCCTCGGGAATTGTACGCGCTTGTACACGTGATATTCTCTGATACGAACATACAAGTATATCTACATAAGAAATATTATTTAAGTATAGGCTGAGTGATGTGCGAAAGAGTGTTAGGCCAAAGACCAAGTTGCATGTAATATGTGATATGTGTGTTATGTTATGTTATGTTATGTGTTAGGTTATTAAGATCATGGGTAAGTAGGCGTTAGTGACCATGAACAAATAAATGACGATCTTGGGAATAGATCCAAAGTTTGGACTGTCCAATCTTAGGTCGAATTTCAAAATTTTAGAAACCAATTGATTTTAATAAATTTTAGGATGAATATCTTTTTATCTGAACTGTTTTAAGCAAATTTTAACGATATATGTTAAGGTGAAACTGACAAGTGTGACATTCGTGATTTCTTTTCTAGATCCTGATTGATCATTTAAATTGCTCACTTGAGTCAAAGAATCGAATCAAACTTGAAAAGAATAGAATGGACAACTTCAACCTGGATGAATTGATGGACCTGGCAGAGGCATATGTAGGACCGATGGTAGATGCGATCTATCGTCGGCTGATCGAACGAGACTTCGCTCTGGAGGACCCAGAGGTGGTCATGTTGCTGACCGCCCTGATCAACATCTTGGGGCACCACAACCGTGGGGACCGCCCCACGGAAGTCCTGTTGATGGCAGCATATGGAGAAAGAGGAGTACTAGACCGCCCGAACATGAGAGTGATGAGGTGGAGAAACGGGGCTCTCTCAGGGAGTGACTTGGCGAATGAGCCTGGATTGGGAAGTTCTAGGACTTACCAACCAGGTGAGATGCCAATGCCCTCCAAGCCCAAACCTGGGCTGACGAGAATGCATCGGGAGATGAACAGCGAGGCGACCTCGTCTGGTTCACCACTGAGAGCAGCTGTGCCACCAAAAAGGGCGAAAGTAACGCAGAAGGTTCAGACGAACGAAACCATACAAGATCTGGACGAGATGAACGATCAACTGAGAAGTACGAAGAAGGAGTTAGACGATATGACGAAGACCATGCTGGCGATGGAGGAAGACCGGGACATGTGGAGAAAGTTGTTTGAAGACTGCAACAAAAAGCAGGGTCAAGAGATCGAACGCTTAAGGCAGGAATACAAAGAGCGATCGGAACAGGCGGCGTTGACAACGGCCATTGAGAAAGTGATACCTGCAAGGGATATTCCTCGTGGGCAGTCCCCGATGGAGCTCTTGACACCTCGAGAAATGAGTCAAACAACGGAGACACGGCTTCCAGCAGAGACGAACCGAGTAACAATCCCGGATCCTAGTGACACCTTGGGTGATCCCGTCGTAGAACAGACAGTGAGAAAACTGATAGAGACAGCTGGACGATTGGTCGCTAACAAGAATGCACCAGGTTCCGGGGTGACTGCACCCTATGGAACGATTGACGATACGGGCAGAGTACAACTCTCCCAGACAGTAATCAGACAAGGGATGAGTAACGTGACACCACTCATGGGGAACTCGAGAATCCCAGAGAGGAAAGTAAGGAAGATGCCAGCGAAGAAAGTGTCTCGTGTAATAGACGTGCAGAAGAATAATCAATTGAAGTATAATTTCACGGGAGTTCCGGAGACAGATCCGAGGGCCTGCTTCAATCGAGCTACCTGGAGCCCGGCTGTGAACCTGCAGCAACCACCACTCGGGACATCTCACCTGATATTGGGAGACAGCTTAGTCAGAGTGCTGTCGAATTTGAGGACCTCATGGGTCACCACGGTGATGGCCTTTGGAGGCGCGACGATTGCCCAATTATATCGCATGGTGGAGCTGATGAATCCAGGGAAGATACCCAATGTGATGATCTTAGTTGGGACGAATGATATCTCCAGAGGATCAGATGAGCAGGAAGCACTGTGGGAATCAATGATGGTGTGTTTGAACACTACTCTCTGGCAGAAGTTCAGTTGCGCGGTACTGACCGTTTGCACGGTGCCAATGAACGCAAGAAGCCTGACAGCATCAGGAAGAAGGCACAACGAGGGAGTCATGAGATGGAACAACATCTTGAGAAACCTAGCAAATCGAAATGCCGGAAGAATGATCCTCATGGACATTGAACATGAATTGAGAGCCATGGATCAAGCCAGACTGACCACAGATGGCATCCACTTCGACAGTGTCGAAGGACAAGCTTGATTGAATCGAGTCTTCCAAGAACGGTTGGATGAGCTGGAAGCAGAACTCTTTGACACAGGAGTGCTGAAGGAAGAGGGAACGGTGAGTGATACGGTGATCACCACCTTTGTGCCTCCTAACCTGGAAACACGCTTGGGTACGGTCCCAGCCGTCACAAATTACCGGCAACAAAGCTCCAGTGAACCAGGTCGAAGAACAGACGTACAGGATCGGTTGGGAGAAGCACCGATGAGGAGGACAATTCATCCTAGGAGAAGGATAGGACCTGTCAACCAACCAATCGAGGAAGTAGCAGGCACATCTAGATCGGAGACTAGATCGGAGACGACGAGTACCAGTCGAGAGGAGAGACCGAGCAGAGGCTCATTGATGTGGTCGCGATCCATACCGTCTCCTTGGCATATATACAAAGACGAACTAATGAAGCTACAGAGAGTGAGCTTCATCGAAGATGCAAGGAGGATGCTGAATGGAGCGACGCTATCCGTCAGCAGATTGTACTCGATAACCGGCGTAGACTGGTTGATAGCCGCTAGCATAAATTTCAGCTCCACGACGGCCTTGAGATTTGCCGACTTGGAGGGACTGCCCTCCAACAACACAATAGGACCTGTGAATGCAAGACCGTTGCAAGATGTGAGATTGAACCATGATGAGAGGAATCGTGAAGAAAGGCCAGGAAGATTCCTGACGGCGAGAGCGCCGATTGGACAACACGTAAAGATATTTAGGCAATTGACGACACCACCTGGTCATGTGAAGGAGAGAGTGTACCCAAAACTCGTGAACCAAGAGGGTGATGCCCAGAGATATGGCGGATTGACAGCGATAAAGAAAGATGAGACCATCTTCGCCGCCTAAGACAAAGCAGAGATGAGAAAGGCCAAAATCATGGTAGTAACGAATTCAGAGTTCGTGTACACCTCCAAGTCTTTGTTTTGGCCGGACGTCATAATGCTGGCCGCAGTTGACCTAGACCTATTGCAATCAGTGTCATTGGCTATAGGGGTACAGAGGCAGACAGAGATGAACCCGATAACGATTGTGTTTGCTGGCATCAATGACCATCTACACAGTAGAGGTTTTCTGAGCAGGCTCAGAGATCCTGCAACAGCAGAAAACGCAGTATGGCCAGCGATAAAAGACATCCTGGAGTCGATGGGTGAAGTGGTAGACGCGACGAAGGAGGGATCATTCAATAAAGTGACGTTGAGAGTAGTATTTGCGTTGTCTCCGGGATATGCATATCTCCCGGATGGACTGAAATTTGTGTATGCAATGGTAGCCTTACTTTCGGAGGGAAAATATGATGTGATCATATCGGCCCCGGATCGCATGATAGAAATGGAGAACCTGAGGCCACTTAAGGCTGAACTGCCTGCAGTATGGTCAGATATCTCAAACGCGATGAGAGGGTTCAAGGACCACGCGCTACACATGTTGGTGTTGGACGAAGTGCTGGGGTTGGAACTGTCCAACTTCAGTCGGCAACTCAAACTGAAACCAGGAATAGATGACGACCATCGAGTGATCACGGCAATGTCCAACGACTTATGGTTCCGAGCAATGGAAGTGGCGAGTGAAGACACGAGAAGAAAGAATTCACTGGAGACGAGAGCTCATCTGGAAGCGATGGTGCTGAGAACCAAGCCGGAAGCAAACCAGTGGCTACACCTGAATCCTAGAGTAGCGGCATTGGGTGCAGATGCTTTTCAGCAAGGCCCAGTAATGATCACTAAGATACACGCCTACTTGTTGAAGGAGGTGAACCTGGCGGAAAATGCCGGAGAAAAGACAGCTGAGTTCGTGAACAGAATGTGTCAGATTACTCTGGAAACCTTCTGGACCAAGGAAGTGAAGGGACAGGAGGGATTTGAAAGGACAGACAGCATGCTAGAAGGGTTGGGAGTCGGATGGACCGCGTCCTTCTTGGCAAAAGTTTACCCGAAAGTCTCGCACTATTTGATAAAGGAATTCCTCCAAGCAGTAGTGAAAGTATCGATAGTGGAATTAATAGCCTTGTTCGTGACGTTCGGAGCGGAGAGTTTCGTAAAAGGACCGGTGATACTGCTTACGGATGGAATACAGAACCTGCGACTAGATGGACTTCTGACATTGATCGCAATAACCCACGGAAACTTGGGAGGACTGATGAAACTGGCACGTTGTCCAGAGCAGATGAAAGAGAGAGTGAGGAATCTGGATATGAAGAAATCCACGGACTCGTGGAACAAAATAAGAGACCTGAGACACACTATTATCCAGTATCTCTTGCAGCAAAATCGCTTTGGAACCGGAAAAGACGAGACAATTGAAAGAGAGGAAGATGTTAGACGACATGTTGGAGGCATGCCGCTGTTAACAGATTTGAGCTTAGCTATGAGAATCGATCCCTTGGCGCTGACCAGAGGAGTCACGGAGTTCGTGACAGTGATCTATGGACCAGCAGTCACCTTTGCGTTCCCTGACGTTAAAGTGGAAGCATATAGGAGGTCGGTGTTGCACCTGAACCTCATATCGGCAGTGGACGGTAGTACACTGAACTGGTGTGAGCAGCACGCATTGCGAGAGCTCATGAGTGAAGATCTGTTATTTGCGAAAATATCGGAGCCAGAGATGACAGTCATCAATTTTGACGATCACTTCTGTTACCGCATGGGAGAAGTAGAAAGAGGGCACATCGAGGTGTTTCCAAAGCTTTGGAATCTGAGGCCCTATGACAAAACGAATGGTGAAATGACCAGAGTGCCTCGTCTCACAGCAGCCTATCACAAAGTGAGAGAAGAGACGAAGGACTGGGGCGATTACAAGAAGCTACCGGAGGCAATCCCTGAATTCCCTCTGATAAGAAGGATGCTGCTCGGAGCAGTCTCCGTAGTACAAACTCCTAGATTGAGAGCATTCGAAACCAATGAAAGGAGAGTAGGGAATTTCTCGGTGACGATGGATCCATGCTTCGTAGGGAGAAATGCCGCCGTGTTACATTACACACGATTTGCGTACACGGATCAAGCGACGAGAAGGCGAATAAGCAACGCCGCTACTCCCAAGCCTGGAAGATTTGATGAGGAATGGAAGGGACTAGGCTTAGCTCCGATGAGAATGAGAGGCAGGACAGAATTGCCTGAAGCCTCATTAATCCTGACCAGTGTGAAAAAGGAGATGAAAGTGGGAGGAATATTGCAGACGAGAACCTTCCTAGCACCCTTCGGTTGCGAAGAAATCAAAGTGGTCCATGGAGAAGAGGAAGATAAATCAGCCGGTACATTGCTCATACCGAGATTCCAGGAAGAAGCTGACAATGACGAACAAGGACCATCGAGCTCGAACAAGGATAAGTCAGAAGGAGATGACGGACAGGGTGGAAGCCGTCAGACGAAAGAACCCATGCAACAAGATCAAGCTGGTGGGGAAGACGACAGGGCATCGACAGGAGGAACATCCAGCCTGGATTTCAATATCTTCAGTGATCTTGAGAATAATGCAGACACGTTGGAAACGACTGAGCCAGCGGATGAAGGCATCTCGACACTAGAACCTCCGTCAGCCTTTGAGGAAATGAAACGGAATTTGCCGGAGAGCAGCTCTCCTGGCAATTCAAGAAATAAAGACCAGAGAATCCTCATGGAATCACCTAGGAGGAGAAGAATAGAGGCCTCAGCCAGAGTACCTTTCTTGGGAACGCTGCCCGAAGAAGAATGGGAAGTACATCACCGAGACCACGAGAGTAGGACGGGATGTAAGCTGGACAGAGTGGCGTTCATGGAAGAAGTCTGGACTGTGGTTCAGAGCTATGGGACCCAATCCATCCTCAAAACAGGTCTCAATCAACCCTTGATGAGAGAAGTACTTGACAAGCTTGATGAGTGTGAAGGGAGACTGAGTGAATTATTGATCGACTCAGCCACTGATGAGAGTGAAGCGAATTCTCCCATCAAGATGACACCGCAGGATGATGAAGGAGAGGTGGTGTACCTGTCAAGGACCAGGAGAGGAGCGATGCGATCGAAAATGGTGATTGATAAAATCAATGCGATGAAAATGAAGTTAGGCAGCAGAGTGATGCCGAGGAGAATTGGAAAGACAAAAGTGGATTCAGAAATATCGATGAAAGCTGGTAACTCAGCGAAAAGGAAGCGAGTCGAAGAAGTCATGGATTTGGGGCAAGGTGATTATCAATTGTCTGGCACAGATAGAATATTAACCGATATAGCGATGGTGCCACCCATTCTCATGGCGGGGATAAAGTCAACCGGTTATAAATCCAAAAGGAGTGACCGCACTCTAACTGGAGCAATGTTAGAAATGGAAATACTCAGCCAATGTGGAGAGAGCAAAATGAGGGACTTCAAACCATCTCCCATGAATCATGGAAAGGGAAGTGTTGCAGGACAACTAACACCAGTGGAATACAACCGCCTAACAGTGTCTGAGACAGTGTCGATAGATGAACCCACCGGTGGATACATGGAGATGTTGGAATACCGAAACTCGGCTAGAGGGTATGTAATGGCCCTGGAAGAAGAAAAAGCCATGGAGGGTTATCTGGAAACAATGTTGCAAGGCACCACCCTCAAGCAGAAGGCGTATGGAACTTTGGCGTCGTCTGACGTGCAGGCGGAGACGATCGAGCAGTTAGTGAGCCTTCCATGGAAAGCAGTAGTATTGAGGTATTTCGAAGAAGAAATGAGGACTACGCCAAGAATACATGCTCTCGTGGCAGCACCTTACGTAAGGACAGAGTTACAACTCAGGCTCGCCTGGTGCATGATGGGACTGACTCGCGAGGAATATGACTCAGAGGAAAGAAAAAGGTCAAAAGAAGAAAAGGTGTTCCTTATGACGAATCTGAGGGATCTGATAGTCCAGGAGGGAGCAGCAGTAGCGTGTGCGAAGCGGAGAGATGCTCTCTGTTTCATTAGATTCCTGATAGAGCAGATTTCAGTACCTGCATTAAACACTTGTGTTAAAATGTCGAGGGAAGGCGATGAGCGAACGAAAGCCTTGTTCTTGCTAGCACTGCTGGACATGCAGCAAAGTAAACCGATGAGGGTGAACATGAAAGAACCTGAAGAATTGGAACCGATGAAAAAGATAGATGAGATCAGAAGATTCCCAAACAAGGAGCTGAGACTCACTAAAGAATCTATGGGAGCATTGCCGAAGTCCAGTGAATACTGTGGACCGATCAAGAAGAAGTCATATAGCTATGTATCTGGGATCTTAGGGATAGCGTACAATCCTTTCCTGAGTGAAGACATACGTGATTGCTTGTTTGATTATGAGCAGGCGGTGTTACTAAGATTCTGGACGTCCAGATTTGTAACGATTAAAAGCGTCAACAATTCACAGGCCAAATTGGGACTGGTCTTGGAAGAAGAGGTGACTGCACCTTCAGTACCAAAATCCGACAAGAGAGTGGAGTTTGGGTTGGGATTCTCAGATGAATTACTGAGAACGAGCTTGATGGCAGTGTGGGAATTGATGAGACCATCATGGTGTCCTAGTCCCAACGCTGACTCAATATTACGGGCGACACAAGACATACAGAGGGAACTGAATGCGGACTGTAACCTGCGTGACCTCAACATCATATATAATGTGATGATAACAGCCTCTAAGAGCAACGGAGAAGATAAAGTGGTGTTGCCTGGCTGGGGACCAGAAGACTGGGTCAAACCTGGTAGCTGTCTGGCGGAAGTCTGTGGACTAGAGGGTCACGTTTGTGGAAGTCTAGACTGTGTGAAAACCCTGGAGAAACAACACAAGCAGTTGACAGTATTGTTTGGAAATGTAGTGATGAAAGCAAGAACGGAAACGGAACTGATAGCAGATTGCCATGGAGGAACCGATGTGAATCTAGTGACAGCACTAGGATTCTACAGCATGTTTGGTTCTTTAGAGTCACTATTGAATCTAGAACAGAAACATGAGATGGTCACAGCCATCAGCGTAGAAGTATTCCCAGGAGTTCTGCAGACTGAGCAGAAGTATATAGGAAAATGGAGGGAAGCAATCGAAACAGAGATGAACATCAGACACAGCGAAACTTATTGTAGACCATCAGGAGCACGATATTTGGTGGGCTCAACGTTGGCTCCAATGTGCAAGAGCAGATATCCTGTACATTTCGTAGCTGTGGACGTAAAGAGTACAAGAACGATTGTGGATCAAGCCTTCTCAGTGCCGAAGTGTGTGAGATTAGCGAGGATGTCTGAAAAGTCTTACGAGTTACTATGTAAGATGTTCTCAGCAATTCCAGAGAGAACCAAAGAAGAGTTGGAGTCAATACTAGGAAAGAAGTTCATGGGATATGTGAGCGGGAACTTCAGTGACTTCGAAAAACAGAAACAGGGAGGATCAACTGTCACAGATTACAATGCAGTAGATGAGAATGATGAAAACCACCGAGTGATGATGGAAGTGGAACCATTGCTGGAAGCTTCGGGAAAACGTAATTGGAGGAGCATCATGTTGACGCATGATGAGTTTCCTTGCCACTGCTTGCTGCAGACCTGGTGGTATCCCAAGCGTAGTAATCTGATGTTGATCTGGGACTCTGGAGAGCTGCTCTCCATGGGTTTACCAGATTCATCACAGCCCGTAACAATAGTGATAGTGGGAGTTATGATGGCTATACGATGGCTGGAAGCTCATGTGAGAGAAAATAATAGACAAGAGGCACCAACGAGAGAACAATTGCGGAAATTAGATTGTCTGAAAGATTTAGATCTTTTTGAGACAATGTGCAAAGTTCTAAACATTCCGATGGAAGCGAAGAAGATATGGGCAAGAAAACGATTGATGCCATGGTTCAGAGCTAACATGACTGCATGGTTGTACGAGTATGCGAAAAAGCATATGTCGAAACATGGCAGAGTGTACAGTGAATATCAGCTGGACATTGGGCCAGGAGCTTTCAAGCTAGCTTTCGTGACTCATCGGAATGCAGTGACCACCGCTGTGAAAAGAATTTCCAGGACGAGCGAGCGTAGTGGAAATGAGAAGGCAGAGATGCTGAAAGAAGATTTGGAGAGAAACGTGACGTTGTGTCTCCACAACAGCTTCTGTAGAAACAGAGAATCAAACGTGGATCCCCTACCTTGCTGTAAACAGAGGGTGGAAGAGCAGAAGTGTTGTAGGACGGCTTCCAACAGCGTCAGGATAGTCAATGACGTGCTACAAGACACGAAAACCGAAAGTGCGGAGTCAGTGTCACAGGAGGAGGAAATGGAGCATTGACGAATGGTCGAGAAAACAAGAGGCAGCAAGAAAAAAAAATTGGAAGAATTTAGAAGTTTTAGAACTTCTAAACGACGAAAAAGAAGAGAACAAAGGGATGATGAAGAAAAGTCAAAACTCAGAATTGTTTTGTGTGTGTGAAAAACTCAAGTGAGAAACCAAGCAACCAAGTTGCAATTGAAAACTGAAACATTTAGTTGAGTTTTGAATTTGTTGCATTTATAAATTTGCATTTTGATTTTAACAGAAGGGGCTTTAGAGACACTTATTATTTATTTAGAAAGGCTTAAGGGAAGAGTATATTTAAATATTCCAGCCTGCATGATTGTTTTTAATCACTTAGGAAGATTGATCACTTTGTGGTGACGTGGAAGGCTTGAGTAATCTCTTGAGGAGGGAGGTTGTTGCATTGTTCTTTCTAACCACAAAGTTTCTTAGTTTTAATATTCAGGACAATAAACAAGCAAAATTTCCGAAGGGAAGGAGCATAGTAGGATAATTTTAGCTTGTTGGTTGGCAGGACTGTCCTGCAAGCCAACACCTTTTAAATCTAAGAGAAAAAGTTTTAATCGGGACATTGACAATGGAAGTCAGAAAATATGTTTTATCTTAAGTCATATCCTCAGAGTGCAGGTTAATGAGAGAATTTGAAGGCTATAGTGATGTAGTATGATGCCATTTATATTCTGCGGTGAGTCGATGTGACGTGGATAAAAGTAATTTCGTGCATTTTGTAAATTCTGTTCGATGACACTGTAACCATTTAGAACATTGCGCGATTCAATGAGGACATTGACCGGACTGTCCGGGGAGTATGTGACATTCGACCAGAATGGCCAAAATGCAATCTCTGCAGAATTCGGAATTTTAGCAGTGAGCCTTCCGGATTGGTGGTTTTTAAGAACTAAGGGCGTTATTGGAACGTTTAGCCAAACGGTGAAGGCCGGAATATTCTAGTATTTTAAAATTTCAAAAATTCGAATGATGACGTCACATTTCTGAGAAATGCTGAAACGGCCATTTTAAACAAAAACGAGTGAAAAAACAACAACATTAGTTGCGCTGACGAGAACAACTTTATCGAAATTGAAGAAGTCGAAATTGAAGAAAAACAGCAGCAGATTGCAGAGAACGTTCCGAGTTGCAACTATTGTGCTGCTACTATAGTTGCAAGGCCGTTGCGAACAACGGTGAAGGGTAAGAAACCAGCCTTCCGTGTTGTCGTGAAATCGAACTTAAGGAGCTTGATTCACCGGACTCAAGAATCCGGAAGGGTCTCGGGACGGAAAACTTTTATTGACTCATATGAACTTTTAGCATCCTGTCATGTCCTGACTTGAATTTAATTGATATTTGGATTAGTTTTGACAAGGATGAGGTGCTAAGAGTTGGGGGGGGGGGGGAGAAAAGGGTTGATCCATCTTCGATGGAGATGATGATTTTTATCTACTGAACAAAAACAATAGTAATATAATAAGTAGTAGCCCTGTTTTTAGGAGTGACCTCGTGGTCTGGGGATACTGAGACCGAGCCATGAGCTCACTATTTTTGCATGTAATTCAGTTAATTTGAGCGTTCTGGTCGAAGCCGGAGAACAGTAACGTTTTTGTCGACCCGATGTTAGAAAAGACCACCGAAAAGTACTGGCTTGGTAGAGACGGTGAAAAACATGCAAAGCTCTGTTTAGACGCTAGCCAGTCGTCTTAAGACTTAGTTTTGTTATGTGTCGATATGTATCTTCCGGGCGAATGTTACAGTATATCTCTCGTGTACGATTCGTTTTGTTATATAATTCTTGTATTTGAAAACACAGTTTTATTTTCAGTATTACAGAAATTCTGCAAAAGAAGAATTCTCGCTGTATAACAGGGTGCCATGATTATAAACAAGCTCTGGTTCAACTGGAGTTATTTCAAATATGCTATCATCTCATCTTTTCTGATTGTGTCCTGTTGTGCAATTTGTAGTCATGTTCCGATGGATATGATGATTTTTATCTTCTGAACAAAAACAACAGTAATATGATAATAAGTAGTAGCCCTGTTTTTAGGAGTTAGTTCGTGACCAGGGGATACTCTGAGACCCAGCCATGAGTTCACTATTTTTGCATGTAACTTAGTGAATTTGCGCGATCTGGCCGATAGCCTTGAAAAGTAGCGATTTTGTCGACCCGATGTTAATGGAACCCACAGTGACCTGGCTTTGGTAGAGACGGTTAAAAGCATGTTAAGCTGTGTTCAGACGCTAGCCAGTCATTTTAGGACCTAGCTTTATTTTCCGTCGGTATGTACTTCCGGGCTAATGTTACACTTCAATCAAAGTTTTCCCTCGACTCTTACTGCACCTTCTTCGTCAAATGTCGATGCAACACATGTACAACTTAAATAACTTCTCTATCATAACCTTTCCTACAACTCGTATAAACTCAATTTTGTTTTTGATTTACCCCATATCAGGTAATTAAAGTCTTTATCTATCTATCTATTTATCGACTGCTTTTGAGCATAAAACCATTTTTGCGTAAAAAAGTAACATGAGTAGCAAGTGGGGAAACACTTCTTCTGTTCTCTTATCATCACTTCGGTAATGTTCAAAGTGTCGTCCTGAATGTATGCTCATTTTAGAGACCATGAAGCGCTTCCTCTTCATCAGATGTAAATATTTTACAGTCCTAGCTTTCGTTGGTTGCTGCTTAACATTCATGTTCTCTTCCTCTGGAAATGACGAAAAATTGTATAGAAACCGAATCGCCTCCCTGACTAGAATGGTATCCGACATGCAGTCATTGCTGTCTAGAACGGGACTCTCAGCTGTGGTTGGAATGGAAGTAGTTATTGAGACAACTGCAAAAATAGATTTTCTCCTTGTGGCGACAGAGTTTGATAGTCTTGACTATCGAGATTCATATATTGCTCCTAATATTCGTGCTGCTATCGGAAAGGTATGTTTATAGAGAAGTGTCAAGGCATTTTTTCATGTTTTGTGTTAAGGCATGTTGACCCTGATTTATCTCAAGTTGTTACGCGACATTTTGTTCTTTTCACCTCTATTTGTTTCCAGCTATTGGTTATGTGGGCAGAAACAATAAGTAATATTCGGGTAAACTAATAAATTCTGGTCGAACAAGCAAGATAAGGACTTGATTAATGAAGGAAAGTTCCTTCTTAGCTTCGCATCCAGCTTGAAAAATATTTACCCAATTGCTTAAAATGAAAGAGAAAAAGGTCCCCGAGCATTTGCAAAACGCTTAGCAATTTCATCGGCTCAAAAATTGCCCTTAACATTTGTTTTTATTTTGGAATCCTAGAGATTTTTACTTCTAATTTTTACTTTTATTACTTCGTTTCCTCGGATTGGTTGTCAACAGGATATCTGGGGAAGAAAATATGGGGGAAAAGGTTTTGAATCAACCATCGGTATAAAGTATAGAGAAATACTGAAAGTGTACAATTTATGCTGGAATGATATTCGATGAGGAATGTTTATTGATTGTGGCACAAAATGTTTATGTCGGTGTCTCGGGTACTACAGGACGTGTATTGCTGTTTCTTCCGGTGTCCTCTCAAGGCTATCAAGGCAGTTTTCAGGATGGTGAAGGAGAGCTTCTTCCGGATATAGTTCATAGTGTCCGCATACGTACAGTTCAGCTTCTCACTCATTTTTTCCGCCAGTATAGCATGATATCGCTCTGCCTCCTCACCCATGGCGCCGTTGGTCGCAAAAATCAAGGGGGTAAAAGAGGCATGCTCTACCTGCAGAACGCGGTCGTTGTATTCGACTTTTTTCCGATTCTCATGAGTCTTTAGGAGTGGCTTCAGTTTTCGGTTCCTATTACTTGGAGCGTTCGGGTGTGTGAAACGGACGTCAAGAAACATTTTCTGCAGCGGCGCCCAAAAACCTCGACAAGAAATATCCAGTCTTGCATTGTCTTCCAGATTGCTTCCACTTGCAAGTTCTTCATTTCCCGTCAATTGGATCAGACCGGGCTCAACGCTCACATCCTTGCACACGTTACGTAAAAAAATATTGAAGAAAATATTGAAATAGGGGAAAAAATATTGAACTATAACTACTGGAAATAAAAAAAGGATAGCCGGTTGCTCTGCAAGTTGCACAGAATGATCCGATCAGATTAATAAAACTGCAAAACTTTTTTTCAAAATAGTGTTGTTTTTAGTGCGTGGCGTGATTAGAGAATGATACAAACGCGTAGAATATTAGCGTATTAGACCTAACTGGCAACGTTCATTGCCCTTAAAAATGATTGATAAAAATCGAAAAAACGATTTTCTTTTTTAAATCAAGTGTACTTAACCGGAAAGCCTAATTAAAAGTTAAGTTTTACTCGATAATGAACGTTACTCGATCGCTTTACTCGCTCGAAATTGATTTAAAACTCAAAGTTTAAGGCCAGCTTTTCTTGACACCAGGATAATTTTATGACCGTTTCCTAATGTGCTTCGAATCATGACTGAAAGGGCTTGAATGTGATATATCACTTATCCAATTCCTATGATTTATTGTGGTATCTAACGTTGGGCTGAAAACAACGAGAGTCGACCGCGGTTCAAGTTGACCAGAGTTTTTTGACCATACCATATTTACGCTTGCGATTAGCAAGCGTTATCAAATCGGAATATAGCCTTTTTCGTGTTAACAACTTGTTTAACAGAATCACTTGGTATCTTGGTTCATAATGAATTCAAATTTTCAAGCGTCTCCGGTACACGTAGTCTGGAGGTAACGAATACGTCTGAAGCGGCAAAGGTCCTCGCTCTTGTTGTTTTAGAGGTTTTGGCATTTTAAAAATCCGGCTGAATCGAAATTTGACTTTACATTAGTTGTAATTATACCTCATTTTTTAAAAGTTTCGTTTTTTCTAAAACATTTTTTGTCTTTTTATTGGCTAAATAGGTTTCGGCTTAAATAAATCGACCTAGTGGCCTCTCATTGTGAAATGTGGGGATTGAATTGCGTGTGTCCGCAGGGGAAAAGGGACATCAATTTTTTTCATTAGTTATGAAATTTTTTGAGTTTTTCCCAGACTATTTTCTTCTTCCCAATTGTGACCACCTGGAAAAAATTGGAAGGAGGTTCAGTGCAGTATCATATATCGGTACTATTTATTCCATATTTGGATTCTTAGTTGATTTTTAGTAAAATGAAAAACATTCAGCGAAGGAGATAATCTTTGTTACCATAACGAAAAGTGGTGTGTTAACTTTTATTATAGATGAGACTCATTCATAGTTTTTTTGGTGGAAATATAGACTGCACGTATCAAGCTGAAGCCCTGAATGTTCAGACTACCTTTCGTGTATTCGAATCTGGCCAGGACCTGTTTTTTTGAACGGGGAAATTCTCCGTTTCAAAAAAATTGCCGGTTTATGATTTGTCTGCTTATGTGTTGTCCGCTTACTTGCCACATGCTGTATGCAGTTTTCAGTGTACTTGTTTTTCAGGTTTTCATTTGCTCTTTCAATTTGTATTTCTACTAACTTCGAATTCGTTCAATTGCCTTTTTTTAACCTTTGTAAATTTTTTTGATTTAAATTTTTTCGTTCTAATTGATTTCTGTTTATATTTCATTGGCTCACTTACCTAACTTTGGGTCGTTCGGGCAAACTATAGTTTATATGCTTTTCTCCGGATCGCATAAAACGTTGAAAATCTTAGATTAGAATTTATGTTTTTCATGGCAACAATTTTTTTTGCTCGAATGTTTTCAAATTTTCATCAAACGCCGTCGAGTGTGTTTCTAGACGAGTTTTCTGCAAATAGAGCATCATTCAAGACTAATTTAGAATTTCATTAGTTGTAATTTTGAACATTTTTCCATTCTCTTTGGATTTGGTTGCTTCCTTTCCTATCTGCTAGCTTGCAATGCTATTTTTGTGGTATCTCAAGTGATGCGGAGCTCTGCTTCGTCTCTGTGTCTTAATAAACTACAAAAATGTTTGTTCTTTTATCAGTTACCTAGAGTTTGATAGTCTTGACTATCGAGATTCATATATTGCTCCTAATATTCGTGCTGCTATCGGAAAGGTATGTTTATAGAGAAGTGTCAAGGCATTTTTTCATGTTTTGTGTTAAGGCATGTTGACCCTGATTTATCTCAAGTTGTTACGCGACATTTTGTTCTTTTCACCTCTATTTGTTTCCAGCTATTGGTTATGTGGGCAGAAACAATAAGTAATATTCGGGTAAACTAATAAATTCTGGTCGAACAAGCAAGATAAGGACTTGATTAATGAAGGAAAGTTCCTTCTTAGCTTCGCATCCAGCTTGAAAAATATTTACCCAATTGCTTAAAATGAAAGAGAAAAAGGTCCCCGAGCATTTGCAAAACGCTTAGCAATTTCATCGGCTCAAAAATTGCCCTTAACATTTGTTTTTATTTTGGAATCCTAGAGATTTTTACTTCTAATTTTTACTTTTATTACTTCGTTTCCTCGGATTGGTTGTCAACAGGATATCTGGGGAAGAAAATATGGGGGAAAAGGTTTTGAATCAACCATCGGTATAAAGTATAGAGAAATACTGAAAGTGTACAATTTATGCTGGAATGATATTCGATGAGGAATGTTTATTGATTGTGGCACAAAATGTTTATGTCGGTGTCTCGGGTACTACAGGACGTGTATTGCTGTTTCTTCCGGTGTCCTCTCAAGGCTATCAAGGCAGTTTTCAGGATGGTGAAGGAGAGCTTCTTCCGGATATAGTTCATAGTGTCCGCATACGTACAGTTCAGCTTCTCACTCATTTTTTCCGCCAGTATAGCATGATATCGCTCTGCCTCCTCACCCATGGCGCCGTTGGTCGCAAAAATCAAGGGGGTAAAAGAGGCATGCTCTACCTGCAGAACGCGGTCGTTGTATTCGACTTTTTTCCGATTCTCATGAGTCTTTAGGAGTGGCTTCAGTTTTCGGTTCCTATTACTTGGAGCGTTCGGGTGTGTGAAACGGACGTCAAGAAACATTTTCTGCAGCGGCGCCCAAAAACCTCGACAAGAAATATCCAGTCTTGCATTGTCTTCCAGATTGCTTCCACTTGCAAGTTCTTCATTTCCCGTCAATTGGATCAGACCGGGCTCAACGCTCACATCCTTGCACACGTTACGTAAAAAAATATTGAAGAAAATATTGAAATAGGGGAAAAAATATTGAACTATAACTACTGGAAATAAAAAAAGGATAGCCGGTTGCTCTGCAAGTTGCACAGAATGATCCGATCAGATTAATAAAACTGCAAAACTTTTTTTCAAAATAGTGTTGTTTTTAGTGCGTGGCGTGATTAGAGAATGATACAAACGCGTAGAATATTAGCGTATTAGACCTAACTGGCAACGTTCATTGCCCTTAAAAATGATTGATAAAAATCGAAAAAACGATTTTCTTTTTTAAATCAAGTGTACTTAACCGGAAAGCCTAATTAAAAGTTAAGTTTTACTCGATAATGAACGTTACTCGATCGCTTTACTCGCTCGAAATTGATTTAAAACTCAAAGTTTAAGGCCAGCTTTTCTTGACACCAGGATAACTTTATGACCGTTTCCTAATGTGCTTCGAATCATGACTGAAAGGGCTTGAATGTGATATATCACTTATCCAATTCCTATGATTTATTGTGGTATCTAACGTTGGGCTGAAAACAACGAGAGTCGACCGCGGTTCAAGTTGACCAGAGTTTTTTGACCATACCATATTTACGCTTGCGATTAGCAAGCGTTATCAAATCGGAATATAGCCTTTTTCGTGTTAACAACTTGTTTAACAGAATCACTTGGTATCTTGGTTCATAATGAATTCAAATTTTCAAGCGTCTCCGGTACACGTAGTCTGGAGGTAACGAATACGTCTGAAGCGGCAAAGGTCCTCGCTCTTGTTGTTTTAGAGGTTTTGGCATTTTAAAAATCCGGCTGAATCGAAATTTGACTTTACATTAGTTGTAATTATACCTCATTTTTTAAAAGTTTCGTTTTTTCTAAAACATTTTTTGTCTTTTTATTGGCTAAATAGGTTTCGGCTTAAATAAATCGACCTAGTGGCCTCTCATTGTGAAATGTGGGGATTGAATTGCGTGTGTCCGCAGGGGAAAAGGGACATCAATTTTTTTCATTAGTTATGAAATTTTTTGAGTTTTTCCCAGACTATTTTCTTCTTCCCAATTGTGACCACCTGGAAAAAATTGGAAGGAGGTTCAGTGCAGTATCATATATCGGTACTATTTATTCCATATTTGGATTCTTAGTTGATTTTTAGTAAAATGAAAAACATTCAGCGAAGGAGATAATCTTTGTTACCATAACGAAAAGTGGTGTGTTAACTTTTATTATAGATGAGACTCATTCATAGTTTTTTTGGTGGAAATATAGACTGCACGTATCAAGCTGAAGCCCTGAATGTTCAGACTACCTTTCGTGTATTCGAATCTGGCCAGGACCTGTTTTTTTGAACGGGGAAATTCTCCGTTTCAAAAAAATTGCCGGTTTATGATTTGTCTGCTTATGTGTTGTCCGCTTACTTGCCACATGCTGTATGCAGTTTTCAGTGTACTTGTTTTTCAGGTTTTCATTTGCTCTTTCAATTTGTATTTCTACTAACTTCGAATTCGTTCAATTGCCTTTTTTTAACCTTTGTAAATTTTTTTGATTTAAATTTTTTCGTTCTAATTGATTTCTGTTTATATTTCATTGGCTCACTTACCTAACTTTGGGTCGTTCGGGCAAACTATAGTTTATATGCTTTTCTCCGGATCGCATAAAACGTTGAAAATCTTAGATTAGAATTTATGTTTTTCATGGCAACAATTTTTTTTGCTCGAATGTTTTCAAATTTTCATCAAACGCCGTCGAGTGTGTTTCTAGACGAGTTTTCTGCAAATAGAGCATCATTCAAGACTAATTTAGAATTTCATTAGTTGTAATTTTGAACATTTTTCCATTCTCTTTGGATTTGGTTGCTTCCTTTCCTATCTGCTAGCTTGCAATGCTATTTTTGTGGTATCTCAAGTGATGCGGAGCTCTGCTTCGTCTCTGTGTCTTAATAAACTACAAAAATGTTTGTTCTTTTATCAGTTACCTAGCACTGAAAAATCGGGCCTCTGAAAAGTCTGGATTGATAAATCTCCGTGACATAAGGTGATACCCGAGATTATTGGTTGAATCCTTGTCTCCTGATATTATTATAAAACTTTTTTTCTTTGGTTTTTGTATGTGGAGTTCAGCTTCCCGTCTGTTTGATTGCTATGTTAGTAATAAAATTTTTCTCTATAATTTCAAATGAAAGTAAGTTGGAGTTAAATTGTTCAATATCTGCGTTCAAAATATAAAGTTGTTTTGAAAGTAACAATTTATTTTGGAACTGAGTTTATTTTTTCTTAAGCGCTCACAGTATTTTGTTTTAAAGCTTATAGTTTGAAGTAAGCTTTCTATTTTTATTTCAGTTTTTTCCTGACCTTTTGTTTGTAACGTGGATTCAATTCTCTTAATGGCCTTTTTTGGTTTTGGTAAAATGAGTGGATCTGAACGAACGCCTAGACTTATCATAGTAAAAGCAATGTAGGTACATTTGTCAACAGTTTTCCTCTTTAAAATGAGGATGCAAAAAAAAATCATTTTTGAAGTTTTCCCAAAGTTTAAGTTCCAAGAAGGCGTTGAAAGAATTTTTGATGAATAAATTTTACTGGAGTATGACGGCTTAACTTGAAATAACAGCTTACTTTTAAGCTTGCTTTATTCGCTCGAAATTAGACAGACAATCAAAAATTTCGAATAGGTTTTGCTCGACACTGAGAAAATTTTAATGTCGTTTGAATCGCGCCTGAAACGTCTTTAATATGATATATCATTCGAACTATTACGATGGTTATTTGTGGTGCCTGATTAAGAGCTAATGAACGTGTTTATTTAAGAGTTAATTCACTTTTTCGTGCTTTGACTTTTGATTTTTTTTTGGTTCAATCAATTTCCTTTGTTATAATGAACTACCACCCCCCCCTTCTCCTCGGCACGCTAATGGTGTGCAGGCAAAACACTCGTTACTCAGGATGAGATTTTCTCGAAAGCAGCCTAAAATACTTTCATTTGTTTGGACTGGAGCCAAACTAGCATAAGTAAGTATAAGGGAACATATTAAACAAAGCTAATTGTATCAGGGCGAAGCCCTGAATGTTACGACTGCCTTTTAAGGACTGTGGAGCAATAATAACTTGAAAAAATTTTGATTTTTTTTTACTTTGGATCATTTTTCAGCTATCCAAACTGCGTCACATTTTGAATACTTCAATTAGAAGTAATTGTTGCAGCGAGACCTAGAAAAATTCTAGAAAGCAGAATTATAAAAATTGATAGATGATCAGGGATCTGATCTTGTTAACTATTCCCCCTTTGCATTAGGGCTGCCAATTCGTTACGAATGTACTAAATTTGTATAGGCTGAACTGTTCAATTTTTTCGTTAGAGATGGGAAATTCGTTACAATTACCATAAGGATGAAATAGTTAACAAGATCCGATGATCACTAATTGACTATTTTCAAACAAACAAATTTTTTACTCAGTTCTTTTTTTGTTAGTTCAAACATTTCTATGCCACTAATTATAACGCCCTTCAATTTTTTTTATTTCTTTTTCTTAAGAAAATATAATCAATGAGCCTACTAACCTGTGATGTCCATTTAAAAAAATAAAAATTGAAATTGTTGAGAAAATAATAAAAATTGTTGGCATCAATTTAAATTTTTCCGTAACTATTTAAATTTTCCTTTAGAAATTTGAATTTTTCATCAGTTTGTTTTTTCGCAATTTTGTGAAACGAATTCCCAAGCAGTTTTTTTGGGCACATCTATTTGGTACAAAAATTCAGATTGTCGTGAAAATTTCCGCGGAACTGTGAAATGGGATGTAAATTATCATGAGTTTACTCTGTACTTTGGCGGCGGATCGAATACCTTCGGAGCAAATTTACTTTTTTTTTCATTTTAAATTGTTCGATTTCAATTAAAATTTTTAATTTAAATTGAGTGGGCTCATAATTTTACGTTCAAATTAATTTATATATATTTTTTTAAATGCTAATAAATGCTGTGATCATTTTTAAATGATCACAGCCACTAGGAGACAGTAAAACCCAAGCAAGGTAATTTAGCGTGTACTTTTCTGGTAGTTTCTGGTCACGCGACAAATAAGTTGTAACTTTTCTTTTTTTCTAAATAAATGGGGTCTTATGCACTGAACGGCCAAAAATAAATCCAAACTAAATGAAGGCAAACTCCACTATCGTACAGCAAAATCTGTACGAAACATGTAGTTTATTATACTTGCGAATGCTGGTGTATTTAAGAGTATTGAACGTAGTGAAGACTCTTATTTAGGTTTTGTGATTTTTCAGGAAAAGGTCTTAAAATGCTCTAATAACTACAGCTGTGCATTCATTCATATTATTGCATTTATGAATGCACTTAGCCATATATGCAATTTTTGAGTTCAATTGAAATTCATCGGCGGAAAGTTAAGTAAATAGCACTCTCGAAATATGAATGTGGAAATGGCGCAAAAAAATGTTAACTATTTCTAGTTTCTAGATTTCTAAAAGTAGAATTTAATTTTTAGACTTCCATCGGAACTGTTTTTTTTCTGTTTAATTGAGCTCTATTTTTTCCTGTTGCTATCGTGGTTATTCCGGCTTAACAACTTAACCTCAGTAAATATTATTCTGATTGACAAGCAAAGCTTTTTCAACGATTTTTGACGCAATCGTTCTTTTGTTTTTCCATTAGCGGCTTTAATTTTTGATTCAGTCTAGTGGTTTTGCCTTAGATTATTTTGTTCTCATTGCTGAAAGTTTTTGTTCTTTGTGGATTCAAGCGAAATATGGCGGAAAAATTTTATAGATCAATTTTGTTTTCGGCAAAAGTTGTGTCTACTTTTTTTATTGTCGGTCTAGATGCCGCTAGGTAAATGACTTCGAATGCTTTTTTAATGGCAGTGATTGCGTTTCTTGACATTTTTTCCCAATGCTATCAGACAAGATGATGTATCGGAAGTATTGTGTATTGTATATGTACTTTAAAAACAAGGGTTATCAGTTACTGCTATTTTTTTTAAAATAGGCCAATAGTTTAACCGCTCAATTTGTATGTTGAAGCTTGCTTCTGTTTGAGTCTTTCATACACACGTTGAAATAAATAGCAAATGGTTTAAATTTTTTCGACAAACGTGTCTTCATTTTACTTGTCTTATGCAAGTTGAGTCGTACATATGGAAGTCCAACTCTTTCGCCTTCCTTAACAACCTTTCTAATAATGTAACTCGAATATTTTCGGGATTTTCTATTTAAAACCGATTTTTTTCTTTAAAAAAGTAGTTAAATCTAGAAGCCTTTTTAGGAAAACTGCGTCATAGAAAGTGAAACCAGTGGAGCGGATATTCAAGTAGTGGATTTGTACCGAAATATGGACATCGCCAGTGCTCAATCCGGACACTGGATGGACAAGGCTATCAATTGGACGTGGGATAGTGAATCGTTCAAGCAGCGAAAACTAGAGGTCATTATGATGCCACATTCGCATAATGATCCTGGCTGGTTGAAGACATTCGAACAATATTTTGAACAAGACACGAATGGCATCTTAAATAACATAGTCAATTTTCTGGAACAAAAAGAAACGTAAGCTACCCTAATTTGTTGTTTATGGCTGTTCTGTTGTGATGTAGTTAAGATAAGTAGGTTTTACATGTAGTTTTTGTTTACCGACCGAGTACTGTAAGTCATTCATTATTAACTTTTAAGCAAATAACCGTTGATTTTGATACATGGATATTTTCCCCGTTCATGTAAATGGATTCGATTGAGTATCAAGGATAGTTGAACATATGGAATTTATTGAGGCTTTATGATTTCTTGTTTTTTAAGGAGAAAGTTCAGTTGGGCTGAAATATCGTTTTTCTCCATGTGGTGGGAGAGAGCTAACGACAACCAGCGAGCCCGAATGAAGGCTCTGGTAGCCTCGGGCCGAGTGGAGTTCATCACTGCGGGATGGGTAATGGAAGACGAAGCAAACACTTACCTATACGCTATGGTTGACCAGATGATAGAGGGGAACCATTTTATTAAAGATCACTTGGGAGCCAAAGCTAAATCAGCATGGTCAATAGATCCTTTTGGTCAGAGTTCAACTGTGGCTTATTTGCGAAAGCGAATGGGATTCTCAAACATGGTGATTCAAAGGACACACTACTTGGTGAAAAAGTACCTGGCGTCCAAGAAGAATCTGGAGTTCAGTTGGAGACAGAATTGGGATCCAAGAGGAGACAATGATATGTTCACGCATATGATGACATTCAGCTCCTATTGTACCTTGGATCAATGTGGACCGGATAAACCGACATGTTGCCAGTTTGATTTCGCCAGAATGGCATCAGGACAAACGTGGGGCTGTCAGGGTAACAAGCCCGTTGTAAGTAAAATTTTGGGATGAGCTAAATTGAACATGCAAGCCAGTTTCCGTGCAAGTAGCTCAGAATGTTCTGGCCATTCATAAAAAAATCAAAGAGTTTTTTTTTCAAAGTCGTTTTTGCGTGTTCTGAAGAAGCGTGAATGAGACATAATCGCAACAGTTAAGTTCGAAAAATAAATAACAAACAGAAATGCAAAAATATTTTTAAAAAGTTTTTCACTACTTAGTTTTTCATGATTTTTGCGAAAGCAAGTGTCTTGTAATCGAGAATAAAGTGTTTCATTATATTTGCGAGAGCAAGTGTCGTGTAATCGATAACTAGACTTTTTCCGTAAACAACTTTTCATCTCTTCTTTGTCTTCTCTTCTTGCCGTGTCTTAACAATTTCCAGGTTTCTTTCCTACTTGGCCTAGGAGTACGGCCTTCGCTTTTGCACTCTTAAGTATGGTATTCGAGTATCGGTCGGACCTTTTTTTCAGCATGTAATGCAATTGAAATTTATTTTTCGGTAAAGTTGAGTTGTCGGACTCCCGTTTGTCTGCTCAAGTTTTGTTGTCTAAGTCGCCACATCACGGATTTTGTTTGTGCTGTAAGCAACTTTATTACGGTGGCTAGTGCAAGTGTTGTTCATTCTACAATCTGGGGGGACTAGAAAGATAGTTTTTTTCATAAAATCATTTTTTTTTCGGTTAAACTAATGTCTGTTCCAAGATTGTCGGCTTAGCTGCCTCATCACTGATTTTTCTTGTGCTGCAAGCATTTTTCATTGTAGTTGCATGTGTAAGTGTTGTTCACTCTAGCTTCAGGTGGGACTTCAAACTGCAAAGGTTTTTGGTTATAAGACCATATTTTTTGGCTCAACTTGGGTCTGCTCAATGTTTTCGGCTTTGTTTTCTCTTCGTAAATTTTGTTTCCTTGTTTTTTTAATATTAAAATGTCTGGTCTGTTTGTCTAAAATGAACTTCTTTCTCGAGATACACCAACTTTTAAATTTTGAAAGGCCTAGTTTTTAACTTTTTTTATTTTTCGACTTTTGTTTGTGTTGTATCGCAAGTGATACGAAGCTCCGCTTCGCGTCTGTGTAAAACCTAGTCGCGCACTTAATTTGCTCGAAATTAGACCAAAATTTCAAACTGGACAAATTTCTCAAACTTTTTAATGTCGATCAAACAACGATTGAAAGTGCTTTACGATGATATATTACTCGACATATTCCTATAATTTTTCATGTTACTTGATTTTACGCGAAACACAAAAAACTAAACAAGGTTAGCTGGTTGCTGTGCAAGTATCACAGAATTATCCGCTACCACACTCATAAAAAAATTTACAATGAGTTGTTTTTCTTTTTTCATTCAATTAGTGTCGTTTTTGTGTGCGATGAAACTGTACAAGCGCACAGAAAGTGATTGATTTAGGCATAATCAAAAACAAAAAGTCATAATATGAAAACGATTTTGAGAAAAAGCTAAAATTTTAGCTCAATAATAAAAAATAGTTATAGAAAATTTTCATTATCTAGCAAGCGCTAAATAAGGCTTTCAAAACTAGTTTTCTTGTCAGTAAGTTCAAATTTTTTTGGCCTAAATCACAAGTTTTTGTACAACGAATGTTAGACTAATACTTTAAATTTCAAACAAGTTTTTTTTTCGACACTGGGACAACTTTTTGAATGTCAAATGTCCTTCAAATCACGGCTTAAAGGGCGCTATTATGATATATTACTTGAACCTTTCCCATTATTTCTTGTGGTACCTGATTTTGCGTGAAAAAAAATTAACACACATTGGAATACAAAGTTCCTCTTCATTTTTAATGGTCGGGACAGAAAAAGAAACAAAACACTCACATGAATACAAAGGTCCTCCCCATTTTCAATGACGGAACAACGATTCGGTTGGTGAGTTGCAGGTATATGGTTTTATGATTCAATGGGTCAGTTAAAAATTTATGTTTACATTTCAGTGGTATTGAAATGACTTAGAATTGAATATATATCAATCAAGGCTTGAAAAGTGGTACTTTTATTTTGGACTTATATCATTAACCTCCTTGTTGTTTACAGTTGAACAGCTTTGGTAAGTAAAAAGAATTTGATCTGATTTGACTGTTTGCTCAGCATTTGCAAATCGATGTTGCTTCCTGTCTGCTTCTAACAAATTAACTGAAAAATAGTAACTCTAGAAAATCTACATGTTTGTATCTAACTGCCTCCTTGACTGTCTAACCACATTTTATTAGCCTGCTTGATTGTATTTCCTAGAGACAAGAAGGTTAAAGTTTTGATTGCTGGCTATTCTTTAGGTGGTCACACCTTATAACGTGGCAGAGAGATCGGCTAAGCTGGTGGATCAGTTCAAAAAGAAGTCGACTATCTACCGGTCCAATGTCATTCTGGTGGCTGTTGGACAAGATTTCTCGTGAGAATTAATAAATTTTCTTTGAAAATCTGAGATAATGTTTGCTTCCCAGAATCTCTAATTTCTGTTCGAGTATATCTTTTGGTTTTCAAGCTTAAAAAATAAGTGTTCATTTTGGTATAGATTTTGAGCGTCGTATACAAATACAATCTACCTCCTTATTAGATGCCTGAAGTCTGATTATTATCAGTGAAAATATAAGCTTTTTTGACACATATTTAGGTCCAGTCGCGATTATTTACATATAAGGGAAAGGACCAGTAATGAACGAGCTAATCAATTCGATGCGGAGAACCCCTATTGTTAGGACCTACGTACTGTTTTTGTTATTTTTCCGGGCTGAGAATTGTTGGCTCATTCCGAAGCAATCAGAGAAGATCATGGTGAGCGTCGGACCACCGATGTTTTGGTTGAGAGACAGACTATTTGAGATGTCAATAAGATGGAAAAATTCAGATTTTTTTTATGGGTTTAAGGATAGGATTTACGGGATAGGATTGTCCAGATATTGTCTTCTTTCTTGGTACAAGCTCTCTTATCTCAAAAGAAGGTGGAAGGCTTTTTCGAGTAATAGCACTGCAATGCGGATGACGACAATGGTTTTAAAAAGTGTTACATTTCTTACAATGAGGGCCTCTTATATTGCCGATGAGGATCATGATGATAATAATGTGGATGTTACAGGTTCCGGACTGTGGGTGAGGCGCGCCATGTGTTTGAGAACAATGAGATGATAATGGACTTTGTGAACTCACACCCCGAGTTCAACACCCACATCAAGTGGGGCACTCTGAGCGACTACTTCGAACTTGCACACAGTCGTCTGCGCCCATCTGATATACCACATTTGAGGTTAGTTGAGTTCGAATCAATGTTATGGCATGGAAAGCAGTTTGAAGATACAAAAGTATACCAAGAATGTATAATTTGTTTCAAGCTGCTACCGTAGATGCCACTGAGGTAGTCGTAGGAGTTGCAAATCTTTCGAACAAATGTGGCTGCTGAAATCCTTTAGCTTCCAATTTTATACTTGCATGATTTTTCAAAAATTAAAAAAAAAACTTAGATCTAAAAAAAACTTTTGGTGGCGTGTTGTAAATGTAATCTCAGGAGATTTGTATCTTAAATTTAAATATGACTGCTCAGCGCGTTTTTTCCTAGATATGGCGTTCTCATGATTTTTGAAAAACTTACAAAAATGCATATTTTCAAAAGCAGCTTAAATTTTGAAAATGTCGGCTTTTTTTGTCGGGTGATGTCAAGTTACTACCAGGAGTTGCAGATGTCGCCTCAATCCTAATTTCAGAGCTCGAATTTTCTTAGTACTTGCAATTGATGTTTTTTTTTCATTAAATCAGAATTAAACTAAGAAAAGAGTCTGATTTTATAAAAATGTCGATTGATGACAGCAAATGATTTACGTACGGGCTAATGAAAATAAAGAACTAAGTTGAAGGAAATCCTTTTTTTACTTGGTGATGCTGTAAATTAAATCTTTGTCAATTTTTTTTATTATAAATGGAGTTGTATGCTGTCGGCCATTTTTGGGTTTTTTAAGAATTCCAGTACATGAAGATTTGACCTGACCAGTGACAATTTAAAAAGAACTTTTTAGTTAAAATTGTTTAGGTCGTTCAATGTTTGAAATAAAAAGTGTTGTTGGATATACCCGTCTATTGCTACGGTTGCATTCATTTTGGTGTATTTTTATGTTTTTTTTTTAAATAAAAGCTATGTTTACGTTCAATAATCTGTTTGAAGCAACGGAGGTGCTTTACTCGCTGGTAAAAATTAACTCGGTGTACACATGCTGAAACTCCGTTTGGTCTGTTTTTATAGGTTCAAATAATTATCTTATTGAGTGTAAATTAGTGTGTATAGTGTGCTATGTGTTGTTATAAAGTAGAAAACATGATTAAGTATTGTTGATGTTTTAGTGGTGATTTCTTCACCTACTCCGACAGAAATGATGATTACTGGTCCGGCTATTTCACATCTCGTGCCTTCTTCAAGAAACTGGACAGAATCCTCGAATCCAGACTGAGATCAGCTGAGATAATATTTTCAATGGCAAACATGTTTGTGCAATCGGATAACAATGCAGTAGCTAATTTGTGGGAAGGGCTGGCGACAGAATTGATGGGTAAGCTGACTGTAGCAAGACGACATCTGGGCTTGTTCCAGCACCATGATGGAATCACGGGAACCTCAAGGGTAAGTAGTTTCGCATTGAGAAAGATTTTGATCGAACTCTTGAGTTGAAATTATGAATCAATATGCAAAATCTTTTTGTTGAAGCTTACTGTAAATGAAATAAAACCGAAAAAAATGTTTTCTTGCTTTGGTTTTGATGACTATTTGTTTTACTAATTTTATTCAAAATACCGAATACATTTTAGGATCCTGTTGTGATTGATTACGGCAAAAAGTTGTTCCAAGCCCTCGCTTTCGCCTCCGAAGTTATCACTCAAAGCGGACAATATTTGCTGCTATCTGGAGATCCTCTATACGTTAGTAAACATGCACCGAAGACCCTGGAAGCATTCGTGATTGATGAGTCCAGAACAGCACCGGAGTCGATCGAAGGAATCCATTTTGTGCCTATGAAAAATACGAAGGCAGGGAAGATGAAAGAAGTTGTTTTTTACAATTCGCTTGGATTTCAGCGACAGCAGATAGTGTCGGTTTTAGTCGATAGTCCAAATGTAGAGGTACAAAGTTTTCAGTATTATAAACTGAATAAATTATTTAATTGTTTGATTTAACTTTAACTTCCTTAAAAGATTGTTCAAGTGAGCAAAAAATGTCAGCAATCTTGAAACCTATGATTCGCAAATATAGCAAAATCAATATGAATCCCAAAAAACAGGCTGTTGTTCAAATGATGTGCGTAAACGATGTCTAAGCTTATGTGTTTTCAGGTGCAGTGTCACAAAGGTTTCAATGTTCATGCTCAAATTGCACCGAAATGGATGGCAGAAACTTCTTCGTGGACTATCGAGTTAGACCCAAATCTATACGAGCTCTGGTTCACAATTAATACGAAACCTCTCTCTTTGACAAGATACTTCATTGTGGCGAGAAAGAAGCCTGCTAGAAAAGCGACTTCAATATCGACCTTGTATGCGATGAATGTGGTAAAAGAAGTTGGAGAGAAGTTTCCTGCTAGCGGTTTCCAGATCGAGAACACGGAGCCAAAAGAGTTTAAGGTGAGAATCATCAGGTGTTACAAAGCATCAATGAACATGAGATTCAGTTACAGTCGTGAAAAGTAAGATAAAATGTTTTCAAATGTGCGGCAGCATTAATACTGGATGTTGAGTTTTTAGCAAATAGGATTGGCATGTGTTGCTCCATGAGTTTTTTTTGCATTTTTTGTTTTCGGAATTTTTGAAGCATCACAGCGATGCAATATGAAGGAAAGCTAAAATAAATACTTCGAATAGAGAAATGAGAGCTTATCAAGATTTCCAATTTTAAGCTCTCAAACTACCACTACATTCTGTCATTCGGAGAGAACGGACTACTCAAATCGATCAAAGATCGCAACACAGAGCGAGTGATAAATGTGGGGCTGAGTTTCGCTGCCTACCATGTGAACAGGGGTGGGGCATACCTGTTCTATCCCGGAGGACCCCCAAAGCCACTGCCCTCACTTGCGCCTCCGGTGGTGGTGGAGAAAGGTCATTTGTTCAGCCGGGTGACAGTGATGTTCGATAATGTGATGCACTCAATTAGAATTATGAACTCACCAGGCATGCTAAAACCTTTTTTTAACCGATTCTCTGATTCTATTTTTTTTTCAAAAGGCACGATATTGAGATATTGTTCACAAAAAACCTCAATAGCGGAAAGTTTTATTGTTAAATGTGAGGCAACATGAGTAATAGAAAACAATTATGAGCAAATTTTTTTTTGTTGATTTAAGTATCGGAGCATTGTGTGATAGTACGATGCTACTTTTTCTCCAAACTTTTGGTGGTCCTTTTGCCAATAATGCCTTTTGCAAATTTTTGTCACGGCAAAAGTTTCACTAATTTGAGGCTATTTTTTTTTCTTATTAAGAGTTATGAACGTAGTGAAGACTCTTATACAGGTCTTGCTGATTTTTTTTTCAGGAAAAATCTTAAAATGTTAAGAATGCACTCAGGTTTTTATGCACTCTTTGAGTTCAATTGAAATTCATCTGCTGAAAGTAACGTAACTAGCACTCTCCAAATACGAACGTGGAAATGGCGCAAGAAACGTGAACGATTTCTAGTTTCGAAAATGGAATTTAGTTTTTTAGATTTCCTGGGGAATAAAAACTTTGCTGTTGATCCAGTTTTCTCAAGTTTGATTAATGTTATCAAAAAAGCACTAATTGTAAATGGTTCTATAAATTCAAAGAGTTTAAAGGGCATCTATTTTTTTTCTTTAAAAGTCGAAAGATGAGAGTTTTTCAAAAAAAAGTCAGTGTTTTTTTTACGTTTATTAATGTTTTCCAATCTTCGATTGGCTATGTTTTCACTTTATAGAGCTGCTTTTTTGTTGTTTTGTTGCTAACGTTGGCAAGGCGCAGCTTTGCCTCTGATTTTATTGCATCAAATGAACTGAAAAAAGCCATTTTTTATAACACTGTTAACGACACGAGCGTAGTGTGGTGTGATAGTATGATGCAACTTTTTTCCAACCTTAGTTGCAAATAAAAGGAGTACTTTTGGTGGCACTTTTGAATCTGTAGGCTGCTTCATGTGTTTTGGCTTTTGATTAGTAATAAGTTAACACAGTTGACGCTTTTATAATTCGTTGATTGAACTGGAAAAAGCTATTTGATTCATAGAACAGTATCATAATTAAAATCCCATTTCAGAAGTTTTTCAACCCGAAATTTTTCAGCTCGAGATTTTCGAAATGCATATTTATACGCAATTTAGTTTAGCACAGTCTCTTTTTGTTACATGCAAAGTTATTGTGGTGGCCTTTAGTTTATTACTTTCAAATTTATTACCTGCAAAATTTGTGTTTTTGTGCATTTTAATGCTTTCATGCGTCCGAATCTTCGCCCCTTTCGTGCTCGTGTTTGCGAAGCCTCAGCCTGACATTTGTCAAACTTTGATTTCCGAATTTTTCCAGCTCAATATAAATCGCGAAAGTTTTGAAATAATTATTTTATACACTAATTGGCTTTGTACTTTCTATTTTATTACATTCAATTTAGTGTGGTTGCCTTTAGTTTATTACATTCCGAATTATTACATGCAACATTTGTGTTTATGTAAAATTTGAAGCTCCCTTTTGCCGCTTGGCTTTGATTTCTTTAAGCGTCAGTGGCACATTTATTTAGGGCTGCCAATTGGAAAACACGAATGTCCGAGGGCTGTGAATTATTTCCCGTAGAGTCCATTGATTTTTCAAATCTCATTAGTTTTTTTCGTTTCGGACCATTTTAAAGCTATTTTTGGCGTTTTTTCGCTGGTGTTTGCGAAGCGCAGCCTCGCATATGCATTAAATTATCTTTTAATATTCAGGTTCGATAACACTTAATTTTGAAGAGTTTTTTGAAGATAGTTTCTTCGTACTCTAGGGCTAGATGGCTACTCGATTGCTGTTTCAAACCTGGTGGATCTGCGAAAGACTAGCAACAGAGAACTGACAATGAGAATAGATGCGACTGATCTGATGAAGATGGACGACGGGGAAGTGAAGAAGACCTTCTACACTGATCTGAATGGGTTCCA
Source organism: Symsagittifera roscoffensis (assembly GCF_963678635.1). Lineage (NCBI taxonomy): Eukaryota > Metazoa > Xenacoelomorpha > Acoela > Convolutidae > Symsagittifera > Symsagittifera roscoffensis. The sequence goes on from NC_087064.1 coordinate 53,603,971, forward strand.
GATGCAAGCCAGGCACTATCACTCCCAGTTGCCACTGCAAGCGAGTTTCTACCCCATGCCTTCACAAGTATGCTGAATGAGTATCAAGTATCTTAATAGATTAGTTTGCTCTTTATTATGATTTTACTATTGTCTGTGGTATTTACCTTTGCGATAAGCAATGGTGTTTCAACTGGGTGCTAGATTTTTCCCGCTCAGAATTGTGTTCACAGAATTTACACGTGAAAGGGTTACACGTCATTTAATTGCTGTTTACACATGCAGAGCATAGTGTGCTAGTACGATGCAGCTTTTTTCCACCCTAAGTCGCAAATAAAAGTGCTACTTTTGGGGCGCTTTTAAGCAGGAGGCAGCATGATCAGTATTATACCATGTACTTCAACATTTGATTAATAATAAGTTATCACAGTTGATGCTGTTTTAATTCATCAAATGAACTGAAAAAAGTTATTCGTTCCATATAACAGTTTGATACTTAAAGTTCGACTTCGGAAATTTTTCAACTCAATACATTTTGCAAGATTTTTGAAATGCATATTTTTGGAGCAATAAGAAAGCATGAACGTCTGAGGACTGAGGATTAATTCCCATTTATTTTTCAAAATTCACTAGTTCTATTTAAAGCTACCGTGTATAAATTCAATTTAAATTCAAATTCAAGGATCGTTCTGCGCAGATGGCAGTTGTAACGCCCATGCTTGAGGACGACAGAAACCGGCCTTCGAATCCGTTCGGGACCTATATTTTATAAATGACAATGTTTTGACTACTTTATGCTATCCTCTGTCTGCTTATTTTTTTCGGCTTTTTTCCCGAAGAATGGACATTTTTTGGAGGTTCATCTTTTTTTTCTAACATTGCGAATGCTATTTGTAGTATTTCTAATGTTGCAGGTAATTGATTTCCTAGTTTTTTTTGAGAAAAAACTGTTTCGTGAAGTTTTGTTAATTTTTGATTTGTTGATTTATCTGCACGTTGTAATAGTAATTCATTTTTTGTAGCTTAAGTGGTGCCTGTATTAATTTTGAATCTCAAATTGGCAAGTTAGGATCGATGTGTCTGTTCCTGATGATTGTCTGAATCAGTGGTAAATTTAAATCCTAATTGGACAAAACATGAATAGTTACACATAGTGGAGTTTGGGTTCAGATGATAATCAATGGAGTGAAGGGATCAGCGAGAGTGACTCTCCACTCTGCACAGTCTGCAGGGGCAGGTATCACCCCAGAAGGATTCATCGACATCATGCTTGACAGGAGACTCATGCAGGACGACGGAAGAGGAGTTCAACAAGGTTCGCGGTAGTAGTTTTTTGCATTCAAAAATCAAAATTAAGTGAATTATTTTCTTCAGTTTTTAATGCTTGCGATTAGAAAACGTTATCGACTTTTTTTAGGTTTTCAAATGGCGTAAATATAATAAATTAATCATTTGATAGGTTGATTTATAGTCAATTTGAGTTCAGCGTCTTATTCTGCACATTTGGTCTTAAGTCCATACCTGGTTATAAGAAGTTCGAATCCGGCCAGAACCTATTTGCAAACTGAAATTTTGCCGCTGGAAAAAAATTAATTGTAACCTATTTTTGACTTCTCATTTTTTGTCGACTTGGTTGTCACCTGCGCGCTTTTCTGGTGATTTAAGCAATTTTCTCTGTAATTTTGAATCCGTTTGATATATTCCTGTTATGGTGCACGTTTAAGAGTAATGAAAGTAGTGAAGACTCTTATATAGGTCTTGCTATTTTTTTTCAGGAAAAGTCTTAAATTCATAAACTCCTCGTCAAAAGTCGATTTTGAAGTAAAAAGCTCACCGAGTAAACATTTTGGTTACTTTGTTTTCAAACGCAATCCTCTCAAGAAAATTGAGAAATATTTAGCACAATAAAAATGGATTAAGATGCTACTTGCATTGTTGCTACTTGCAAGAGCCATGATGCTACTTGCAAAAGGAAAAGATCAATGATGGAGCGTACAAAGTTTGAATACGGATTTTTAAAGCTCAAATCATCTGAACACATAAATTAGCTTTGTTAGCGCATGGCTTAACCGAAATTTTATATGCTTTTTTTTCGAGCGAGTATTTCTCTTGAACGCGTTTTTTATGTCCATGATTTGAATGGAGGGTTAATCGATGTCTGAACTTGTGAATGAAAGAATTGAAGACCTTGATTTAGGCCTTGTCGTTTTATTGTTGTTTAAAAACAAAGTCTCAAAAGTTTACTAACGAACTAATTTTATGCGAGGTGCAAATTTCAATTATTAAATTGATTTAACTGCAAATTCTGAGGCTTCCTGAAAACCAGAAGGCTGGAAGCCCATAGTTAAAGATCATGGAATAGACCAACTTAGGTTCTGTGACGTTTTTTTTTTTATTATTTAAAGGAAAACGTCGTTCACACTCAAGTTGAGTTTTCGTGGTTTTCTCATTTTTGAAATAGAAAGCAAACAATGATATCATAATAAAAGTAATAACGGCGTTGAAAATATGATCGAATTCTAATTACACTAGCGTCAGCCTAGTGTATCATTAAAACCTTCTTTTTTTTCTAACCCAAGTCGCAAATAATGGTGCCACTGTTGAGGCACCTTTACAGCTTTTGATTGCTCCTGCTTTGACATTCGAATAGTAATAAGTTCACTTAGTTGATGCATTTTTATTTTATCAAATGAACCGAAACAAATTATTTGTTTCAAACAATATAACAATAATATAAACTCGATTTCAGAAATTTGCTAACACAAAATATCTCGCAATTTTTTGAAATGCATAATTTATATATAATGTGGCTTTATGCGTTGCTATTTGTTACATGCAAAGTTATTGTGGATGCCTTCAGTATGTGAAGTTCCAAATTATTACTGGCAAAATTGTGTCTATTTGAATTTTTTGCTACTTTTGCTGAATGGCATTGGCAATTTATTGGCATATGTAGCTGGTTTATTCGTGACTAGTGTTTGTCGTTGGTTAAGTGTGCGTGGCTGAGTGGTTAAGCGTATGTGAGATTCAAAATTTCTTGATTGAATTAGGTCGCAGATCGAATCCTTGACTTAGCCGAATTTTGCTAATTCGAGGCTTTTTTCTATTTTTCTTATTGCTATTTCTAGAGCTGCTTTTTTCGTGTTCTCGCTAGTGTTTGCGAATCGTAAAATTATTCCCAAGCAAAGCTTATGAAGTTAATCATGCCAAAATTTCAAAGTTTCTGACTGAAATTCAAAGTCTGTTGAGTCAAACGTATCAAATTTTGGTCGGTAGATGTAGATTTTGTGAAATATTTTTTGACCGAGCGATTTTGAATTTCTGGAAAAGTTTCAAACTATCATTTTTAATGCTTGAGGTGATTACAGAACAAAAAACTGCGTAGAAGAAATAGTGAATTAGACATATTCGAAAATTTTTGCGTGGAAAACAAATGTTGTCGAATGTCTGATTGACTATTTTTTACGCATTTATTTGTTCTGTAATCACATCACGCACTAAAACGACACTGTAATCACATCACGCACTAAAGAAGTTTTCTTGTAGTTTTTATGAACGTGGTCGGAACATTCTGAGCTACGTGCACAGCAACCGGTTATTCTCGTTTTTCTGTGTGTATCTTATGTCGGTTAGATGCCATATCGCGATTTTTTTTTGCTTTAAGTTTTTTTCAATTTAATTTCAAATATAGAGCTTTCTAAAGTCACTTTTACCAAAGCGTTATTTTTACAACTAGTTTTTTTGAATTTATCATCCAATTGCCTCCTTGCTACCCTTATTTTTTGTTATGAGTAAGTTTTGTATTAAGCGAATCTTCGAAAAGTTTCGACCAAAAAGGAAAAGAACGACCAAAAGACCATTTGTTTACTATAGATGGAAATACCACCAGGTCATGGCGGGATTGCATTTAACTTTCCTCGTTGATTTTCGGCCTCTTCTTGAATGACGTCATTACATTTTCATGTCCGGGTGACCAGATTTCAACTCAACTCGAATCCAGTAGTCAATGAAATAGTGAGGCTTGGTGTAAGTAGATTATTATAATGGGCGGGACAAACAACATGTTCGACTAATAACAACGAACCCGTATATCGTCCCTTAAAACGGTCGATAAAATTGAGTTCTTTATCAACAGATATCTAGGCGTTGGGTGAAGTTTTATGGGCTTGATCAGTTGCGAAGAAAAATACGACCGTATTCGTCGATTGAACAAAGCAGATATAAGACTGCCTCGCTATGATCTGCTTATCGTTCCATATGAACGGAGTATCCATTTTCACAGGCTGAAAAACTGGTTCCGCAAACTTGTCTCAGATGACGTCTTTTTTCTTGCACCAGAGGGTCTACCAAAACTCTCGAGAGACTTCTGTAACTGTTTCAAGAAGTTTTGGAACTTTAAATTTGACTGTTCAATTTTTTTTAATAATCTGAACTCACCTTCAAAGGCAGGAGTGTCTTCTGCTTTTTAAATCGATTGGAAATTTTGAGCTAACTTTTAGAGTCAGGAGAGATTTGCGTTGCTTTATTTTTTAACAGACGTTTTTAAGCTCACTTCGAGAGCTAGTTCTGGCTTTCACTCCTCAGTGCTCAGTACTTGGTCGTATCAATTCAAGTCAACTTTGAGTATTGGGGATGGTTGTATAGTACACGTTGTTCAATGGCAATAATTTTTGGGACTAACTAAGCTCACTTTATGAGCTCGGGAGCATGTTCCAATAATCCTCTTTTATCACTTAAGCCCGGGATGGTGTGTAAAATTTTGGAATTTGGCTTTCATTTTCTTTTCTGTCTGCTAACTTGCATTGCTATGCTTGTGTGGTATCTCAAGTAGTGCAAAACTCGGCTTCACCTTTCTTTCAATTTATAAAATCTTTGTATCGCTGATTCTACGACATTTTGTAGGGTAAACGCCACATCCAATGGACCAGGATGAACCTTGAGGTTTTTAAAAACGCTTGAAATAAAAGTAGGGTTTTTGGTCGCCGAAATTATTCACCGTTTTTGGGTGATATACATTACAATAGTTGTCAGGTTCAAAAAGATGGATCGTTACTTGCTGTACTTCGAACAGTTTTAATAATTCATTTCAAAAGCCAAATATGTTGGTGAAAGAAATGTAAAACATTTCACCTGACAGAGTAATGTATTTACAAAATTTATCCTAGTAGATTGTACAATTGAGTGAAAATGAAATGACTATATGTATTATAATTTTTACCCTTGCGATAAGCAATGGCTGTACAATCGGGTACAAGATTTTTTTCCGGTAAACAACTTTGTCCACAGGACTTTTTCATCTCTGACGTGCTCAATTACTTGAAATTCAAATAAAACTACTATCGTATAAGTAGTAATTAGAAACAATATCATACAAGTAGTAATTAGTTAAAGCCTAATTCAGGTTTTAATTATCTTTTCAAAAAAGTCTCTATTTTTTTTCGGGTTGGCGGTTTTCTTCCTAGTTTCTCTCGGTTCATTTTCCGTTTTTTGAACCGCCATTTTTTATCTAATAGTTTTTTTTTATTCGGCAACTTTTTAAAGCATGGGTTTTGTTCCAATTCAAACAATTTTTACTATAATGAAAATTCACAAATTTGAATTTACCAAGTCTATTTTGAGTTTTTTTTTCTTTTTTTTTTCCCTAAATTATATATGTTTTAACATCTTCAGTTCATGTTATATCGACCCAGTCAATTTGTATTGGGTAATTTTTAGGGCAAAATATATCCGCATGCGATGCGATTATGTGTTTCAATTTGATGGGTCATAAAAACTTTTAAATTAAAGAAAAGTTTTTTGACAACAATTTTGTTTTCGGCTCAATTGGTTTCGACTCAAAGTTTGTCGCCTTTGTTGCCGCTCGGTAAATTCTTTCCATTTGTAAAGGCTTTTTATGAACTCATCCGATACAAGCGTGAATTTTTGAAGCTGTAGTTTTGTTCGACTTTCGAGTTTTTTTTTTCAAGTAATTTTTTCAACTTGATTTTTCAGAAGGTTTATTTGACTTGTCTTTTTTTTTTCATTCTCTGTGTCAAATTTAATACATACAATATACTCAATTCATGCAAAAATTACCCCCCTTTTGTATTCTACAGGTGTGAAGGACAATAAACTGACCCCGAATGACTTTTGGCTAGTGCCAGAGTTCTTCGACAACTCTCTCGGAACTGCACGAGATGCCTCTGATTACGCAATTAAACCGACAGTGATGTCTCAGCAGGCCAATTTGGCTCTTAATAACCCACTCATTGCTCTTTTACCTGCGGATGACAGCAAACAGGTGAACGAAGGTCATTCGGGCAAAGTACCTTCTCCAGGTGGATTTCAAGGTCAGGCGAAGAGTTATTTGCCATGTGACGTGCATCTACTGAACCTGCGGACTATGAACTTGGAAGAAAAGGAGGCGCTTTTGATTCTTCATCGATTGGTAAGTTAAATGAAAATTAATGAGAACGGTGTAATTAATCGTAGAATTTTTTTTTAATTTTCTTGCAATAATTTTTCAAAAGTGCGAAAGTTTTCGATTCGATTTTATGTTGTTTCATTTTTAAGAGTCGATGAACGTAGTTGAAGCTCTTATACAGATAATGATGATTTTTGTTATTTTTTTTTAGGAAAAGTCTTAAAATTTGTTCAGGCTCAGCTTTACTTTTTCGTGGTTTTTCAGGGTCATTCGTGTCGTGTAGCATCCTCAGGGAATTTGGTCCCAACCAATTGTTCGCTGAATAATGGAATAATAGACCTGACTAACGTGACAAAGGACCTGTTCAAATTCACGGAATATTCTTTGAACGGAATCCACAACTTGAGCGAGGCGCACCAGAAAACTATCCAGATAAACCCATTTGAAATCAATACTTATTTGATGCAACTGGACAAAAAATGAAGATGATTGGATCTATTGGGCTCGTGATTTCGTTCATCGAATGTCTCTTAAATATTACGCAAGAAGAGAAACCTAAAAGTAGTTGTCTTCAAAGCTAACCTAAACACAAGCTAATTTTTTTGCTGCCAAAATGGTTTAAAAAGACAGGAGTGGGCGTATAAATGTACAAATTAAAGGACCATGGTTTACGGCGGTACATATACCATATGCAGTGATTGATGGGTTTGAATTTTATTACTAGTGATCGTTAACATAATAGATTCGGGTTTCCTAATAACATTTTAGTTATAAATTGTATGATTGTATCTATTGTAAATAATTTTCAATATATATGGACGGGTTTATGGATTTTTATATCTTCACGTAGCAAAATGAGCGTTAATCTCAATGTTTAAGAGGCAAAAACTTTGTAGAAACTCTTTAAACAAGATGAACTCGACTCAATTTCAAGGCTAGACAGTAGCTGCACACTTTTTGTCCAAAATTTTGCGATTACAGTTGAATGTCAGTCTAAAAACAGCAACCTCCATGCTTAGAAAATTTATAGCAAACCGATTCAATCTATGAAATGAATTAATACTTCAAAGTTTCATAGCTGGATTAGCTTGCTAAAAAAAACTTAACTTTTTTGCTCTGTGAATCAGTTGGAATCATTCAAAAACTCATCGCTTGACTAGCTTGCTTTAAAAAAGTTTTCGCGAACTGGTTCGATCTATAAAAGTTAGTTCAAGTTTTTTAATCAAAGTTTCGTCGGTTGAATGGCTCCAATAGAACAATTTAAACGGTTCCCTGCCGGATTTCCTTCCTGAAAAATTCTGAAGTCTTTCAAAGTTTCATAGCTGGAATAGAAAAAAAGAGTTTCATTGCTTAGAAAAAAATTAATTTTTCGTTGACCGATTTGGTTTATTTGCACAATCAAAGTGTAGTGTATTATTACGAAGATTTTTTTCAACCTAAGTTGCAAATAAAAGCGCTCATTTATTGGCAATTTGGTATATTTCAATTTAAGCATTTACACAATTCAAGTTAAGAGGTATTTAAAAAAAAAACAGCTTATAATTTTTTCTCAAAAAAGGAACACTTGAAATTTGTTTTTTTTTTACTAATCAAAAAGACTTTTTGTTACCAAACAACGATAAGTCATCTGCAACAACAGACCATTATCGAAAAATGTATGGTGCTACTGGCCAGTTTTTCAGACAAGAAATATGATCAAAGATGAGCCCGATTACCGAGATGGCGACCGTGTAGACGAACACGGTCGGCACGAGCGGCGCAAAAAGAGCCGATCGCCCTCCTCCCGCAAACGGCGCTCATCCCGGGAGAGACGCCACAGATCCAGATCGGGATCCAGAGACAGAGAGAGGAAGGAGAAGGAAAGTAATGCGCCTAGGAACAAACACGGTCGCATTAGCAAGAGGAGGAAGCCCTCTATCTACTGGGATATGGCACCAGAGGTTAGTCCGGTTGTACGACTAATCAATGAAAGATCATGACTAGTGATTTATAGTTTAATGTTTGCAGCGCTCCCACTCGAAAATCACTATAAACTTGGTCTCAATTTATCAATAAAAGAATTTTGTTTTAATATTTTCTTTTTTGTTGAGAGTTGTCTTATTTGAGGAAGCCTTTTTAAAAATCAATCAACGAGTCACTAGTGCAGAACAAAACTTCAAAGAAAACAAAGCAGCAATAAACTCTGTTGGGAAGCAGATGCTCTTTAATGGATATTTTGTGAAATTGAAACAATGGAATATTGGAATGAAATTTCCGTGGTTTTATTTCGTATTTCATGTCGCAGTCATGTAGGCTGAATATGCTCTCTGAGTTAAGCGTTTAGAGTTTTTGAAATCAGACAATGTGACAATTAGGTCAATGAGAACATTTGTTTGATGAAAATGAAATTGATCGATGAAATGTATAAACCCTCGTGCTTGATGTGAATGCATTGCAGCAGACAGTACTTATTACGCGAGTGATTTTCCGCTAAAAGACCTGTAATCAGTGCAAATGCAGTCACATTAATCAGGGTTTTTTCTAATTTCAAACGAACAGTTTCCTTTTTATCGAATAAATGTTCTCATTGAGCAGACTCGCATTGTCTAATTTCAAGTGTCAAAGCGTTTTTAGCTTTTTGTCAGTGCGAGTATTCATCTCTGTTTCTTTTTCAGTAATGACGATCGAGAGATTTTAGGGTTTCGAGCACATGACGCCGATGCAGTACAAAGCACTCACAGCATCCGGACAACTACCAGCGTCTACCTTCGCTCCTGGAACTCTGGGTCCAAGCCTGGACGGTGGTTACGTCAGCATGCAGAGTCGTAGAATCTACATTGGTGGGATACCTTTTGGAATCGCGGGAGACCAAATGGTCGACTTTTTCAACCAGAAGATGCACGAACAAGGTCTGGCTGTAGGTCCAGGCAATCCAGTACTTGCATGTCAGATTAATATAGACAAGAACTTTGCGTTTTTGGAGTTCAGAACGCATGAAGAAACAACAGCAGCGCTTGCATTTGATGGCATCATACTTATGGGTCAGCCTTTGAAGTTAAGAAGGCCTAAAGATTACGTGCCTACAAGTGCAAGTGAAGTGGGTTTGGCTCCTGGAAGTTTAAGTGGGGGAATCGCGCCTTGTGTTTCGGACTCGATTAACAAGATTTTTATTGGTGGATTGCCCAACTACTTGACAGACGATCAAGTGAAGGAACTGTTGCAAACATTTGGTCAATTGAAGTCTTTTAGTTACGTGAAGGACCCAGCCACTAATTTGAGCAAAGGATACGCTTTCTGTGAATATCTGGTAAGTATTTGATTTTGTAAAGCTAATAGAAATACCTTTTCGGCTTTTTTTTATCCTTACCTCGAATAAGCATCAGTTTTATGGTGTAACGAGGGGTTTTACAAGGTTAAGTATGAGGACCAAATATGTTTGTAATGGCCTAATTAGTCTGCATGCCATTTTGTATTTGATCGGAAAATAAGAATATAAGATAACATGAAAAAAGTTTGCTGGTGGGGGTAAAAAAAGGTAAAGCCGTCTTTTCTCCCATGTTAATGACAATTTTGCAAACTCGAGTCATTAATGCTGTTTTGAAAGGTTTCAGTAAAAAGAGTTTTTTTGCCGCGGGCCTCTCTCTCGCATATATGTATCCTTGCGATAAGCAAGATATTGCAATCGAGTACTAGAGTTTTTCACGTAACTGAATTTGTTCACAGAATGGTTAAAATTAGAAATGGTAAATTTAGATTAAGTTCATATCGATTTCAAATTTTATTGCGTCTCCGGTCCACTTGGCCTGGAGGTAACGAAAGCGACTGGGACGGCAATGGTCGTGAATTCGAATTTGACAGTACCTATTTTTTTTTTCAAACGGGAAGTATTTCCAAAAAATAGTCGGATTTTTTTTGTCTGCTGATGTTTTGTCGGCTTAGTTGCCAGATCGTATAATTGTTTTTTTTGCTGCACATTTTGCTGCTTTTCATATTGTAGTTGCTTTTAGTGTTTTGATTTATTTGTGCTGTTTGCAGTTTTTTGGCTGCGTATGTTTTTCTTTGTTTTTTTTTTGCTTAAAACCTTTATTCTGCTCAAATGATTTCGGCTTTTTTTTTCAGCTTAGTGACCTACTTTTGGGTCGTTTCACGGTAAACAACTTTTATTCTCACTGAATCGCACAAATTGCTATAAATTTTATAGAAAAATAGTTTTTTTTTCTGTCGGCTTGATAGGTTTCGGGCCAAATTATATCGGCATAATGGCCTTATATTGCGTCTTTCGACGAGCTTAACCTTTTGATTTTTTTGGGTTTATAGGGTTTCTGCTTAGATGTTTCCAACTTCGTTACCACTTGGTAGTTTTTCCTTAAAATTGACTAAGCGGTTTGTGTTCGGTTCAAAACTAGCCTGATACATTTTGATAGAACTAGGTTTTTCGACATATACAGTTTTTTTTCTGACTTAGCGGCATTCTGGTTTTTATCGCAAATGGTGCGAAGCCGAGTCTCTCCTCTGTGTATATATTGGCGCCAAGGCCGTTTTAGAGAGTATTGAGAGTTATACCGCTAAAATTGAGTCGTGTATGGTCAAGGTATTCAACTTCCGAGGGGCGGGGCGTCCCTCCCCTCTAATCCGCTCCTGCCATCTGCAAACAGTTAAATAGCGCTGCATTTTGAGCCTACAATATGTCGTTAAATTTTCATGATCATTACGATGCGGGTCATTTGGCTCCTTGAAAATGAGCAATTTCACAAGTCCAGATGTACGCCATGAAATTTTTCGGACCGATAACCTTAATTAACTGTAATCGTACAGGACGGGAATATCACGGACGAGGCTTGTGCTGCTCTGAACGGGATGCAACTGGGGGAGAAGCGGCTGGTTGTGCAGAGAGCGAGTGTGGGAGCCAAGACTCAGCAGGTGTCCAGTCAGCAGATCAACAATGTCCCAGTGGTGCCACAGCTGCCAGGACTGGACGCTCAGAAGGTGGCAACTGGCGCTGTCAATCCATTCAAGATGGGAAAACCGACTGAAGTGCTTTGTCTCATGAATATGGTCAGTAATTCAGTAGTTAATTTAAGCGCCGATTATTTGTTTTTCCAGTGTAAAGTTCCTAAAAAGCGTCGAAATCTTCTGCACGGTCGGAATTCAGCTGTGCGTTGAGGTATATTGTCCACATTCCTGCCAGGCGTTGAGGCTTTCTTGGTTTTTATCCAACTTATTTTTTTTGCCTCATATGTCGGCTTTGTTTCTGGTGTTTTTAAGATTCGATGAACGTAGTGAAGACTGTTAGTAGTATTGTATCGTGTCCCGGATCCTAAGGGGGGGGGTCCTTCCTAAGGGGGGGGGGGGGGGTCCTCACGTAAAGCAAAATCCTAGGAAAGGGGTCCTTAATTTTTTGGAGGACCCCTATCCTAGGATTTTGTAAATGATCGCAAGTTCCCACCCCTAAAGTAAAAGACCCCCTCCTTAGGATCATGTTAAGCTGAGCTCAACAACCGGGACGCGATACAATAATTCCTTCTAATTCCTTTGAAAGCGGTCCCTTTTCCCGCGATAATTAAAATTAATCGTCCTAATTCCTGAACTTTTCTTTTTTCGTCCTAGTTTCATGTGGATATCATTTCCTGGCTTTCTTTCTTTTCGTCAAAGATTTGTCATGCTATTAAAGTTTATTATTCAAAACAAGCCTAAGGATTTCACACATTTGTTTGAATTAACACTTGGTTTGTGTCTACTAGTTTATTTGCCTGAAGCTATTTATGTTAAAACAGTGATTGAGCTCAATACGAGTATTTTATTAGTTGTAAATTGGTAAAAACCAAAACATATACAAGTCGAAGTATAAAAAGGACGAAGAGTAAAAATCATCTGAAAATATATGTTTCAGACTTTAATGTTTATTGTTTTGGTTTTCTTTGCGGTGTTTTTTAGATGGTCGTTCTTCTGAAGCTTCAGATAAAATAAATGGGTTTTTTATAGGGGGACGTTCACGGACTCGGCTACTAGAAGCTTCTTCTTCTTCTTGCAGCTCTGCTTCTGAGTAGGGCCGCTGTAAAAATCCCCAATCCGGGAGTGTAAAATCGGGAGAACTGTTATCAGTTTCATTGTATGAGTTGGCCCACTCGGTGTCCATGTAAATGTCTTCTAGAAAAGCATTTTCTTCAGCGGCTTTATGGCCAAAGGGCACTGTCGAAATTCCGTCGAAAAGTAGAAAACGTTTTGAGTCGAATGGTGATAATGCAAGTTTGTTTTGTTTCACTGTCATATTGGTGTGACCTTTCGAAACTATATTATAGTTGTATACTCTCATTGTTTTTCCAGTGAATAATGTGTCCCTGAAGGTTTGGTGGACCAGTTCTCTCTGTGCACTCCGTTTAATTCCTTTGGCACTCAATTTTTGAGTGCCTTCTAAACAATAGCAAAATTATTATTCTTTTCTACAACGTTGGGGATAGCTTCATTTCACTTCAGCAACTCAATTTATACCGAACAAAATTTGATTCATTTTACCAAAAAAGAGCAGAAGACTCTAAATTATGATTAAAAAAGAGGAAACAAGAGGGAATATGTTGTCAGATAAATCAACGTTTAGGCAACATTGTATAATGTTGCCTAAATCAGCTAAATGCCCATAGTTTAATGCAACAAATTAAGGGGTGTAGGTAGGTTGGTGGTGGTATTTTTGTTCTGTAAAAGGTAGGAATGGGGGGTGGAAGGGTGGCTTAAATTTTATTTACCATTAAGGACGACCGAATATAGTTTCGGTTTTAGGGCGATGAATTCTCTGATCGGCTTCCCACCAGTCTCGTCTTTGAACTTCAGCACAACTTTCTTGTTGGTATCCTCGAACAAGAAATGGTCCTTATCGTAATTTGAAAAGTCGAAATCAGCTTTTATTTTTTCCAAGTCTCGGTAAACGTCATCAGTTTTTATGGCGTAAATAAAACTATCCGTGTCGGAGTAAAGGAGTTCCAAGTTTAGATTTGGTTTCATTTTTTGATAGTGAAACTGAAACATGAAACGCTTGGCGAGGTCTAGGATGGTCGCACCAACTATCATAGGTTTATCCCACAATATTTTTGTTACTGAAAAGCTAATTGTGGCTAATTGATCGTCAATGATTTGAAAGCTTTTCATTGTGCTCAGAGCTGTTTTTTGTAAAAGTTCTCTCTCATTCCTTACAATCTCCAGCTTCTTTCTTCCTAACTTAGACTCCATTGTCTTACCGAAAGCTGAATTAACAATTAGCTTGTAGAAGTTCTCCTGGAATTTATTTACCGCGGCTTTTCGTAGGCGGGTGTTGAGGTCGACAAAGGGTGCCATCCAGTGACTTTGGCGGAACTGAAGAACTTTTCCGAGGTGAGTTATTTTCATTCCTAGCTCATGGTACAATTTTAGGGTAAGGTAGTGCAAAACATAACCTTCTTTAGGATGCAAGGTCTGTAGAAGCTTTGGCACTTTTGGCAGTGTGGTGATTCCCAATTTTCCCAACATGTCGACTTGCTCGTTGCTCATTGCACCGATGTCCACTACTTCACGAGAGGGGGCAAGGGGGTAATCAGCAAAGAAGTCGTGAAGCTCTTCGGGTATGGTTAAATTGACTTCAACTATATAACCCCATTCTGATGTTTCGCTGGTGAGCAGTATGTCTGCCAGACTTTTTTCAACTATTGAAAAATCGTTTAAGGGCAAAGGGCAGTGTTTCATTATCCCCCCGTACAAATTGTTTGCATCAATATTGAGGATGTAGCTTGATGGTTCTGAGGGCGAAAAATCGTCGAGGTATTTATTGTTTGCTTTGTAAAATCGGCGCGCGTAAATCGACGACATGCCTCCTCGTATCATTCGCTGCACAAGGTCTAGATGTTCACGGTCCGTTAAGAGTTTCAGTTCGGGCTTACAAACTTTTAGAAAGGCGTCCCCGGAAAGGTTACTTGCCGTGAAGTAACAGGCGCAATCCAGCCCGTATGTTTGATAGCAAACTTCACGAAAAGCTTCGAAAACGGAAGCAAGCAATAGCACATCTGTAGTCAAGTACAAGTCGTGGTAATCACCAAGTGAGCCACACTTCAGTTCGGTGAAAACTTTAAGGGCATGATTGTACTCGCTTCTTGAAACACTCACATCCCCTCCTGTTAGACTATTTTTCCACATTGCTCGTGGGGGAAGGCGAGTTTCTCGGAATTTTTCGAATGAGTTGAAGTATGAGTAGGGGTAATGCCCTTTCTGTTTCAACAGACTGACTTTTTCACGTGAGTGGCCGAGTTTTTCAAAATAGTTCTCCAGCAGAAAAAACTTTTCGTTGGGCAAATTATCGACAAGTTTTGCCAACGATGCCAGCATGAACCTATACGAATCGATGAATCTCAGATTTTCGTAGAGTTTTTTGATTTTTCCGTTTTTGTCCGTGTACGTTTTTATGTAGACTGAGATTGTCAAGGATATATATTTTTCTTCAGATGCGGGTATTACGGAAAAAGTGTTTTCCGAATCGCTTTTTGCCAGCGCTTTGATTATAAAGTGTAAATCATAATTTGACAAATTATGAGCTACCACTGGAATGTAATTTGTTGTTTTTCTATTAACGTTACACTCATTGTGTGCCCAACCCAGAAACTTGTTGGTGTAATGGCAATGATCAAGTACCACTTGATCATTGTCGGAAAAATCATTCTCGCATATCCAACAAATTGTAGCATCTTCCCGTTCCTGGTCTGTTATACCAGTGAAAGTGTAATATTTCCTTTTTTCTACGTAAATTTGTCTCGCTAACGATTCAAGGGAGCTAATTAGCTCTTCCATCACATTCGGTCCTCTTTTAAGCTCAAACTTTAACAGGTCTTTTTTCCCAAATTCGATTACTGCTAACGCGTAGCCGCACGGTTGATGGATTTCAATTGTTTGCGTGCTAGATTTTCGCGGATCAGGTTGCAGTCCGTATACTGGTAAGAGCAGTGACTCCAAATCAAAGTAGATTACTCTGGGTACGTACCAACGAGCTGTTAAGTTTTTGAACTTGTGGTCATCTTTTCCCGGCTTGGGCATTGTTATGACGACATCTTCGTCTTGGTAGCACAGTTCTTGATGTCTTCTCAAAGTTTCGAATGAAGCGCATGTGTGGAAACATTTGCGACAAATCTCAGATTGAAATCGGTGCACTTTGTGCCGCACGTACTCGACCAGTTTCTGGAGATCACTTATCAACACATAGTGATATTTTGATCCATCTGTCAGCAGCAACAAGTCCACAATCAGGCTAGTAGTGAATCTGCTCGATACTCTTATGGGCAACAATTCGCCATCGTTGTACCTGAACAGAAAAATAATTTTTATACCTAGGTTTGAAATGAAATAAAAAGGGTGTTTGAATAGGTGAAGAACATTATTGAAGGAATTTTAAAATTTTTAGAAGGAAATTAGAATTTGCTTACCGGAAGACGTTGATTTGACAATTGTTCAACTTTTCAAATCTGTCCATATCCATCAGACCCATTGGCATTTCGTATTCCCCATTGATTTTCACAATTCCTTCTTTGTCGAGATTGTAGGTTGAGACTTTGTTTTTCTCCAGCCACCGTCTAGATGTGGGGTAGAGGGCCGGCTCATTCACATTGTGATATGCGGCAACAAAGGAGTAGAGAAAGCAACGGTCATCATCTTTAGTGTTGATATTTGTGAGCAGAGTAGATGCTGCGCTGAGTGCATCAGGTAGCTCGAGGTAGGATCCTGCTCTTATTGGTGAGAAGGCCGCGAAACTGATTTGCAATTTTTCAATTCTGTCAATAATCCATCCGCTACCATGAGAAGAGAACGAATTGACTTGGTTGACCATATGTTCAATCAGTTCCAAGAATTGAACCCCAGCTATTCCCTCGAAGTACACTGTCAATGTCTTAGTGTTCAGAAACAGCATGGTCCTTTCGAAGTTTCCACTGTCCCCGTCTTGCACAGTGGGAATTTTGATCATTCCCACTTCCACATGGAATTGCACCTTGTTCGGACCCTCTTTGACCCTTTCCAGTATAAGAGCATCTATTTCCTCCTTGTTTTGCATCATGACTTGAAGCAAATCCATTTCTTTTTCACCAACTTTGAGATCGTATCGACGCAATTTGCCTCTGAACGCGCTTTCCGTTGGGGCAGCGGAAGACGTCGTCTCAATGCCGTCCCAAACAGGCAATGCGTGCTTCTTCAGCAAGTGTTGTCCATAGCTTTCCGCGGTGAGAAATATTGTATGGCAATAGATACAATGACTATTCGAAGTCATGTCATGTACCAGCTCGACGTGCTCTCGGGCTTCCGACAAACTCTCGAATGACTCTAGACACTCATCGCAAACAGTTTGAGGAGGAGGGGGAGGAAGGATCTTGTGAACTTTTTGCTCATGTCTTCTCAAGTTCCTTTTAGAGCTCAGTATTTTTCCGCACTGCTGGCAAGGAACAGGTGTCGCGATAGAAGTAGAGTTCGGCATTGTTTGTTGAAGTTACTGAAGTAATTCAGGAAAATTTCAAGAAAATTTAGGAGAATTTCAAGTAGAACTGGTTATGGAAAAGCAAAAGCGAGAAGTGACTAGCGCCAAAAAACTTTGCGGGTAAGGGCAAGTAGAAGCCATTAACGAGAGTTATACTTCGCCGTCTTGGCAATAAGTCTTTTCCTTTCCAAAAACAGGGTTTATTCTAGCTTTAAGCTCTATATGTCTCATCACTCTGCTCAAGTGGAGGGGTTTTGTATACTAAAAACTGATTCATTTACAGCCTCAAACTTTTGCTGTTAATTTTAAGGGTTAGCGATAAAATTTTGGCTTTTTTTAGGCGACTGGTTTAGACTTTCAATTAACATTTCAGCACTAAATTACAAAATTTAATGCTTAGAATGATTCAGATAGAGCCTAAAACTTTTTCTGACTAATTTTAACCGTGAAACAGTAATTTCCTAATGATTTCAAGCCCACTTCTTGGTTTGCGTAAATAGGTATAATAAAAAGTAGATTTATGAGATAAAAGTATTCAGAAAGTAAAGCCCTCAACTAACTAATTAAGTTGAAAAAATAGTAAACTTAAAAAATGAAAATTTTGCAAATTTGACACCTTGATAGTTACCGATGCATGATAAGCATAGATTGTCATTTGAATGTGTAAAAGATATCGGAATCAAAGTTTCCTTCATGTCATTCGGTGTCCCGTGAAACATTTCATATCATGTCCTTCGAAATATTAAGGCATGGCCGTTTGGTTTAAGGGGCAATAGCTAACCCGGCGTTGCTCGTCGCTACGCTCCTCGGGAACGCCTCCCGTTCTGTAATTTCAAGTGAAATTTTTTTTTTTCAAAATAAAGGAAAACCTCAAACTTTTTATGTTGTGAAAAAAGGAAAAGTAATGTTTAAAAAAGTGTCTTTTAAATCTATCAACAAAGAAACCAGTAAGTTTTGTGGGACCTCGAGCACAGTTCTACTGGTCAAGTTCGAAATTTAAAAAACATAATTTTTTAACTTCTTTTTTCCTTCATTTTTAGCTTGAATTATTCGTTCGTTTTAAATTCAAGTGAATGTGGTTTGAAATTTTTAGGAGCTATCTGATACGTAATTAGGACAAGCGTAGAAATTCAAAAAAAAAACAATTATAGCCCAATCAATGAGAGTAGACGCCTGAAAAGTTGTGATTTTTTGAGAAAATCTGATTTTTGTGAAAATATTGAAAAAAAAAATTGGGAAAAAATTTTTTTTCTCTCCAAATCCATTGAAACTACCCTCAATCAATTTGCCATGAATTTCTGAGCAGGGTTAAGGGTCATGTTCATTTTTCGAAAAAAAAACATAATTTTTTTTTTTTCACATTTTTACCAAAAAATTGTCCGTTTTTCACCCAAAACATGTATATGAATGTAATATAATGCAGATTTATGGCTTAAAACACTCTCTGTTACTTTGCGTAAGACCTGGCTAACCCCACCGGGCACAAAGTATGATGAGAGAGCGAGGACAGAGAGTGTTTGATAAAAAAGCCAAATAAATATGGTTGGACTACCAACAAGAAAATGTTGGACCCTTCCATATTTATCTTTCTTTTGAAAAGAAAGCAATATCCCGAAAAGGATATTCCAAATGGGGTTCACTAGTGAGCAAGTGTATTTATCTCTCTCTCTCTCTCTCTCTCTCTCTCTCTCTCATTCTTTCTCAAACAACAATTTTAGCGTAAAATTATTCTCGATTTCTGATTTTTTTCTAGTTTTTCTCTAAGATTTTGCTGAAAACTTTACGGGGCAAACTTTAATTGATCTATTAAGCAAAATAAAAACTGAGACAAAAAATATACACACAGTAATGTTAAAACAGCTTAGAAGTCAAATCAAACAAAAATGAAAATATAAAACCTTGGAATAATATTTGAAACAAAAGAAGGAAAGTTTTTTGTTTAAGTTATTAGAAACCTCGAAACTGTAGTTTTCTCTTTTTTGGCGCATAGCAAGCTGCATTTGGAGGAGTGCCTTGAATGAGATCTGGGGTGACTAGATCAATTGTCTCCGCACTAGATGAAACCCGAGCATCCGAATAGGAAGTTGATTGTTCTGGAGTTGAAACTGGTCCCCTAACAAACGACTCGGGAGACATTGCTGTCGGAATATCCCAGTACGCTTCGCGCTCTGCATAGTCACGAATACATCCCTCCTGATTTTCATACAACGGCATTGACTCGCAGTCATACGCGAAGAGAATTTTTCTTGGAGACTGCTCGAGCGAGGTTGTGTCGTTTATCTCCGTCTTTTCTAATGCCGGATAGCTCTCGTGAATAGTGCAACTCTCGTACATTCGTTTTCGATTCTGTCTAAGTAGATCGATGTGATCAAGGAGGTAGTTTGGTAGCATGATATGACTTTTTGTAGTCCATTCCTCGTTTTGATTCTCGTCGTTTTTTCGGGGAGCCAAGTCATTGAACGGACTTGCTGTAGACGGAGAGACTCTCTCTTTCTGTTGATGGATGACTGCAATCGACTCTCTCGTGTATGTTTGGTAGATAATGGTTCTTTCTCGATCAGACACTGAGATTATTTGTAAAGGACTAGTCATGACTTGAAGAGGTTTAAAGTTTTGTTAAAATGAAATGACTGAACTACCGAAATTGAGAGAATGAAAAGTATGAAAAGTTTATTAATGAAAATGAGATCAGGAAAGGGGTGGCATAGTTCAATTAGGTCAAAGCTAATAACTTTTTAGGCGAGGCTATCAAATTTTATTCATTCTTTTAAGCATGACGCCTGAGGTCATGTTAGGAATGAATGTGAAAACCCGATTTTTTAGATTTATGTGACAGCTTTATTATAGTGGTTACGGGCGAAAGCACTCAAAATCAAGTTTTCATGATAGTTTGCCAGACATTCATTGTTATGCTGTTAGAAATTCATTACCATGATTCATAACAGTCATTAAAATAACCGTCACAATAAATAACACTAGAAGATTTTTAGACAATAGCCGGGGGAAAAAGTAACTAAATACCCATATAAAAAGAGGTTTATCGTTAAAGAAATTATATCCTTGGTGATTAAGTCTTATCAATATGGCTTAGGGCGCTCGTAAACTTTATCACCTAAATTTTTACTTTGGGAGCGCATGATCTGTCTCGTATACTGTGATCAGTCATTCTTCAACGTTCCACACTAAAAACCAGTTGGTTGTTATTCATTTATAATGTACGCTTCTCTTGACACGGATGTAGACTATTTCGATGATTTTAGGGATATATCTTCGAATGATAAACGTTTAGTTAGAGTCGGTGCAAAAACATTCGCACAGACCGGTACTTACATAACTATCAAATTGTACAAAAAAGACGAAGAGGGAACTTTTAAGTATCGACAAGGAATAACTTTGTCAACTGGTGAATTCGAGTCCTTGGCGGACAATTACACAAAAATTAAAAGGTTGACGAAAGCAAAAAACTGCGACGTGACTGAAAAACTTAGAAAAAAGCGAAACAAATCTAAAAAATCTTCATGCTCTGAAAAGGAATGCGAAAGTGAAAACGATGATAACTGTCGGGTTGTGTAACATTATCAACTCGTTATTCGATTGAAACTTCAAAGCAATGGTTGAAGCAATGTATGAGCAATCCCCTGATTATTTCAAACAATTCCGTAAAAATTACAAATTTTTCATCCTGAATCATGAACCCAACTTTTCAGGCTTCGCTTCAAAAGCAAATTTTGCAGTATCCTCCCATTCGAATAAATTAGATTTTTGCAACCATTCGATTGACAACGAAAAACATTATCATGTGCTGGTCGAATTTACGAAAGAGTCTACCGATTTACTTAACAAGATGACTTCAAAAGCCTTCGTTGTTCCTTGTCTTCTCTCTACATTCAAATATTTAATTTTGGGTTGCTCCAACTATGAATTGTCTGGCCCTCTGATGGAAAAACTGAAAATAGCTGTGAATTATAACTCTATCAACAACTTAGATGTTAGTGGTGTTCCAGTTCGCAGACGATTGCCTCAAGTTTGCTTCGGCTCGCAGACTAAATCTGTTCAAACTCAAACTGACCTGATTACTAACGTAACAATTGAACGCTTTACTAATATTTTGAATGGTGAAAACGCTGCTGAGTTTTCTAAAATAATTGACATAATTTTAAGTGGGTATGGTTGTATGGAAATTGATTCAAACACTTTGTTTGTGAAATTTATCATGGAGAAGAAATTCAAGTTTTAAATATTGGTTTTCTTTCGCTCTTGTATACCAAAAAAAAAAAAAAAAAAAAAATTGTTACTACACAAGCGGGAGGCGTTCCCGAGGAGCGTAGCGACGAGCAACGCCGGGTTAGCTATTGCCCCTTAAACCAAACGGCCATGCCTTAATAATTCGAAGGACTTGATATGAAACTTTTCGCGGTTCACATAAACTTGCAGAAAAAAACTTTGTTGTTAATAAGAATGAATTGAAAAAAAAAAAAACGAATTTATAAATTTTACAAAAACATCAATAAATTAATTTAGAATAACATATGTTTGGCAAATCTTATCAAATCATGATCATTAAGTTTGAAACCTATTGGAAATTTGTTTGTAATTATAACATGAGCAACATAAATACAATAAAGTCCGCATAACACTGAATCAGCTGATTGTATTGGTTTTTTCAACAGTAGCTGATTTCCCTCGTGAATTGTTCGTCGCATATTCTTGTACACGAGGGGATAATCACATAATCGTTTACCTAGAGGATCTGCGAAGAATATCTGTCCTCCAGCTTGAGCAAAAAGCAACCAGTGGGTTCCAGGTTGATCCGATGGTGAGGCATTCATAATCATGAACGTATTATCGTTTTTCAGTACTGAAGAGCATGGCAAATCTGCCGGAAAAACACCTCTAAAGCGATGTTTCAAATGTTTACAACGGTTAATAATTTCTACTAGTTGAAGATTATCCATGTCTATCTTAGGTCATAAGAGTGTTTTTGGTAATTTTTCTATCTGAACGCACATAAACTGTTGATGCACGCTCTCCCATAAACAATAACTCGACGTTATTAGCGAGACCTGCGTCAAACTTGAGTTCGAGCGAAATAGTGCAATTGGTCAATTCAGGATGAATAAAATCGTGTGAAGCCTCCTGAGTAGACGTGAGATCAAAAGCCATAATATAATGATTATCATAATTAGCGAGACTGATTCCATGACTAGTGTTTAAAACAAAATCAAGAGCCTCAAGCGTATTGTAATAAATTCTTTTATTGTCTGATGTTGAGATGGGAGTTCCGGCAATGGGTAGACCGTTTCTGTAAACAATGATCTCATTCAACCCAAATTTCTGGTAATGAAAAGGGTTTGTTCTATTAGTACCCAAATATGCTTCGTTTATGCTCATTGCTACTATCATTCTTCGAACAGGTTCTTTTGCAAAAACATCCTCTTGTCGCCAGCTTTGTACTCCTGCAGTTGCGAGAAACGTTTTTGGTACTACTTCGATGTAATTGTAAATTGCCGGGTTCTTCAACAAAGTTTTTTCTATTGATGAGAGAACATAGTCAGTCACAGTCATCTTTCTGACATAGAGGTTAGCTTCGATTATTTGGACCTTGTAGTGTTTAGCTGAATCTTCAGATATGACAACAAAATCATTAGGAGAACGTCTAAGAGACAATCTTATTGTCACACCGCTAAGTAGATGCTTGTCACACGACAAAAAATCGCAAGCAATTTTACCAAATAGCTTCAGCTCGCTCGAGGCCGCAACGAGACCTTTACGCTCCGTAACATCATCAGCTCTCCTTCCAGCACCGTCAATGGCTGATGGATTTTCTTCATAATAATAACCTTGACAAGCCAACCATGTTTTCTTGGCATCATTACCGTATGAAAACTCGGTCTCAATAAAGCTTTTATGGGCAAAATTAGCATTGGTAGTTGATATTTTTTCACCATTCAGAGACAGTGTACACTCAGAAAATAATGAAGATAAAGGATTGTTAACAAAATACGGCGTATCTCTGTTTGCCGCCTCTGTAGCATGTGTTCGAAGCACGTTTCCATTGCTTCGAACAATTCGTGCAACTATTTCCAAACGAGTACGTTGAAGATCGATGAAATTATTTCTGTCGCCGAGTACTTCAAACTCTAGCATAGGACCATCAGGGGAGTAGGAAGGTCCAATTTTTTGGGTGAATGCATTTTCAAAAGTGACAAGCAAAGGCGGTTTCTCAAATAAGTCCAAGGAGCTGTGAGTTGCTTCACTCGGGATTAAATTAGAAATCATTTTTAACCCTTGTAAAGAAATCGGAGCGACTTCTCTGTGCAGTTCGTTTTCTGGGAATGACGCGTCTCGTTTTTCGTTTAAACGCCGTCGTTCTTTTCGGATGACTTTTCCGAGATCTACTTCCTCCTCCTACTTGCTTTTTGATTGTTTTTCTAACGGTGCTTTTGAGTGCCTGCTTAGGACTTTTTCTTTTTGTTGCAACTTCTATCAGTTCTGGAGCTGCCTGAAGAAGTAGTTCTTTTCCGATTTTTTTAGCCGCGGGTATCACAAATTTTCGAGCCAGTGGAAGTGCGACTCTTCCTATTCCCAAGGCTAATGCACCGAAGCCACTGCCTCGTTGTCTATAATGCCCCGAGAAATGTGGTAGGTTTGCTTGGTTGTGGTAATATGAATCCATTTTGATCAATTGCTAAACTTTTGAAATTTCAAAGTCAGAACAACTTTTCCCCCTCCAGCGAAAGGAACAAGTCCTCCAGTTTCTGTGCGCAAGTTCACAGAAATATTGGAAATATTATTGACCAAAAGTTTTTTAAAATCCAAATTACTAAACACTTTACGATGATTCGGTTCAATTGTACATGCGTAACCGTTTTTCACTCGACGATTTGTATCAATGACTCGTAAAAGGGGTGCTTTTGTGTCTCCGACTATTTGATAATGAATTATGTCCAGATAAATAAACATAAGCTGAGTACCAGCGCATACATCAACGGGATAGTCAGCAATAAGATCTTGGGTAGAGAATGTGCTATGTTTCGTGCTTCCTTGTTTGTAACCTATATGATAACCAGTTCCATCTCTGACGCCTTTGAATCCAAGTAGACTAGGAATTTGCGGGCTTGAAAAAGTTATACCTTCCCAATAATGCAGCCATAAGGAAAGATGTTTGGTTATTGGATCTATTACGTAATCCAATTTCTAAAATTCTGTCTTTCGACGAATCTCGTCCAGTATTTGATCAATGCTCGTATATTCTCCTTTTGTTAATTTTGCTGTTTCTCCAAGGTAAGGTCTGGAGATCTTGTCTTTCTCAACTTTCATGCTTGCTATAACCCGATCTTTTTTGTAGTACACAATGTTGTTGTCAGTTACGTTGTTTATCTGAGTAGGGAAGGTAATTTCTGTAACTGCTACTCTCCATTCACCTTGCAAATTTATTTCTTCACTCAGGAGATTTTTGAAGTTGGCCAGAGTGTTATCCTTAAAAACGTTCATTGATGCAGATGAAACTAGGGTAATTGTGAAGGAAGGGGGAACATTATGGGTGAAAAGACTGTCGGAAGTGCCCTCAGTCATGATTGTCCTTCTCCAGAACGCGAATCAGTTCAGACTCGTAAAATTTTCCCTCAATCGGTTCTCTGTTAGAATCAATCAAATTGTATGTTGGAGGATTTCGTGTTGGTATGTCAAAAACTTCAAACACTTCATCGGTGAACGATTGTTTGTAACCCTTGCGAAAACGTATGTCTACTTTGGCAAGTCTAACATAATCACCAACATAAAGCTTTGGACGTCGAACTAACTTCAAAGACTGTTCTGCTCTTAATGAAATCAGGCGAGGAACATCTTTTTTAGTTACTTTATTTGGTGCAAGATTTGTGACACGATTTGTTCTCGAATTAATTGCATTGACAAAATCTTGCAATTTGTCGATGTATGAGTAAGTCCATTTATCCTCCAAGTACTTATAAATAAGATTTTTCAAGGAACGGATATTTCTCTCAGCGAATGCGGACTTTTTCTCGCTCTCTGTGCTATATGTGTTTATGCCTTTCTTTTTACATAATGCTTCGAAGGACCCTTTAAACTCTGTGCCCTTGTCCACCCATACTTTTTCCGGTTGTTTTGTCGTTATCATTAGTTTGAACGCTTCTGCTGTTGTAGTAGCATACTTTGATTTCAAGGGTTGCACTCTGAGATAGCGGGACATGCAGTCAACTGCAACAAGCAGATACTTAACATCATGGTTGTACTGGGCAAGTTTATCAACAAAGGCCAGATCTAATGACCAGATTTCGTCGATATCGTAAACTATGACCTTGAGTCGCGGCGTTTTTCGGATCACAGTTCGATATTTTGTGTAAGCAGGTTCAGTATGAAGGAAATGTTTAACTTTCTTTCGCGACAAATTGCTTGCTTTTATCAAGTTGTTCACACTACCAAATAACGCGGGACCTTTGTCACTGTATTTAGTTTTCAACAATTTTTCTTCAATCTTGGTAATTTTCCCATTGTTTTGTTTGCGCCTTCGTCTTTTCTGACGTTGGAGAATCTGAATCGTTATGGGGCGTTCCGTATGAGTCAGAGCCTTCTTCTGACTCTTTTTCACGTTTTTGGTTTTGGGTTTTTCTATTACCGCTGAGACTTTTTCGTTTGTGTTTTTTACTTCTCTTAAGGTTTGCACTACTTTTTTCCTGCCAAGTGGGCGATGTTGAGCGGGTTCTTGAGGGTCCGGGTTCTCGTTTCTCTTGAGCGTTAAAAGACGCTGACTGAACCGCGTGTTTGGCATTTCGATTTATTACCAGGTTTTCATTCAAGTTGAGAGCAGTTAAAATGTTAATGAACGCCGGATTGTGTAGTTTTTTCGTTGGTTGTTGTATGTCGTATAAAAATATTGTAGCTTTAAGTCCTGTTGGTACTTTATCTACATATATCACCTCATTGTCATGGTTTATGGTTACTCTTTCTGAATTTTCTATAATTTCAAGTACGGTTTTTGCTCTAACAAATTTTTTGTCTTCTAAAACTTGTAACTGTCCTAAAATGCTTTCGGTCTGTCTATTGTGTTTCTCTTCTAGTTTTTCGTCTTTAACACGTTCGACCGGTACTTCTTCATCGTCCGTTAACAGTTTAAGCTGTTCTTGTTGGGGCTCAACATTATCCGTAAATGTTTCCTTCGTTGCAGTAGTCTTACTAGTTTGTGGAGGTAATTGGGGTCTAAGCCGGTTAAGATAGGACAGTTGAGCATTTTTATGTTTAATATTATTATCATGAAGAACACGTGCAGCATGTGGCTGCTCTTTAACATATAAATGTTTCGGAATTAGAATGAATTCTTCAGCAGTCATCATTAAGTTGTGAGGTACTTGTAACAAAAATAAAGTATTTGTCGAACTAAATGGAAGCCTTCTTTACTCAAAATAATCGCACGTTTTTTGACAACACTGGTTTTTGGAGTTAATAAGTATTTGTATGCTGTCTCGAATCGTTCGATGTTTGCGATTTTAACGGGTACGTTTCCATTGACTACATTGAGCAAACATTCACAAACAAGTGTTATGATCTCACGATTTGAAGTTTTTCTAATTAATCTTCTTAGCTGGTCAGGTTTCAGTTGTACCATATGCCGCAGAATAGATAAGTTTTTCTTTTTCATTTGTGATTGGAGTAGTTTCTGCTTCAGATAAGGGTAAATAAAAAACTGTTGGCCCAGGTGGTGTGATATTTGAACAATATCTCAAACAATCTGATGTACGGGGGTCCAAGTCGATTAGAAGATGTCCAAAAGAGTCTCTGGTAGCTAATTCGTAACAGTTTCTCAAAAATTTTGATACATTCAATTGTCTTCCTAATAGATCTAGTTGCTGAACGTCGCGAGGCGATTTGAACAGAATGATGTGTGAAGTGTTCAAATCAATCGTACGCGACCATCGACTTTGTTGAAACAAGTTATGCTTAACATATATTACATCTATCCCTCTATGTCTACCCGCTGTCGCTAACCTAACAAATTCCTTGTCATTATAGATGTCTTCACATGAATCATCGAAAACTAGAAGAACATTTTCTAATTTTCTCACAGATTCGAATCCGTCGAATTTCATGAACTCCATATTCACTTCGCGAGAAGACACTTTTTCTGAGAATGCAGGTTGCATCTCTTTGTAAAGATATAGAACGGTTCCAAATTTAGGGTAAAAAGTATTTCCCATCAGAAGTTTCAAAATTAACTCAGTTTTCCCGGATCCTGAAGGTCCCACTATCGCCATAAAAATTCTTGTCGAAGTATCAATCACTTTATTCATATTCTTGGGTTTGGTAGTACGTAACCAACCAAGCCTGATAAAATCGAGAACCAAACTGACGTTTCTTCGCAACTTAATTTAGTGAAAGAAAGTTTGAGAATGCAGAAAGTTAGTAAAATTAGAATTACTACCATTTGCGCAACAAAAACTACTTCAGACCTTGGCAAAGTTACATTGTTACAAAACTTCCATGATTTTTTTTCACTGTTTGTCTCGTTATAAACAAACTCTGTTACTAATGTTGCGTCAGGTTCATCTACTGCTGTTGTTGCTTCTGACATTTGAGAAACTATTTATTCTACAGACTGCGTTAGACTTTTTCTCTCTGCGAATGAAGCTTGTAAAAAATTAAATTACTTTTGAGAACAGTAAAAAATTTCATAACGTGTGAAATCTCTATCATTTATGTCATGCATTTCTAAAACAAAGTTTGCTGGGATATTTGCGGTTTTTTTGTAGTACATTATTTTCTTCACAGTATCCTCTTTCACAATCGTCTTAATCTCATCTGGCAATTCACTGCTGTTTAGATCCATCTGAACTCCTGGCTGACGTTTGGGTACTAAGACTAGTTCGGGAAGACATACTCCTCGCTTGCTGGCTAACATTTCTGATAAACTTGAATCTCTGGAAGTATACAAATTGATCAATAACTGGAAAAAACCTCTTCAACGTAGACAACTCTTCTTCGGAAATTATTATTTGCTCCTTCCTCTGAACAATTTGGCCACTGCAATCAATACGCTCTATTCTCGTTAATGAAATTTTAATATCACCCTCTGGAGTCATCCACGCACAAAGCATTGAATTTTGTGATAGGTATGTCTCCACTTTCGCTGATCTCTCGCTGTTGTTCATTTTTCAACCAATCATAAAAAACCTTGGTTTTCTTCAAGGCACAATGATTCCTGGAGTTGTAATGTGGAATATGTTTATTGCAACTTGGATAATTTTTAAAATATAAGTTTTCAACCCGAGGACAGCCCAAATCATCTAGGTTTTCAATCTTTCGGTCCAAGTACTTGGCCAAAAATTCTGTCTTTTCTTTTCCTTTAGCGTAAAAAACGGCACCAGGATTTCTCAGCACAAAACTCTGAAGTATTTGATTCAAGTTTATATAAAGATAATCACCGTTTTCCCAATGGAGACCGTGTAAATAATTAGTTAACCAGTTGTAAGCTTTTTGTTCAAGCTTTGGTAGTATATTGAAATTCACTGGAGGTAGGAAAATGAGTCGATCGCTGTAGTCTGAAGTTGTTATTGCTAATTCTTTAACCACAAAGGCGTTTTTCTTGTAACGAAAGCCTTCCACGTCAAGCACAACTGATCTCTCGCCTAGCATTCTAGTAAATGATAAACTTCTGGTTTTTTCAACTTAATGAAAAGGCAGAACGCTATTCCACTCAAATGTCCCAATAAGCTGTTGTTACAGTTCCAGGGCAACATGTAACAGTACGTGGGACCCTGTTGATAAAATTCGTGTATAAATCCGGCCGCATCGTGCAAAATAGCGTGCAATCGTAAAATTTTGGAATTTTTCAAATATTTGTCCAAGGAAGAGTTATCAATACCAATCAAGCCACCATAAGGTCTCAACTTAATTAAAATGTCGTAGTTAAGGTTATCAGAACTAACAAAAAACAGAGAACATGCAGCTAGAAAATAGTTGCGTCGGTTAGAATTATCAGGATAAGTTTGTTTCAAAGACGTATAAATTTCGTGAATTATTTTCAAATCAATAGGAGTTACTCTGCTTTTTTGCAATTTCATTATTTATTTTTTCCAACACCTCTCCAACCTGCTGAATTTCAAGCCAGTGGAAATAAAAGTGACCTTGCAAATACCATTTAGACTCATTAAGATAACGGTGGTAAATAATTAAATAAACCACCGGAAGTTTTTTGTATTTTGATAGCTTGTTGAAACATAGACGGATTTTTCTCTCCAAGTCTTTATCAACCCATAATGAGTTAAAGTCAAACGAATAGTCGAAAACGTTTTCATAATCAGCAATATTCAAATCGCTCACAGTGCCATACTTTTGTTTTGTAGAAATGCACCAAGAGATTTGTTGAAGCTCACTCAAATAAAATTGTTCTTTGAAAATCAACTCGTATTCTTTCTTTGAAATTTCCTTTGCCCTTTCGAGGAAGACGACGTAGCGTTCATTACATAATTTGAAAAATGAGTTTTTTTCTGCGGTTGAAAACACTCTTAATTGTAAATGTTCATTATCAATATCTTCAGTACACCAAGTTCCCTCTAATTTCATTTTTCTTATTTCAAAATTTGACAATTTTATCATTTGGTATATTTCGCCCAGAAACGGCCGCCGCCTTTTGAGAGTAATTTCAATTTACTGCCTTTTCACCATAAAATTTAGGTCAAGTTAAGGAATTAGTTTACTGCTGCCAACAGTTAAGCTACGCTGCCAAAATGGCCGGCGAATTTTTATTATATACCATAAAAGTCAATTCCCCGTTCACTAACAAATTTCAACTAGGTCGAAAGTTCATTTACCCTAAACAAGCATAACAATTAATATGATTCATATAATTAATCAGGACCAATAATTAGGACCCCAAAATTTGGAATTAGAAAGATTTTTGTATCGTGTCCCTTGTTGTTAAGCTAAACTTAGCAAGATCCTAAGTAGGGGGTCTTCTGCTTTTTGGGTGGAAAATCTCTTTCGTTTACAAAATCCTAGGATGAGGGTCCTCCAAAAAATTAAGGACCCCTTTCCTAGGATTTTGCTTTACGTGAGGACCCCCCCCCCTTAGGAAGGACCCCCCCCTTAGGATCCGGGACACGATACAATACTACTTATATATATGTTAACTTTGTACCTAGTAACGAATCCCGCTCCTTGCAAAGGCGGGAATTTAGTTATAAGATCCCGTCAATTGATTTTTTTTCGATGATTATATCGCTTCGCATGCTTGCATATATCAGCAAGATGTTAGATTGATACATTTTTTTTTGAATTTTCTAAACATGATTTTTGCGAGGTAAAAACACAAAATCAATCATAGTCAGAGATAACGTTTTTTCAAATGGGTTCTTTTCAATCAGGTTTTTTTGAGTTTTTCTGCTCGTTTATAAATCATTTGGATTTTTAAAAATTATAGGAGAAAAAGACAAAATTTAGAGAGCGACAAAAGGTTCAGCAATCAAGCTCTTATAACATCTTATTATTTTTAAAAAAATGGTGCTTTTGTTTTAGGTTCACTAACATCGAATATGAGAAAAAACTATCGATTCTGTTTACATGTGTTGGCTCCGCTTTTCCCATGTTAACAACCCCTGAGCTCCTCGTGAACTTAGCCGACACATTTCACGAAGAGACGGATGAATGGGTCGAAAAACAAAAGGTGAATTTGAACGACTCGGGTCAGAATTTAGATTTTAAGGTTAAATGATACATCGCTAATAGCATATAATTGCCAACTACATCAAAAATATAGTTTAGTATATTTTTAGAATGTTGCCAGCAAAAACAGCCACAACTATCTATTTCAACAAAACATTTTCGAACATAAAACTGACACAGAAAAGAAAAGGCAAAAACCCGGTAAAATTTAACTAGACGCCCTTGAAGCTGAAGTTCCTAAGTTTTCGAGCAAACAGTTTCGACAACTAAGTTGCATCCTGTTTAAATCAGGATAATTGCTTTATTCGTTTCCAATTTTCTTTCCAAATTTAATTTTTCCTCAATTGTGTTATGTAATAATATGGATAAATGGCGCGATGCTACGATAAAAAGTACGAAGAATAAAAATCCTTACAATAGTTATGTTGTTCATCGCACCAAGTTTTATTGCTCAATGACAGCATTAAAATTGTTTATCAGAAGGGGTTTCAAATGTATAAGAAATGGAAAAGAGCCAGCTGATGATAAACATATTTGCATCAAATCTGCTAACAAAAATTTGAAATCATTTTATTAACTATGAAGCAAAACTTGTGGTCCAAAATCACTACAACTACAGTAAACATTAAAAGATGAGTAAGTGCTAAGCATAACCGACGAAATCTGCTAAGCATAACAATCATCGAAATGAGTCGAGTGGTGTACCAACCAAATTAATGCCCTTTTAGTCGTGTTACAAATGACATCCAATAATTTTCAAAACTTATTATGCTTCATTTGAGCACTTAAGATGATTTAAATTCAAGCAAAGAAATGTAATTTTTGGAAAATTTCAGCCCCTGTTCCAGAATAAAAAATCTTTAAAGAGAATTTCTGCCAAAACACTGAAAAACGAACTTTGGAAATTTTTCGTTTAACTTGAAGTTTTTTATCGAAAATGTTTTGTTTTTTCCCTACTTTACTGTGATGGTCGACCATGCCTGATTTCTAGTTTTACGTTCAGATCGTTTCATCACTTCCCGCAAAAAATATCTACACAAAATTGAAAAAAATATATATATATTAATCGTAAAATTTCTCTGCGTTTTGCCCAGTAACTGGCTATCTTTGTTTATCTTTAGCATTGATATAAAGGAGAACACTTTTGTTCAGTTTGATAGAGTTTTCTCTTGTTTTTTAATTATTATTTTTGGGCTTTTTGAACTTTAAACTGAATGATATGGTCTGTAATTTAGTTGGCAACTGATTCCATTTCTTAGATCAAACATATTCCATTATTTGTTTCCCATGGTCAGTTTTTCTTATCAACTTTTAATCTCAGACCCTTGAGTCAACTCCTACTAGATAAAAAAACTCCTGGAAAATTGTTCTAGAATTGGATAGCAAAAACAAGGAAGATAAAAATAATTTTTTTTTTTTCACACTGGGAGCAAGCGAAAGATTGAAAACTAAATTTACAGAAAAATGATATGTCACAGACAAAACGACAAGCACCAATTTGTACACTCCGTGGCTTTCTTCTAGAATACAATGGAAAAGAAATGAATTGAATATAGTAATAGTTCAACCTGGATAGAATGAATCAGTTTGCCTGTTTTCACAGTGAGCATATGCTGTTTTTTTTTAAAAGTTCGAATGTTTTCTAACATTCAAAAGTCGTCTCAATTAGAAAAAACAACAACGACATGCGATTTTAACACAGAGTTCCATTGTGAGGCTCTTGACCAGTAAAACAACATAACTTTTCAATAGTTTTAATCAAAATGGTTTCTTTGCTTTCAAAACTGAACACTTCAGGAATTTTTTTGAGTGGTGCGTGCTTTCTTGAATACAGTTTTTTTCTAGTTGTTAAGAATCAATCCAGCCCAATAAAACCCATGAAAAACTCTGTTTAGCTCTTCTTGAATGACATGTATACGACCGCATTATCCGTGTGAACTTGCCAACCAAAGCAGAATTTTTTACGAGCCCAAAACGGGGGTATAAAACTCGTTAAAAAAATTGTAGTGTTCCCAGTAGAGAACCTCGAGTTACATTTGATATATTATTTATTTCGTTCAAATTGAATGGTGTTTCTACTTTTTTACTGATAACTCTCGTCAAATTAGGAAAAAAGCGAACATAATTTTTTCTCCCATAGTTTAAAACTTATAAACTGACATGGTTTCACTTTCGGAGTCCCAATGTTTTTGATGCAGAGTTAAGTTTTCACACAGCTCTGATTTTAAATTTTTCTTATAGAATATTGGAAGTATTTGAATAATAATCACCTTTTTCTTGTTTCTCTGGTTTGAAACTATAGCCAAATGAAACAACGTGGTAGTCAGAAAATTTTCTATTTCAGAACTGTTGCCGTCTTTTGCTAAGCTTCCTAGATTTAGATCTTTGTTTTTATCGTGATTTGTTTTTTTGGACAAGCTGTGTCAAAAAAAATTCCTCCAAACAGAATCTTGAATCTTGCAATAAATTTAATTTTGCGTATGATATTTCCTTCACTAGGAAGCACATACGCAGTCAGTTGGTGAATAAAAACTTTTATATTTCGCCTTTTGGTGGCCAGTAAGCAGTGGTCAATTAAAGTTTTACTTGATTGTTTTTGAATCTAATACAATGCAATTTGCGTTTTTGATCGTCAAACTGAAAATTTGGCTGTAGGTCAAAAAAAATTTCAAAGTGAAATCATTCCTTTAAAGTAAACGGCCAAATACACAATAAGTTTTGGTGCAAGTCCTTGTACTTTTACAAAATTCATGCAGGTTTGCCACAAGTTTCACAGTAAGGAATCCACAAGTTCCGATGACTGACTTTCAATTGTCAAGTTTCTCATAGACAAACTTCTCTTTTCAACTACTATGGTTCTTCATTGTTCTTTCTTCGCAGTTTCGACAGTATTTTGTCACTTTCTGCTTGAGCTTCATAATTTGTTTCTCGACTTTTAGGGTTAGATTGAAATCGTTTCAGGCTGTTAGATGAATTTTTTCGTTCCCTTCGTGATTGTTAATTCATTTTTTCGTTGTTGTAAACTTTGTTCAGGCACTACGAGTGTTTTTTACGAGGGGCCACTCTGTTTTGTTGCAAAGTAAATTTTGTCACTGCTTCCCAGATTTTCGCGTTGTCATCAGAAGACAAACTACGCAAAAAAAATATCCAGTCATCAATTTTAGTGACAATCTTGGCAGCTTTAATTGAGTTACTTATCCAGACAGATTTGAATATTATTTCAATACAATTTAAAAGAGATGGCCATTTGCTCAAAAACATTGCTCGTTAACAATTCCAGTGACTTTTTTTGAGAAGACATTGCATACACCGTGATAAATAGCTCAACCAGTTTCCATTTTTTAGAAATTAATTTTGCTTATCATTTTAGCCTAATTTTAGATTGGTTTTGTGCGGCAAAATATTGCTTTTTTTATAAATGGATATCTGATAGCTCTCTGAAACGCTGCTCATTGATACACTATCCGGTTTGTTGATTCACATCCAACCTTGATAAGTTTTTCACAACAATACGGCTACAATTTATCGAAAAAAGAAGCTCTGGTTGCTGTGTGCCCTCCTTTTATTCAATTTTTTTTTCATTAAGTTTTGAGAAAAACCAGTTTTCAAGGCAACACTTTTGC